>NC_134657.1:1032303-1376404 GCF_030463565.1 Pelecanus crispus | reverse complement strand
GTCTCCTTTCCTGGAGATTTTATGGTCCCAATCACATCTTTCTCCACCCTTCAACTCTGTCTCATTCCCCTAAGCTCAGTGTCCCATGTTTTCCCACAGGAGGACCAATCTCTCCTCCCTTAGAGGGGCTTATCTGCTCTTGTCTTTCCCTTTTTTAAGGAACATGAGGGCAAAGAAGCACAACAGATGCCCTCCGTCACAGATGGACACCTACAAGTAATCTCCAGGTGCTCTGGAGGTGATTGATGCTGGGACAGGAGAAGGGAGCCTTCAAGACCCACTGCCTTTGGGGTGGGCACAGTGATCCAAAGAGAACTAAGTGCAGTGGGACGAGCTGCCACCACCAGCTGGAGTGGGTGCCACAAGCTGAGGCTACCACTCCCAGAGCCCCTAGCAGGCTGGGGGGAGATGGGGATCTCTCGAGTATGGAAAGGCATCTCCTGGCTGGCGATAGGCAGCTTGCAGATACCTCAGCCTGGTACAGGACCCTGCAAGGAGCAAGAAGGTAACACCAGCCACCAACATCACCCCAATGTCTCTGTGAGCTTGCAGGGGGTGCTGGACGGCAATGGAGGGGAGCTGTGCCCATGAAGCTGGTCCCCCAGGCATGAGGAACAGGGCAAGCCTCTGAGTGCTCCCAGCATGGAGTGCACTGTGTAGATGTCCAGGGGAGCTGGCTGGAGAAGGCGGCCCTGATCACCATGACTTTTCTTTCTTGGCTTTCTGCATGTCCAGCCTCCAGCATTTGCACATCGGGGCATTAATTCAAACACAAACATTTCTGCCTTCCCCAGCTTTCTGCAGGCCATTCAGCACCTTCCACCACTCCCACACCATGTGTTCGTTCATCAGCTTTCACCCCATTCCTCACCACCGAGCTGAAGGGCATCTGGACACCAAGCCCTGCTAGGGGCTTTAAGAACTTCCTACTTCATAAACCTCTCTGAGTCATTCTGCTCCTGCCCGCCATGTCCAGAGTGTCACCTTATTTCAAAGCTGTGCTGGGAGCCCCTGTGCATGGGCAGGGGTTGTGCTCCTCACCAGCACACACAGACCACTGCTGCTCTGGTGCTTTTTCTAATTTTCATTATTTATTTTGAAACTGCTCATGGCTGTTCCCATATTTAAAACATTTAGAGTCCTGTGCTTAAAATACCTGCAGAGACTCTCAGGAGCTGCTAGTGCAGTGCAGAAGAGACTCAAGCTCGTAAGCTTTTAACTCACCGTGGGACTATTTGTCCTTTCGAGCTCAGTGCTGGAATGCTTCAAGGTGTTTAGGCAAGGCCAAGGCCAGGGCATGGGAACGCAGGGCTTTACCAGGCTTTGCCCGTAATTGCCTCCACGCCTGCACTCCCCTTGTCCCCTGCAAAGCAGAGAGGAGGGAGCTGTGCAGACGGCCAAGGAGAAAGGTGAAGGGGAGGAACTGAGCTCCAGTCCTGGGAAAAGCAGGACACAGGGTACAGGGCTTTGCAAACACTTTGTGTGTGATAAGATGCGGCATTGATGCATGAAAGCAGTCCCTGGTTATCCTCACGAGCAAAGCCCAGCAGAGAAGAGCTGGAAGAGGGGCTGAGAGGCCGGGGAGGACCAGGCACTGCTCGGCTGAGATGCTGAGTGCCAGCCAGTGGCACTGTGCTCTCTGGAGCTACTGCCTCCCCAGGCTGAGGTCATTAAAGATGTCAAAGAGCTGTTTTTAACAGGAGGGGGTGTTCAGCTCGACGCCTGGCTCTGTTCCAAAGGGAATAAAATCACAGGATCCCCGCCTGTGCCACATGCAGCTGCAGTGCCCAGTGCTGGGGGCTGCAGGTCCGACATTGCCGGTTGGAGGTGTTTTGGAGGCCCAGGGCCACCCTTGAATTTCAACAGCCCCCCGGGGTCACCATGGACCCAGGGTGATGCTGCAAGGTGGAAGGTGGCTGGAGGTGCCACCTCTGGCTGGAGGGTGCCCAGGTTTGGAGCCACTTTGGCTGCATCTCGGTGGGTCTGGGACCTGGTAAGGGTATGCCGGGCAGCACCCAAATGCAGCAGAGGGACCCTGGAGAGGCTGGGTGAGGTGGGGAGGGTTCTGGGTGGCCGCTGGAGAAGGCAGGGCTGCAGAGCCTGGGGGGAAGATGGAAAGCAGAGGGGAATACAGGTGGAAGCGGACGCTGTGGAGAGGGGACGGGTAATTCCTCCCACCTTGTGGGTGATTGTGGAAGGATAGCAGGGTGCTGGCAGTGATCCGCTGTGGCCAAAGCCACCTGAGCTTTTACTGGTGGCCCTGTGGGGTGGAGATCTTCCCATGCTGGCAGCTTTGCATGATGGACTCGGGCTGCCAGGCACAAGCCCTGGATGGGGAGGCAGAAACGAGCTGGGGGTGGGGAGAGGGTTTGCAGGGGGGCAGGAGTGGGGGACCTGGCAGGATGGGGTGTAGGCACCACTGAGGCACCCCAAACTGTTTCTTGTGGGGTAGCTGGCATGGGGAAGGGAGAGGGAGCAGCGGAGGGGACAAGGACAGGCCAGCGGTGGGGGGGCTGCCCTGCACCTGCAATAACAAGCTCCAGGCGTAGGGCCTGACAGCGGGACAGGGGCCGAGCTGGAGTTACAGTCCCCGGGGGAGACCCTGGTGGCTTGGTGCCCGGGAAACACCTCTGAGGCAGCCCCCCTCCACCAAGGAGCCAGGCATGCAGGGGCTCTGCCAGCCCCACGCCTACCTGGCCGCGATGTTCACCCCCTGCTCTGTGCACCCACAGTGCTGCACAGCCCCCAGGACACCCTCTCCTTCCCCCGTAATGGGGGGCACCTGCTCCCAAAACCCCGCTGCTCCCTCCTGCACTTGAGGCACCCTACAGCTGCCTCTTGACCCTGGAGAGCCTTGTGCCCTATGTATCCCCCCCCAAATCACTCCATCACATGTAATGCCCTCTGCCCACACCTTTCCCATGTCTACCCCAAACCTTTCCCCGATAGCCCGCCCCAGCATGAGTTTTGCCCACTCCAGTATCCTTGCAGGGCTGAAGCCCTCCTGTTGCCCTCCCTGCCCCAAATCCTGATGCTGCTTGCTCCTACTCCAGCTCAGCAGACCATTGCTCCCATCATGGCCCTTTTAAAACCAACTCATCCCCCACCTTTCTCCCAACATCTGCCTCTCTTCCATCTCCCTCTGTGCTCCCTGGTTGATCTATCCCCAGAGCTGGGGTAGCCAGGAAAGAGCCCCAGCAATGACCCTCACTCCTTTCCCATTGTCACAGGCATGCTCACACCACGGAGGACGTTGAGAAAATCCCATCTCAGGCACTTGTCCCACTTGCCCTGGGCATGTTCCCAGTAGGGTCCAGAGCTGCTCCTCACCATGGGGACACAGCAGTCACCCCTATCCTGCAGCCAGGGCTCCCTCTCCTGCATTTGCCTACCACTGCCAGGTCTTCCTCAAGGGTTGAATGGGGATGCACACCACCCCAAACCTTCCCAACATCAAGGGAAGCTCCTGGACTCTCCCAAGCAAAGGGGCTCATGCAGACCCTTTGTCTCATGCAGAACGCTTGGGCATGCCTTTAGCCTTTGCACTTCCTGTGACCTTCCCCAAGCCAAGTTTATGTGGGTGCCTGTTGCCAGCACCAATCCAGCATCAATGCTACCTAGTGACTGTGTGCGGGGCCCAACCCATGCCCACCCCATTCCCAAGGAGCTGTCTCTAGTGATGGAGGTGCCCTTTGGTGTCTCCTGGCTCTTCCCATGCAATGAAGCTTTGGTTGTTTACAGCAAAGCTTTAGGGGTTCGCCATTTTCCAAGGAACAGGCCAGGCAGCAGAGCCCCAACTCCTTCATCATAGCTGAAGGCTGCAACCACAAGGTGCTCAAGTTTTTTCCACTGGATGATGTGAACTACATTCCTGGCAGTGTCACAGCCCAGGTTCAGTGGGATGAGGAGACTTGTCCTTCTTCCCAACCTGCACCTCAAATGTCCTCAGAGCTGGGGCACTCTTGAGAGATGGACTGGGAGAGGATGGTGGAAGCTGGGTCTGAGTTACCCCCTCTTGGCCATGTCAGGTTTGGAGTGCCCATGATGCAGTCCTGCCACAATGCTGAGCTGGAGGCTGAGTGTTTCATGCTGTACCTGCAGATGGTAAATCAGAGGCACCCCCTTTCTGGGTCACTGTCAGCCTTTGGGAAAAGGGAGGTGCTCAGAGAGCTTCAAAGATTGAAGGGCACCAAGCAGGTGTTGGAAGAAAGACTTGCTAGAAATCTTAAGTCAATGTCTTGGGGGGCACTATGCAGGTTAGAGTTCTCTGGAAAACTGTCCTAGATGTAAGCTTTGCCTTTTAGGCAATCAACTGCCTGCCCAAATTTCCCCTGGTGACTCAAGCCTTGGGAAGGGCACTGGGAGATGTGTGGAGCTTGGCTGTTCCTAGGCACTGGGTGTCACTGTGGTTGGTGCTGCTTCCACTGGTTTCTAATCCACCTCTCCACGTGGGAGGGGATCTTGGAGCACTGCTGGAGGATTGCTGCAGTCATGGTGGGGGTTGTGTAAAGGAAGAAACAGCAATCCCTCCCACCCACCACGACCCTGTGCAGAGACATGGACAGCCCCATATGGCTCACTGGGACAATTGCATAGTTATCAGAATGACCTGGCTTGCCCCAGAAAACCCTCTAAGCCCATCTTGCAAGTCATTTATGAGTGCAGACCCCAGCATCAGAAGGGGAACCCTAAATGCACAATGTGGCCTGCTGGGAGCGTTGGGGTTCATGTTGCTTCACAAAGGCCCCTATGGGAGTGTGCTCCAGGCAAGCTCCCAGGACTGTTTGTTAGGTGTCATCTGCAGCTATTCCATCAAGAAGGTTTCCACTTACACATCCCAACAGTCTGGCTATTGCTTCTCCTGCAATTAACTGCAGGTGATCAGAGAAGGAGGGAGTTAATGGGACTTAGGAGACAGATCTCCCCAGTAGGACCTGGCATCCTGGTCCAGCCTAGTTAAGTAAGGATGGTCACAAAGTCCAAATCCTACCCAAGCAGGTGACATGAGCCTCTCCAAGTCAGAAAGCCAAGAGGGTCTAAGTCAAGAGCCGCCTGTGCCGCCTGGAAGTGGGGAGATGGAACATGGCACAGCTGCTGCTTTCCTGTGGATGAAGACAAGCAAGGAGAGGCTGGTGAATGTGAGAGCTGATGCATGCAGCATGCAAATGCCAAAAAAGGAGATGCGCCCCTTCCTAATGGTAGCTTGTCTTTGCTGGATAGATGAAGCTGGGGAGGGCCAGTCTGCTCAGGTCAGGGGTACCCCAGACATGGTAATAACAGGGAGTGCCACTCAGTGCTCCCCCCCAGGTATCTTTCCTTTCCTTTTCTTCCTCTTTTTGCCTTTGGGCTCCTGCTCCTGTCTCGAGGCCATACTAAAGCCCTTTGAATCTTGACACACAGACTGGGGCTGCCGGCACCTCTGCTCCTGACCCACAGCCCCGTGGGCATGAGATCTCACCCAGAAAGGCCGAACATAGTTTGTCTGCTCAGTAACCTGGCAACTGCACTAATGCATGCGTGCTCATAAAACATCCCCCTGAACTGGAGCCAGCACCCACCGAGGACTGTATCCCCTTACACCAGAGACATGCTGCACTCCCTGTGCTGCTGCTTCACCATGGGCACTTCTGAAGGGCAAATCCTGCCCCATACTTCTGTCTTATTCCTGACGTGTCTTCTCCTCACCCCTCTCTGTACTGCACCCCATGTTGCAGCGGGATGCTCAGAGGTGGAGGAGGCTCTGGGTATGGAGGGGAAGGAGCCCAGCTTAGCGTCAAAACCACCAAGAGGCATGTCCACCACCAGGAATGCCTACCCCAAATCCACCCACCTGAGAAATGCATCTCAGTGTTAAAACCCAGGGCTGGCTTACCCCTGCCTGCCTGGCCATCAGGAGGACAGGCGGCTGCCCCACACCAGAGAACAGCTCCTGATGTGCCGTGGGGTAAATGCCCCTGCAAGACGTGTGCCTAGTACTCAGGTCTGATGCCTGCTCAGTAGGTGTGCAGGGCTGAGCTCCACTGGGGTCGAAGCCTCCTAGCCTTGTATTCAACCTCTCAGATTTATAGGAAAATGTTCTAGTGGTAGACAACAAGTCTGAGGATTTTAAGGCTGATATGACTTTTCTGGAGGAGACTAAATCTGGCATGTTAGATAAAATTTGCAGCCCTGGAGAGAATGGCTCATGCGCCCCACCCAGCATCTTCATGAGCTGGGCAGCATTTGGAGGAAGGCTCGGGGGCTGCGCTGGGGCAAGTCCCTCGAGGAGGATATGGGAGGGCTCATCTGGCGGTTTGAATTTGTGTCTTGCGGCTCCAGGGGTTTCCTGAGCCTGGAGGGCAGAGGGAGGGAGGTGAAAAGAGAGAGGTGGCTGATTTATAGCTTACCATCTTCTCTGATCTTGATCGCCCTTTGTCTTGGGAGTCTCTCTTATCCAGACATGGAGATGGGAGGAGGGGATCTGTTTCAGAGATTGCTGAACTCTGGGTGTTTGCCGTTTCCTGGAGATCTTTTGATGTTCCCTTTGCTTTAAAACATTTTCAACGTTAAGTTTCTCAGTCTCTCGCTGCACCTCGACTCTCGACATCGGAGCACGATCCATCACGACTTACACAAACAATCTCCAGCAAGGCGAGACCTCCCCATCTCTGGGGCCAGCGAGGCAATCTGTCCCTGCAGGACCAGGTGGCAGGGCTTCTGGGGCACCGCACCCCAAGACCACGGGTTGCTATGAGCTATCCATTGCTCGTTCCCTTTCAGTGTGGTTGGGGGATGATGGGTGCCTGGGCAGCGCTGAGAGATATTGAGAAGGTGGACTGCAAATAAGCAGTGTGGATCGAGGGCTGCCTCTCACTTCTCTCCAAGGCGGCCCAGCACAATGGCATCTAACAGGATGAATATCACCTCTCTGGGTGAGATATCACCAGGCTTGTGTCCTTAAGAGAGTCCTATAGATACTGCTAAAAGCTTGATTTAGGACTCGCTAGAGGAAGAAGTGCAGAAAAAAACCTTTCTGACCTAAATTTCTACCAGCCTCTAAAATGTCTCCAGCTCAGACACAATCTTCTCTCTTGTCCAGCATGTGCAACTTGTCAGCTCTGGTAATGGACATCAGGTCTGTAATTAAAAGACCATCAAACAGTCCTTTTCCGTAAATCCTCTCACAGCACTGTCAGTTAATAAAACTGATTTCATTTAACTGGTGCCATTTTCCAGAAGAGACAGGCCAAAGAACAACATTGCCTGTAAAACAATCTTTTTTGTTCCATGAAAGTAATTAGTTTTGCTTGGACTTAATGTGCTTGGGGGTTAATTATCCTAAAACTGCCCATGAACTCCCATGATGTGGGGAAATTTGTGCTGGGTTGCTGGAGGTGCCAATTCTTGCAGCAAGGCTCTTTATGAGTCTTGATGATGCTCATTGTTTTCCTTCAATTCTCAGCTTAGTGGCGTTGTGTGCTTGCGTGAAAATTTGCTTTCATAGCCTGTGCCCCAAGAAGTTTCTAGCCTTCATGGTTCAAAACCACAGCCTGAGAGTACCTGGGAGCAAAAGACAAATAAGATTTACTTGTTTGTTACTGGTTTAATCATGATTTTTATGCTAAAGTCATAATTTTGCAGAACCTTGAGTTATGATTTTTCATGGCTGGGGCTGTCAATGCTGGCCTGTCCTTACAGTAGTCCTAGACAGCTTTTCTTGGGGTGAAAGAAGAGGCCACAGAGGGAGATGGACCCAGGTTTGTAGTAATTTGCTTTCCAAGCGCAGTCTGTAAAGGTGAGATTGTCAAAGCTGCTGGAGGTTGCGCTTCAGCTCAGGAGGGGCTTTTGGGTGGAAAAAGGTGAGAACTCCTGAACTTTCACTGCATGTTAGGGTAGAAAAAAACCATACAACCAAAATATCTCATAAACCGTTTTTCTTTCTATTCTTTTTTTTTTTTTTTTTGTAAAGAAATGGCTATACACGGCAGTTCTACTTGTAACCCAGCCAAGAATAATTTGTGGCAGGAAAGTTTGAGCATTTGTAAAAATAAAATAAAAATGAAAAAAAAAAACCCAAACCTGAAAGCACGTTAAAGTGTTTTATCGTGAACCCAAACAGAGAGGCGGGTATTCAGAGGGCAGAATAGCCCCAATAGCATGACACTCTGCATTTCTGGCCACGTGTTGAAACAGGGTTTTTTTTTCACGTGTTTGTTTTATTAATCACACTACAGAGCTCAGTGCAGCACTTGCTGATTTTTGTCTTGTTAACATTTTTCTGTCCCACTGCCATTTGGTCTCCATTTGAGCTCTACACCTGCTTCCCATGTGATAAATAGGAGCCTCACACCGTGTAGGAGCAGAAAGCCACTTCTTACCCCTGACCTGGCAAATTTCGTAACTGTTTACCTTTTGCCATCCTATCACATGGGTGCTTTTGACCCCAGGACTACAGTGACCACAGGGGGCTCAGCGTGCAATCCTTATTCACATGGGATGGTTCTTCTTCAAGCAAGCGCTTCCCATGGACATCAATGGACTCTGCCATGAGCAGATGCATTGCAAACAGTGGAGCAAACAGCCAGGGTGAGTTGGGAAGGCAATCAATATCCCACTGTGCTTTCCCCAGCCCACCGAAAAACACAGACTTTTACAATAAAGGGCCATGGCCAAAGTTTTGCGGTGTTGAATATGGACTGGGGCAAGGGAGGGCAGGGGAGAGGGTGTGCTCTGCCTGTGGGATAATGCAGGAACGCGGCGAGATGAACAGGTGGTGCCTGGGTCCGATAAACAGGAGTGTCTCCACACAGAGCAATTTGCCACAGGATGTTACTGAAGCCGAAAAGTTAAGTGAGATTCCAGCCCAGGCTGGGCATTTGCATGGCTAACAAGAATATCCAGAATTATAATAGTTAATACCGACACGGCGCTCGTTTGGAAGAGATATCAGATCCGCGGCCCCAGGGCAAACGCCGACTGTAACAGATTAGGAGGAGGCCTCCAGTGGGGGATGGATATGGGGGGTGATGGATTAGACACCTGCCTGACGTGGGGACTTGCACCTTTCCTGAGCACTGGACGTTAACCCCTCCAGCGGGCAGGCAGTCTCCCACCAGATACTGCTGATTCATCAGGATGGAAATATTCCCCAGAGGTCCGTCTCCGCGGATGAAATCCTGATGGAAAACTGCCCGGTTTCCTGCCAGCATACCCTTGGCAGCCTGCCTGACCAGCTGGTAGCAAGAGGAGAACATGGGAGCCCGGCTCCTGAGACGTTAAACTCTCCCGACTCCCGTGTAGCCCGCTGGGCAAGGGATGGCGGGCTCCCAGCTGGTGGACCATGGTGTGGTGGTGTCTTCCAGCCTCCCAGCTTGAGCCCACCAGCTGGAGGAAGAGGGGAGCAAGGGGCCAGACTGCTCTGCCTTTTGCAAAGGCTGCTTCTGGGTTTTCATCTCAGATTGGCCCCAAATAAATCTTGAGTCACCAAAAAGCAGTGGCAGGGCTTCGTGGTCCTCCTGCCTGCTGCCTGACCCTGCTCATCCACTCCTTCATTCATATCTAATGCCCTTTTCCTCTTTTTCTGATCTCTGCTCATTGCTTGGGTGACCAAATATCTCCCAGGGTTGCAGAAGATCCTGGCGGGCTCCTTGCAGGCTTTCCACGAGGCAGAGCTGGTGTGTGTCCAGCTTTACTACTGGATAGAGTAATCTGATATGGGTCTCTCGGGGTCTGGCAGCCCCAGATCCAGGTCCCCATCTCCCACAACAGCACTGACATAACAGCATGGGGCCACCCCATCCCAGTGCTCCATTCTGTAGGGATCCTTGGGGGTCCCGTCATTCATCTTCCTCCTAGGGTGGGGGTCATGGGTAAACAGGACATGGACGTGGGGCTCTCCATAGATGCAATGGTATGAGTCCACTCTTAGCCTGACTCCTCAAGTCCTGTCTGCTGTTTGCGGGTGGCTGGAAAAGGCATTATTTTCTTGCTTCAAATGCACACTCGCCTTTGCTAAGACAATCCTGAAACAGAAAATTCCGCCAGAGTTTTCCTCCCTGAGAAGGTCGCCTGTGCTCTGGCCGTGACAAAACTCCCAACAGCCCACGCCATCCCTCAGATAAGCCGCCTCTCAGAGGAGAGGTTCAACAGTGACCGAAAACACTTGTATTAAATTCTTGGGCATGAAAGCTGTGCTTGGACGTGCCACTCCTGGAAGAGTACACAGTGCCATCTAGCCGCGCTGGTCCGAAGTACACAGCTCTCTGCAGGTACCTTCCCAACCCCAAACTCCAGCCCTCTGCACCCCTGACCTCAAGAAGCCTTGCCACCCCTTTTCCATCACTGACCAACCTTCCGACCAGGCTACTGGGAGATTAACATTGCCAGCACCTTACCCACAGATGGGGGCATGTGCTTATTTCAGACATCTGCATTTGGTTTTAGCTTATGGTAAAGTTTGTGTCTAAGCAACCCAGCCTGGCTGAAACAGTGATGGTTTTGGTGAGAGCTGGGGCTTGAACTGGCTGGCCCCATTTCTTCATGGTCTCCTCCAGGGTGGTGGCTATGTCTCCTGGTGTCTCCCTTCTGTTTGGTGCTAGTGTGCTGGGAGACCTGGTCTGTCCCTCACCATTACTGTTCCCTTTTCTGCACCTGATGGGTGGAAGAAGCACAGATTGGTGCTTGTTGTGGATTCAGACATTTCCTCAAGTAATTTCTTCTGATCCTGGCCATTATTTCCCTTCCGCTCCACCTGACAGATCTCAGCACCAGCTCTGGCATCCAAATCTGGAGAAAGATCAGAGACACTAGGGCAGCTGTAGAGCTTGGGGTGGCTTTGGACTCCATCTAGCAATATGCTGAGCTCCCCTGTCCCAGCACAGCCATGCTCACAAACACCTACCTCAGGTGTCAGGGGTTTCCTTTGATGCTGTGGTATTTCACCTGTGAGGAAACAGTGGGTCTTGCTGGTGTTGATTCTTGGTGCCCATGGAGGGCAAGTCCCGACTCTTGGAAATTTCAGAGCTGGAGCTGACAAGGCTTAGGCTGTGCTGTTCACCATCTGTCTATCCTTTCTTCCCCTCTACCATTTCTCCTTCCCTCACCAGAGAATGGGATGGAAAGAGAAATGTGCTATGCACCTACCCTCTCATCTGGCATGGAGGGAGATTTAAGACCTGATCTAGCTGGACTAGGATTTCACTAGGACTTCTACTGGATGTCTGACAAGCATTTTCAGCTGAGCCTCATTCCAGCTGCCATCATCAGCCAGGAACACCTGCAGGCCTTGTTGCTGGACACCTCACCTTTATGTAGTCTCCTCTGCCTCCAATCCTTTGCTACTTAACCTGCTTTTCTGGCCCTTCCCAAACCCCAGTGCTGAGACCATGGGCCTTTATCACCATGCTGTGTCAACTATATTAATTTGAATCTCACCTCACATTGCGTTTTTATTCTGGTCCATTTCTATCAGCTCCTTCTCCCACCTACTGCTCCATCGCTGGGCTGTGTGGAGCAAGTGGAGCATCTTGCATAAATCTGGGAAGATGGGAAGAGTTCTTCTTGAGTATGGTGTCTATTACCCTTGGATGTGTAGTGCCTCGGGTTGAAAATGCTCTAAGATGCCCTCCACTGGCTAAGATCCCATCACCATGAACTGTAGAACAGGCAGAATCTTTGGAAAGATCAGTTCCTTGGGTCTTCTCTAGTTATGTGTGAACTGAAGTCTTTATGATGCTCATAGCTTGGCAAAAGTTGTGACAACATTGAGATACAAGCACTCACATACACACAGACAAATTCTTTAAGCAAAGACCAAACACTGTTTCTCCTTGGCTCAACGCTTCTGGCTCAGTTTTCCCCTGCAGGCAATCCAACCCAAAACAGTATGTGAGGGTGGGATTAATTGAATCATCTGTAGACACCAGATATCTATGGGAGAGACAGTTGTGTAGGCACCTTCTACAGTTAATGCCAAGAAGCTTTGTCTTACCTGCAATGCTTGCCTCAGGATGATGAGATTTTTCCCTAGAAGCCCCTATTTCTCCCCAGTGACTATAAAGGCAGGCAGCTCTGTAGCTGGCTGAGATGGAAAATAGCCCAGCGGTTAAAGTCTGGTGAAATGTAAGTAACTGAAAACAGTGTTTTATAATGGGAAACACTGCCTTAACACCAGGCCTTGCTGTGAGACCCACCTGTGACAGTGCAGGAATGGAGGAGGCAGAGCCAGGTCTCAGTTACATCCTGCCTCCTGGGTATTTTCATGCAGGGCTGGGTGTTCAGATGCAGTTTTATATTTATTCCCTACATGTACCGGTGTGATTTCAGAGAAAAGAAGAGCAGGACTTATCCTGCCTTTGCTGAGCATCTCTTTGCCACCTGAGATATCCTTGGGCTGAGGACTCCTGTCCACCATGGGTGGCTGGGTGGTTGTGGAGCTGGGTTGGACAACCACATTACACTGCTTGGTGGGAGAAAATGAGAAGAATGGGAGAAAATAGGAGAAAATTAGTTTCATCCAGGGCCCTTTTGTATTAACATTAAGGAGAAACATCAACAACAGCAGATGGAAATATGACAAAATGAGGAAGTTTTCATCCAAAAAGTAAAATTTTCTGAAAGCTCTGAAAAGTGTTAAAAGCCAAGAATGAAGCTGTGGCTGCACTCCTAGCTCTATCAGGTGTAACATTGCCAACCTGGGTGATATTATTGCAAGCCTCTCTAAAATCAGCATTTTCCTTAAAGCTCTGGCTGCTGGAGACAAATAAAAAGCATCTATTAAAGAATCATGACTTTTAAGCCAATCTCATGATTTCTGGAGCCTGATGTTTTAAAGACAGTTGAATTGTTTCACATCTGTGACTGGCAATCTTGTGGGTGCCAGAATACAGCTGGGAACTGACAGAAACCCCTGAGCACGAGCACACCTGGGTGTTGGTGTGTGCTGAGGCGCTGCCAATATGCATGATTTCAGCCAGTAGTTGTTTCCCTAATAACCCGAGATGCTGGAGTCCTGTGAATACCTACACCTCTCAGCTTTCATTTCAAATAAAATTCCTTTTCTAATTCTCCTAGTTGCAGAAGAAAAAAGTTGACAGACTGTTTTGAAAGCAGCTTAAGCACCCTGAAAGCAGAAGGCCTATAAACCAAATTAACAAATGTAATATTTAAACAAGATTGCAAGCGTTTTAAGCCAATTCCATGCTATTTTGAAGTCTAACTGTTCTCTGTGCCTAGCTTGGCTACAGTTGGGGTGGGAGGTGATGTGGGCAAAGGAAAAGCTATCATCTGCTCTGTAGCTTAACTCTGTTTCTGGATCTTGTTCCTTAAAAAGCCACCTCTGGGGCACCTTTCTAAAGGGCTCTACAGGACTGAGGGCCAAGTGCATCCTTGGGGGGCGCAGGGAAATTTTAATTTGGGTAAACTCTGAAACAAACAAGGAGAAGGGCTGGATGAACTGCTTCCCTGGTGCTATGCAAACCCCAAAGGAACCAAATAGGACCAAGCAGATCCTTTGGCTTCTCTGAGGCTCTGCACGGTCTGCACCTCATGCTGTGCATCTTGGCCTGACATTATGGCAGGGATGCTCACTGGCTCTGAACTGACAGCGCATATAATAATAGCTGTTTGGAAACCACTAGGAGTGTCTTACTGGAACCCCACCACTGCTTCTGGGAGTCTTTTGGCTCTAAGGCTCCAGCTGTAGCTGCAGACATTAAGATCAAGAGGAGGTCAGGTTAAAAATACAGGATACAAACGCACAGCCCAGACAAGCTCCATCTGACACTCACGATGACTTGGCTGCATGGCTGCACACAGACCCTTGACCTTGCACAAATACACAGTGAGTACACTGGAGTGCCATTGTTGCTGGTGTTGTCATGCTCTATGGGTAAAAGCAAGGCAAAGTCTGTAGAAAGAAACCATCTCATTTGTTAGGCTGATTGCTATATGCAATTCTGTATACTATATGCAATGCCTGTATGCACAGGACCACAGGATCACAGGATAGTTCAGGTCAGAAGGGACCTCAGGAGGTCTCTGGTTAAATGTCTTGCTCAAAGCAGTATCACCTGTGAGATTAGGTCAGCTTCGTCAGGACTTTATCCAATCTGGTCTTGAAACCCTTCAAGGATGGAGATTGCACAGCCTCTCCAAACAACGTGTGCTTAGAGGTAAGAGACGTTGAAACCTCTCTTAAGGAATACATTACACAGACAGACATGCACAGACATATATGTACACACACACAAACTTATACACACCAAGGCAGGGAGATGCTCACATTCACTGTGCTCATCTTCTGAGATAAACACTTGAATTACTTGAGCTAAAAAGCCAGCCTCGGCAGCAAGACCCCCAAATTCAGCCATTTTGGCCCCAAAGAGATCTCTTAATACCCACAGACCAGATATTTGCATCCATCACCCCACCAGCACCACCACAGACACATTTGCATAAAGCCTGGGTGGAAACTCAATGAGGAAGAAAAGAAGGTAAAGGGCTCAGCAAGGAGAACAGTAGTCCTGGGAGCTGTTGTGTCCACAGCACAAGAAGAACTTCCATGCTGAGGTGATGGGGAGCTGAGGTAGGACATCCAGGACAGCCAAACCATGGGGACAAGTTGGTATAACACCCTCCTGAGTACTTTGGGCTGGAAAGGCTGAGCACAGAGTGGAGGACGACTGAGTCCAGTGTCCCCATCCTATACCTTTAGATCCAGGCCTGGATCATGTTCGTTCACATTTGGTCATTCCTCAAAGCTCAAACTCTGGAGCAGGCCTTCAGCCAGTGGCAGCCAATTCCAGCAGTAGGTCAAGAGCTTGTGGAGATGGACCTGAGAAAAGGCACCCTCAGAGAAGGTGGGACTCAGTGTGTGACCATCTGCCTGCCCATATCCCAGTTTGGACATGATCGGAGAGGGAGCTCTAAAATGCATTTGAAAGTGCAAATTCCAAGTACTCTGGGAGACAAATGGACATTTATTTAATGACTCAGACAAGGAAGAAGAGAAAAAACCCCATGGAAGTCCAGGCGCACCTCCCTGGCAGTCTCTCTGACTCTTGCATCATTTGCAGTGCTCTCAAATGGTTTTCAAAGCCAGGTTTTCATTCCCTGACTGACAGCAGTGCTGGTTTAACTGAAATGCTCTTAAGCTACTCAGTGTAAACAGTCATCCAGCCTGGGAAACTGCAGCCAGGACAGTGAAAGTTTGTCAGAGGCCATAACCACTTTAACTACAGACTTCCCTAATTCTGCTGCCTAATAAGCCCATCCAGCACCCCTCCATCTGGGGACCTACTGTCCCCTTCTTCCTGGATGATCTTGTAGGTATAGGACACTTTAAAGAGGGAGGGTCTGGAAACGAGTTTCTCCTTGCAAAATCAGGGCATGAAAGTCATTGTTTCCTGTTAGGATGATTGCTGCGAATGGTCTTTGGGCAGCTATGAAATGAAGGACAAAAATCAGCATGACTCAGAGGCTGCTTTGGCTGAGCAGGACCTTGCCCTGTGAATAATGCTGCTGAGAGCAGAAGGGAGTTCAGACTAAGGCATGTGCTGGTAGATACTGGAGTGGTGCAGATTAGTTTGGAAATGAGGAATTCACAGGTTGATGGTGGCAAAGATCAATGAATGCATCATCAAATAGGAGCTGATCCATAAAACAAGCTGCCACTGCTCAGGAGAGAGGCTGTGCTGGGACCTCCCAAAGAGACAGTGATAAATGGAGCAGACATCCCACTGTTCTGTGTTATCAACAACAAATGCTTTGACCCTGTCTGCTTTTGGCCAAAGGGTGCTGGTAAAACAGAGAACCCTCTCATGGCCGTAATGGAGCTATACTGGTTTATACTGGCTAAGACCCACACATCCTGGGCAGTTGATGTATGGAGTGGAAAGAGGAGCTGGTCTCCCATGTGAACGCATGACTTTAGTTGGCTGGGAAAAAGCTTCTGAAAACTGTTTCAAAGCAAATAGGATTGATAGACAAATTAAGCACAGTGGGAGAATGAAGAAGAGGCGTGGGGCATATTGGAGAGAAGACTTTCCCCAGGCTCTGTTATGAGCCCAAACACACGAGGGTTTGCTGGGGAAGGGTGCCCAATGGGGAGCAATGCACGGCGGCTGAGATAGATGTTCACGAACACTTGTGATTCATCTGTGATGAAGCTTTGCACAAGTGCATGAAAGTGTTTGATGGAGGCCACTGTAGTGCCAACAGGCTCCTTTGGAAATCTCAGCCTTTCTGAACAGACCAATGTCATGACCAGTCCTGCAGGGTACAGAAGAAAGGGTTAATGCCTCCTAAAACCCTGTTGTGTTGGGAATGAAATAGAAAATCTGAAAGCAGGTCAGTACCTCAGCTGCTTCTGGATTCTCATTAATTTGCGTTCCCCTCTCATTTATTAATGGGCTGACTCACACTGTATTTGCTTTCCCTTTGCTGCAATTTGCAAAATTCCTTTTTATTCCCAGTAGCCCTCTTGGCAGTGTTATTTTTCTCTGTTTTTCCCTGGCCTTTATCATTTCCTTGCAGGTCTTAGCTGAGTTTGCATATTCTTGCTCAGTTCCCCTGGCTATTTCTTTTCAGCCTTTTTCTTTTCATCTTCAGGCCTCCTAAAGCATTCCTTGGGGCTATCTCAGTGTCTCTGGGAGCAGCTGGGAATATCCTGCCACCCACCGTGCCCATGAAGGGGATTTTAATAGCTCCCTTGGCCCTCCATTCCCTTTTTCCATTCAGTCCCATGAGGGGACCCAGATACCCTCCCAAAGGCTTGGAAGCTCCCAGGGCTTGGAACAACCTCAGTTTCCAGACAGGGAACCACAGATCCCAGTAGCCAGCAGGTCCTGTGGAGATGCTTCTCTGCTCTTCGCTGCTGTCTGGTCCCTAATGCTCTGTGGGTTGGTTATTGCAGTGGACAGACTGGTTTCTTCTCCTGTGCTCCAGCCAACGCTGACCATCTTGCTCTGCCTGTGGTGGAGTCCAATCTTCTCCAACCCAAGGGCCAGGCAGCCTGTTGTAGGTGGCCCAAGACTGTGGTCCCTGCACCATTGTGCATCCTTTGCTCCCCTCATTTGGCTCAGTCCAGGATCTGCACCCACAGAGAGCAAGATCTGACTGTGTGAGCCCACTGGGGAGGCACTGTTTGGCTATACGAGCCCACCATGAGGGTCTGTGTGGCTATATGAGCCTTTTGGGGCTCTACACATTTGTTTTCCCAGATGCTGGGGAGTGCAGCATGCCTGGTGGAGGTTCACCATTTGGTGTGGCAAATGGGGTAAGGGGGGTGTTTTTGTGGGTGCCAGCCTTGCCAGGGCTCCCTGGGTGCTCCCCTTGTCCTTCCCCAAATTTGCCCACAAGAGGGAGGCAGCGACTTGCAGTGTCCGCTCCCACACTGCATGGGTCCCAGCCATGACGCTTGGGCTGTGTGGGGGCCCGTGGGCTGCGTGGGGGCTGTACCCACCCTGCACCACACACATGCACCACCAGAGCCCAGGCATCTGGATGGGATGGCCAACAGTGGGTGGCTGGGGCTCGTCCACAGCACATCTTGCCCTGTGTGAGAAGAGCCGAGGGAGAGCATCGCCTTGACTTGCTGGCTTTTTTTTTTAAATGTCAAAAAGTGAGAAGATGTTGTTGGTGTTAATTTTTTTGACCTACATGAGATTTCTGTCCTCTGCCAGGGCTAAATGAGACCTGTCGTGGTGCTGTGCGCATTAGGAGAAGACTGCTCCTTTGCCTGTGACACAGGTAGTCCTGTTGCTAGCAGAAGACAGGAGCTGGAGGGTACTGTCCTTGACAACCCTTTTCTGTACCTCTTCAAACTGTCAGCCCTTGCCTATTATAGATCAAAGAAGCCTAAAGGGAAAGGCTTAAAGACTCCCTGGTATATTTACCAAAGTGATCCTTGGAAACCAATGCCTTTCCATGCACCTGGGGAAGGCAGGAAAAATCATGTAGGTGCAGGGACTCTGCTCAGCAGTCCTGGATCCAAGGCAATAGCCCTGTTTCCAAATACTCCTTGACCAGACTCCAGGCAGCCAGACCCCAGTGACAGCTTTGTCTCCATGAGACTTGCCAAGACCTTTCCCACACTGGGGACCTGTTGAGATAGTGTGGTTAGCTCTGGTCAACCCAGGTGGATGGGAGGTCACCCTTCGTTCTGATATAAAAATAATGAGTTCATCACACATCATTTACTAAAATACTGCCTGGATGACTTAAAAAATAAGCATGTCCCTTTGGGAAGTTCAAGGGAAGTTGACAGCAGCCAGGGATTTCTGGGACTGTGTCCCAGGCCCTGGGTCTTCCCATTGCCCAAGAGAGCCCCTGCTCTTTGGGCTGGACTCATGCAGTTGTGATGCCCTCCTGGCTACAAGGGGCAGAGTTGAGGTTTGAGGCTGCTGTAAGATGGACCATCCCAGATCATGCCTCCCAGCAGGCAGTGGGCTCTGGGGTCACCTCACCCCATATAAGCAATTCATTCTTCCATGCAAAGTGGCCTCACTCCAGCAAGGGCATGGAGATTGCTTGCCATGGAGAGCTGTAACTTCAACAAAGGCTTCCTTTCTCTGAACCGCGACACAACTGTTGGAATTAAATAAATCTGTCATGCCCAAAGCAAACTGCGTTAAACAGCGTCCTCTCCCACTCTAGCTGGATAAAAGCTCGGCACTTTGGAAAGTGTTTAAAAAACATTTTTCATTCCCTTGTGTTCACTCTTCCCTCCTGTTGCATCCTCATTGCACTCACACATTCAGGAGCCTGCACAAGGACCTGAATTTCTAATAGGAACAAAAAAGAAGAAGGGGAATAAACCCAGTGTTAAAACCCATTCAGAGCTTCTATTATTTGGGACCAAAAGGGGAAGGTCCCTTGCAGGTCACTTTTAAATGTGTCTGTCTAGAGGCAAAGAGATTCAAAGTGCATTTATCATCCTTCTTATTCACCCTCTCCGTCGTCCACAGCAACCCAGGGATTTTTTCCTGCTTCATGATGCAGTGATTGCTACAAATCTGGCTGGGCTCAGCCACCATGCAACGCAGGAGGGCTCTCCTCTGCCTCACACACCATCAACACGGCTGTGAGCTGCATACCCCTGTTGTACTCAGCATTGGTGGTGACATGCAAGGTGAAAGGGGCCCAGGACGACTTGTCCCAAAACTCAGCTGGGCTGCAGGGCAGCAAAACCCTGGGCTGTGGTGGGAGCAGCCAGCTGGAAGGTTTATGCATAGTAATTCACCAAAAATGGGGTTTCAGCAAGACCAAAAGGAGCTGTAAGTTCATGTTTCAGTCATTCGGATGTGTGTGAAAGTGTCAGCATATGCATATATGCTAGATGTTTCCAAGGTAAAAATGTCTCATTTCAGAAGTGCCAGAGTATTTCATTAGACAGCCTTGAAACAAAACTCTTTTCCTATTTTCATAGGGCATTTTTATTTAAAGGCTGACCCAAAACAGGAGAATATGAGGTTAAGCAAAAACACTGGCAATCCCAAAGGAAAGGGTTCCTTTTGGGTCAAGGGGACAAACAACTCCAGAGAAAACTCTTGTGATGGTTCTGATCCCTGGGCTTGGTCCCCAGCCCCAGGATTCAGGAATCTGGACAGATGTAGGCTGAACATGGGGAGAAAACACTGGTGCAGCAGATCAGCAGAGTCACGGCAACTTCAGGACTGGAGGGATGGTGAGGAATAGGCAAAGAGGGAGCCACGGGAAATGGTGTGGATGGGGGAGAGGAAAAATTAAGGGCAGCATGTGGGTGATAGCAAAGGAGGAGGAGAAGTGGGAGAGGCAGACCTTCTGCTTAGCTTTCAGTGGTGCAAAGGAAGACATGGTGGGAGAGGAAGAGGCAAAGCCCAAAGTAAGGCAAACTGAGGTATGGGTTGTAAGAAGAAGGGTTGGAAGCTTTGGGGTTTCCTCCTTCTTACCCTGTGGAGTTTTGCTGGGAAAAGGACCCCGTGCTCCATCCAGGGGTGAGTTCCATGAGCCTGGTTGAGCTTCACTGAGGTTCAGCAGAGGAGTTCAGTATCGGGCAGGCTGTGGAGGGAGCAGGGCAGCCAGGCTGTATGACCCAGAGCCTCAGGAGTGCAGTGGCCATGTCCCTGGTGGGCTGTTGAGACAGGTGGGACCCACATGTGCCAGTGGGACAGAGAAGGAGTCATGGGGTGGTCTCTTCCTATGGTTCAACATCTCCAAGTCCTTGTACCCTCCAGAAGGCTGATGTTTGACACATTTGGCCAGTGGCTGCTTGGCCATCTTTTCTCTCACCCCACTAGGAACGGTCTGGCTTCACATCTCACCCCCATGGCATCCTTTGCAGCCTCGTGTCCCTTCACATACTGTGTGGGGTTGCTTTTCTCACTAAGGCCAATGTTGTCATCTGTCAGTCAGCACGGTGTTACCCCAGCTCCGGATCCAGCCTGGTGCCTTTTAGGTCCCCCCCTTCTCTTTCCAAACAGGTGGCTATGAACTAATGAGGTCTAGGGATAGTTAGAGAGTTATAAATATCTTCTGAGATGATGAATTTTAATCAGAAGCCTCTAACGAGCACAAGATGAAATCAGGAATGAGAATGATGGTCCCCCAATGGATCTTCATTAACAATTTAAATGACTGAGGTCTTAATTAAAGGGCTCAGGACTTAGCTGAGGGATTACAGATTGCCCAGGGGGAGAAATCAAAGACTTCAAAACCCCTTTTTTACACAAGGTAACGAGCTTTTAAATTAGATTATTTTTTTTCTTTTTAAAAACGAACAAGGCTTTGCTTTTTTATCTGGCTTCTTCACTCATTTAAATGATACTCAGATCTTGAAAAGTGCAACCTTGGCCTGACAGCCACTGGTCATGTGCAACTCTCCACACATGATGACATCATCATCTCACCTTCACGTCCCACTAAACACTGACCCTTGGGCATGGACAGCACGAGGGTATCCATGTTCCCCTTAGGGAATCCCCCAGGGATTCCTGATCTCAGGGAAGATGTCTGCAGGGATACATTGAGATGGGCCCCATCAGCTTTATGAAACTCCCCCCTTGCTTAGTTGCTCTGGAGTATTTTTCCTAGAGAAAAATACTGCATATGTTCAGCTTGTGTTTGTGAAGAGTTTCAGGATATAGAAAAACAGATTCTTTTGACAATCGCAGTATTTGCTCATGCTCAACCCCAGGCCCATTTCCTATGGCACACATGCCTCCAGACAGCAGTTGTCCCTCCTAGGCAAGCATTGATCTTCTCTGCAACACCCAGAAATTGTCCTCCTTCCTGGGATGGAGTGACCCTCTTGTCTCTATTCCTAGCTGCCACCAACATAACTCTACCTCATCCAGGCAGCCTGTTGTGTGGGTGGCTCTCTTGAGGCTGAATTACCTGGGTGTCAGGGTGAAGTCTGAAAGCTGGCGATGCTAATCCACCACGGTGACCTCTGTTAATGCCAGGGTCTGCCTGCAACTGCCCCAACCCCCTCTGTCACGTCTAGTGGACAGAAGGAGGGAGGGCATGCTTCGAGGTGGTTGCATGAGAGAGCCCCAGGGCAGAGGAGGAGTTTCAGACCATGGGGTAAAGATGAGTGCTCAGACCTCCTAATCCAGTGCTTCTTTCCAAGGAGAGGGACAGACAGTGGTGGAGCCAGACAGGGGGATGTTGCAGAGAGATGGATGGAAAGAGATGCCCAGGGTGAACAGTCAAGGTGGAAGTAGCTCCAAAACCTGTGTTTGGGGCTGACTCCTGGGTCTGATCAGGCTCAGGAGCAGGTGTCTTGCACAGAGCAAAGGACACTTCGTGCCATGCTTCACAGAAGCTGTTCTTCCCAAGCATCTCCATTCCTGGCAGCTCCTGAATCTCTGCTGCTCCCATGACAAGAAGCTCAAGGAAGGCTATCTGCAGGGGTGGTTTGAGGAACCTATATGAAGAACAAGCCATTTTGGAAAAGCAAAGTGCTGGAGCTGGATTTCCTGGCTATTTGTACCTGGAGGAACAGCCTCTGTGGAGATCCTCTGCTGGTTAATAAGTCTGAACTTCTCCATGCAGCCTACAGGCATCTGTGAAGTTTTAGATCCTCCACCCTCCTCCCAAAAGTCTCCCAGGAACATCATATCACTAAGAACTGCACTGGATGTTTGGAGGTGAAGCTGGGCAAGCTTTCAGAGGGCTGAGAGAGATACACAGAGGCACAGAGTGCTATCCCATGACCTCTGTTTCATTAGGAAACTTGGCTAAAATGGACAGATGCACTTGGAAACAGAAGCAAGAGCCCTTTCCAAAGGGGCTGGCCTGGCTGAGTGCAGTCTGCTTTGGAGCTCAGATAAAGGGCACTATAAAACCTGCAGAAGCCCCGGAACTGGCATGCTGACTTTCACCCTGGGCTCCAGGTCAGAGAGCTGCTGTGGCTCCAGCATGGAAATGAAACTGTGGCTGGGAGCTTTGAACAGCTGGAGAATGGAGCATCCTCACCTCAGAGGGGGCCAGCTGGGAGCCCAGCATGCCTACATGGACATGGTGCCTCTAGGCTCAGCCACCTCTGCATGGCTCCTGTGGGACCCAGGGGTGACACCAGATGAATGCCAGGTCCTGCACAGCTCCAGGTATGAGGGTGGAAGGATGGGATGCAGTAAGACTGAGCACTGCCTCTGTCAGTGTCCTGCAAGGGAGCGGGGCTGGGTACCAACCTGGGGCATTGCACAGGAGGGTTGGCCCCAAGAGGCATTGGAATGCAGAGAAACTGCCATGGAGTCCTCCCTCTTCTTCACACTCTCATAACAGAGCTCAGCATGTGAGGCACAGTGTCCATGTGCTTCTTCCCTCACTCCCTATCCCAAAGGTATCACAGCCCCAGCACCTTGGCTTGCCCTGCTTCAGGGTTTCTGGAGGGATGCTGGCTCCTCTGAGGAGCTAAAGGACCATTAGTGACCCCCAAATTGTGTCCTTTGGGAGGGCGAATCGGGCTGTGGGAAGAACAGGCAAAAGTATGGTGTCCTGAGAAGACAAGCAAGAGAAAACAAGTCCTTCCAGGGCATGGCAACTCTGAGCAAAGGGGATGCTTCGCCTCCTGTGCCTGCTCCCTCTTCTGCATCCTTGCCCTTGCCCTTGGTGCCGTGTTGCCTAGGGTGCCAGGACGTGGGGCTGGCTTCTCCCCATTGAGACCCCCACCATGGCTAACCTGTGCCACCCTCTCTCCTGCCTCAGTCCCTCTTCCGGTGAGCCCTGCTGCAACAGGCAACTGCCTGAGGCTCCATAATAATCCCAGAAATTGTCCCCATGGCAGGCACGGGCTCAGGGGTGGCTGATTTATCCTCCAGCACTTGGTGTACTGAGAGCTTCTCACCACAGGGCTGTGTCTCTGGACAGGCACTTGGGTTTCTGTGAAGATGGGGGAGGCATCTGGACCTTTATGTGTCTCAGACAATGAAGATCTGGCAGGAGAGTCCTTGCTCACCCCCTCACTGGAGACTGTTGAGGATCTGGGGGATTTCGGACACCTCTGCAGCACAATGGGTGGGAAGATGCCAGTTTTGGGTCTGTGCAAAGGTAAAGGCTTGTCTCCCATCATTCCCAATCAGATGCTGGGACAGAGTTGTTATCTCAGGATAGGGGCTGGTTTTGTTGTGCAAAAAGCCCTGGAGCTGATGGGGGCGGGGCAGGGGTTGCTCTGGGGATGTGGTGAAGGAGGGTGAATGGGGCTGAGGAAAGGATAGCTGGGAAGTGGTGGCCCCTCCCAGCCACAGAAAGCTGATGTTTTTATCACCCTCAGCATGGCAAGTGCTTTCCAAACTCAAGGAGACCAGCCTTGTCCCAAAGAGCCTGCTGTCTGCAGATGAGGACAAGCAGGGTGGTAAGAGCTGAGACTCAGCACTAGGCAACATTAATAGAGATGTTAACAACTTTAAAGGGAATCTCCCGTGTTTTTTTCCTCCTCTTGCTCATCTGTTCAAGGCTTGGTGACCATATGCCCTTGTGAGCTCTTTGGAAGGGGCCGCAATCTCCTGCCTAAAGGGGCAAGCTGTCTTTGCAAGCTGCAGGGTTCAGGGCGATGGTCTTTGTTGGCATCCTTGATGGGCAGCAGGAGATGGTTGCAAACAGGGAGTGACCCCTGGAAAACCCTACCAGAGAGGGTGGCCCAGCTGGTACCTGGCAGGGGATACTGGGGTCAACGCAGACCCATCTCCACCTTTTTTGGTAAATGAGCCCCATGCCTCTCATGGCTGAGGTCACACATCCCTAAAAAATGCCCCATGCATTCCGTTGAGATGCTGGCCCCCAGTGCACCTCCAGGTGCTGGGGGTACCGTGCACACCCCAGCTGCTGCCCATGCTTGTCCTGTTGCAGAAACATGGCCGGAGCAATGCCCATGGTGCACCCATCACCTGCACAGACCCGGCTGCCATCCCCACAGCCCAAGGTGCGAGGGTGACTTCACTGGCTGCCCGGGGCTGGCTCGGGAGGGGCAGCAGCTGCAGGTCTGGCAGGGGTTTACACCTATCACTCTCTAACTTCTGACAGAGGCTGGATTTGCTGAAATGTTCACTGGATTTTTTCCAGCCTGCTGGGGCCCATAAATCTGGCTGTGCAGAGGCTGTTCCTGCTCCTTCCCCTCGGTGAGCGGGGCTGGTATTTTTCTTGGAGGGCGAGACTGGTTGCAACCCTCCTTCCAGCACCTGCCGCTCCACCTCGAGCCACATTCCTGAGCAGTGGCAGAGAACAGATCCGTCTCCGCCAACCAGGGATGCTGTGGCCTCTGAGCTGGCCCCACTTCCCCCAGTCCCTCTCCAGCAAGGCAGTGAGGAGGTGCTGGTCTTCTCCCTGCTCCCACAGAAGCCCCTTTTCTCTAGCTGTCAATCTGCTTCAGAGTGAGAGAGCCTGGCTGACTGCATGTTAGCGACAGGTCTCTGAAGACCATCTCTGATGGCTTCTTCTTGGACAGATGGACCAGAAACACCCTGTGGATGCTGAACATCCTGTTCAGCATCGATTCCCAGGAGGACTGCACTGGCTCAGTTGGGGGTTTGCTGTGGAGCATGGCTCCAGGGCATTTAGCAGGACTCTCCTCCCTCTTTTGGCATGGGTCTCTCTGTTCTCTCATCTGGAACTCAGAAGACCTCGTTGCTGGCACAGGGAGCTCCCAGATCCCAAGAAACAATCTGGGAACCCCAACATAGAGGGTCTCTTCCCCCCTGCATGGGCCGCCTTCATCTTCAGGTGGGTAGAGAACCAGCTGCAGCCGGGGGATCAGCAGAGCTGGCTGGGAGTTGCAGCAGGGGAGGAGGATGGAGATGGCAGGGCTGGGGCAGCCTGGCTGTGGCAGGTCTGGATGCCCATCATTTATGGGCATGCCCATCATTTAACATTTCTCTCACAGACAGGGATCTGCAACATCCTGGCTGCTTTTCATCCTTTTATCCTTTACCTTTTCCTCATGCCCCACTCCAGAGATCACCTTTGATTGAGGAGCTCTGCTTTGGCCCTCATTGTGATGCATCAGAGAGGACTGTGATGCCACTGAGAGATGCTTCAATACTGAGCAAGTGTCCAAGCAGGAACTTCTTGCTCACCTCCCACCACAGTCCTCTTGCCCCCATCACCTGGACAGTTTTCCCTGTCTGTTGTCATCAATTTCTAGATCCCCCACAGTCTCACTGTCAAGTATGTGTGAGTCCTGAGGGATGCGGGATGCAGTATGGCTAGCTGAGGGATGCTGGGTGAGCATCGTGGCTCTTCTTGCTGAAAGCCACCTGGGATGTGCAAAGGGAAGCGTGTGCATGTAAGAGAGGGCGCTGAGACGCACTCCTGGGCAGTGTGGGGAAAGCTAACACAGAGAGCTCTTCCATATGCTGGGATCGTGTTACATGCCTCACTGTAATTAGCCTCTGGCTTTCCTTGCAGAATGAGCAATCGTTTCTGTAATCTGCCAGAGCAGAGTTATGGGCATGTCAGGCTGGCACAGGGGGGCTGTAAAACCAGACCTGCCTGACCCACAGCCATCATTTGTCAAAAGGAAACCACCTGGCCAGAGAAAAAGGGATTTATTTGCTTCTTCCTTCATCCCATTCTCACAGGCAGAACGTTGGCTCCTTGGGGAGTCCCCAGCCCTGCTGCCACAAAACGCAGCCATTGGTGCCTCATTCAGCTCTATTCCCCAGTGCTTCTAACCAGCATCATGCTCCACACAGGTATCCTAAAAACCTGCACTTTCTGGTCCCAGAAACATCCTGCACTTGTCCCCAGTAGCACAGGGATAAGTTAGGAGAGTTTTGCACTGGCTTCAAATGGCTCTGTTCTCCAGGCCTGCTCTGCACAGAGATGGAGTGCCTCTGCAGTGGTTTGCCCAGGTAAACACCCCATGCTTTCCCCACATCTTTTCTGTTCTGTTTGTTTCCAGGAATGTTTCATAGGGGGTGTCTGAAATGCAGCTGCAGCCAAGGATCATCTCCAGCAGCATGGCTTTTCTACTGACCATCACTGGCTGAAGATCATGCACCAGGAAAAGGTCATGTAATGGCCCCACAAGGACATACCTCATTCCCCAACCCCCTCCTGTAAGATGTCAGGTATCTTACAAGCAGATCAAGGACTTGGGATGCAACTTCATTAAAATTTAAAAGTGCATTCCCTTGAGCTGCCAAATTTGGGCTGAAAGAATCAGCCAAATTCCTGATCCTCCTGGTGCACTGTGGAGACCTGATGAGACCTTCTAGCTCCTGCCACTTTCTGCCCACATCTGTTCCCCCAGTATCTGACCCTATCAATGCCAGCAGCACTGGGCCACCTTTGCTGTGTGCCAGTTTGGATGCCCAGCGCATGACAGCATCTTGTCTCATGGTAGATGATTCATTTGGGACCTGCCCCAAGTCCCACTCTGAGATTTCCACTCCAGCCACATTATTAGCTCCCAGCTTTGATGGATGGGCTCATTAGCCTTAGGTTACTCATGAAGCATCTTTCTTCTGTAGTTCCTGATTAAAAATATCTTTCTGTTTCATCGTTATGGGAAGTACAGCACCGCTGGGCTGCAGCTTCATTTAACCTCTTTGGCCTAAGTTAGCCAAAAATAACTAAACACAGCAGGTTTTCAGAAATATAGCTACCTCCTAACCATCTGTTCTGGATGTGGAGTGACACTCTACTCAAGTGTTGGTTGCTTGCCTCCCAAGAGACCCCCACTTGTCTGGGCACTGCCAGCACTCCAGGGTGCTCTGCCTCTGGGAAACTTTTATGGTTCAGTGGACATGAAGGTTGGATTCAACAAAAGTCTGAGGAGATGGATGTGTGTTTGGGGTGTCCCCATCTGCTCTGCTTAGGTACCCAGCACCTCAACATCTGCAGTTGCCCCAAGACTGTGTCTCACCTGAGGTCAGCTCAGCCAAAGGACACAGAAACTGTCTTGCCCCATCATTGGGCGGTGGTGACACCGTTCAGTTTGCACTTGGGAGTCTACTGGTTACAGCAGTTGGCCTGTAACCAGAAGACTGGTTTTCTAGACTGCTGGCACCAGAGGAAACTCCTAGGAAGGGCCTCATGTACAGCTCACACAGCTCCGTGAGGAGCTTCCTTGTGGGAGAGAAGCAAAAATGAGGATGTCAGACCCTTGCCTAGGGAGGTCAAGCAGCTCTTCTGACCCCTAACTGAGAACCTATCTGCTGGAGAGGTGCTCCAAAGGAATGAAGCCCTTCCTGATTAAAAGGGAAAGCGCCAGTCCCTGTGCCAAATGCAGAAGCTTGTCTCCAACTTCAGTCAACCTCCTCATGGTCTGGCGGACAGTGGGGAGTCCAGCTGAGACGAGAGACAGCTCCAGCACTGTCCTGCCTCTGGTATTTCCTACTGTGTCCCAGTACAATGTACTGCCCAACCTGAGCTAAGCCCCACATTTCATGCACAGGACATGCAGGTGCCTGAATCTGCTCCTAGAGCTGAGGCTTCCCATTGGGTTTTGCCTGGTGGATCAGTGCAAAGTGGAAGGTCTGTAGGAGAAAGCTTCATCCCATGTTCAGCTCCATCTGGGTGACCATCAGGCCAAGCAGAGGAGCTGCAGGTGTGTGTGTGTGTGCAGGATACCGAGGCTGGAAGAGCAGGGTTTGAGGGGGCTGGATTACAGCATGCACCCAGATTGGTGTTTCACGGTGGCTCGAAGTGCTGCCTGGTGTTTTCTTCCTTCATTTCACTGCTTTCAGATCCAAAGAAACAGCTGAAATCTCTGAAAACAGTGAATTTATATGGGAAAAAAAAGACTGAGATACTGAAAAGATCAAGGGAGCTTTGAAGACTTTATCTTCCAAGAATCTGGGATTATTTTGGGGAAGGCAAGTGGGCCAGAGCAGTGAAAGGCAGCAGATAGCCTCTGCTTCTGATCCCATTGGGCTGTGGGTGCTGTAAGGCCAGCTCGTCTCGGATTCAGTTGGGCAGATCCCAGGCTGCAGAGAGCCAAGACTTGGATTTATTTCTGCAGTTTTGCATTATCCGAATGTCCTGCTGCAACAGCACCAAAATGCAGTGCTGCGAGTTTTGTAACACTCCTCTACTGCAGTGCATGGTGCTTTACACATCCTGCACCTAGTCTGGGCTTCCTGGGGCAGTCAAAGGGCCAGATGAGGCCAAAGGGATATTACCTCTCCTATAGCACCTCAGATGTTCAGATATTCAAGTCCAAGATAAACAGAAGCTCCCCCAGTGTCACTGAGAGGTGAGAGAGGAGACGATACAGTGGGATGCCAGCCCCAGAGGAGGGGACACATCCCAGCTTCATTGCTCTTTCTTACGGTATATGCTCAGATTGTGTGGGGTGATTCATATCTCTGGCCCTGACCCTGGCTGCAACTTTGCCCTTTGGCTCTGAAAGCTCTTCCTCCCCTCTCCAGAAATATTTCTCCAGCAGGGAGCCAGGATCTAGCCACAACTATGAAACAAGGCAAATTGCCACCCAGTGTACCCACAGTTTAAAGATGCTGCAGTGAGACACTACAAATATTACACTTTGGGGCAAATAAAGTCATGGTGGCCAGCAAAGGATTAGCTCCCACCAGCATGTGAGCTAAAGGCAGAGATCTGTTCCTCTAATGCTCTTGGTTTTCCTGTAAAACTACAACATCACTTAGTGCAGGGACCCCTTTGCACTGGATGCACACATGGCTACTCTACAAAGCACTGCTGGTCAGGCTACACCTGCTGTGCAGGTGGGAAAAAATCACCTTGCTGGCCAGGAAAAGCCCACATATGTTTTTCTTCAATGTTTCCAGGTAGAGGAGCTGGGTAGCAGCTGCCCTCCAAGGAGATGTTTTTTGCATATCCACAGAACGATGCTGTTTGCAGTCAAGGAGCTTTTCTGTAAAGGGTTTCCAAGGTGGCAAAAAGTGGCCTCCCTGTGGGTGTCTGCTTGTAACACCTTACTCTTTGAGAACGTGACACTGTTTTAGAGAAATAACTGGTTAAAAACTATCACCCTCTCACCCTGAGCATTAAAGCACTTGAGCAAAGCATCTGTGTGAAGCAAAGGCATCCCAAGTCTGGCTGGTCCAAGCAAGGTTGGGTGATTCACCCTTGCCCAGACGAGCGTGCTGTCTGCTCTCCTTGCCGGGAGGCTGCTCCAAATCCAGACAGACGCCGTCTTGTACACAGGTTGCACAATCCTGCTTGGCAGCTCAGGCTGCGGGGTTGCAAAATACGAAGCTGTCCGTGGCAGTCACACTCTGGCGACTCATCCAAGAGCAAGCCGTTGAGCTCATCTGTCAGGGGTGCCAGGCTTTCCAAAAGCACAGACAAAGATGCTGATAAGCAGGGTTTAACAAGCAGTAAATTGGAAAAGTCTTTCCTACTGAAACTGGGCAAGAAAAGCAGCTACTGCAATGCCCCCAATATTGTGGATGTCAAGGCATGCGCAAGGTGCTGGCTGCTGGCAGGGAGAGGAAGGGACAGGGAGGGAGGAGGGATCATTTTTCATTATTCAATACATTTTTCATTAATAAAGCACCTGTGCGGGTGCACATCAGGCCCCCTCTGTGGTGGGGAGCGGGGGCAGCACCGCGCTGGGTGGTTGTGCTGGCCCCTATCACCAGGAAGGGTTGTCCTGATCTAATGCGGTCAGAAGTAATCCCACACAATTATTCTCAACAAGCGCTGTTTTCCTTGGAAATAAAAAGCCTTCTTTCAAAATATCCCATTTTTATGAAATATTGTTTTTCTGCTGCCAAGTTTGATTGGGATTTTTTCCAAAAATTATGATTTTTTAAATTCTCTCTTTTTTTTTTTTATTCTGAAACTCTCCCAAAAATATCCATCAGAGAGAATGGAAAGAGCATGGAGAGAATGTGTTTTCTGTTGGCTTAACACTGCACCCAGACTCAGCGTGATGAGTAACCTCAGTTTATTAACAAAGATACTGTGCTGCCCCAGAGCAAAGCACTTGCTGTTACTGTGCACCGAGGCTTGCTGCAGACTGCCACTGTCAACCTGATGCAAGCTGAAAAACACTCAAACCTGAACTTGTTCAAACCTCTTCTGATTACTGTTAAGAAGCTAAGTAGCTTGCCCTGAGAAATTATGTGAAAGTACAACGTTTAAGCTATGTGTCGGGGAGGTTGACAGCCTGTACACAACACTCCCTCTGCCTGCTGGGCTGGCAGACCCAATTTTCTCATTTGCACAGATTTCTGCAGCATCCCTGAGGTCCCCAGGAGATGTTTCCTTCATCTCTGAGGACTGGCTGCGTCTCTGCTCCCTGCTTTTCCCGGAAGTTTTTTTCCCCAGCTTCTTCAAGATCACAGTCCCACTTGTGGATTTCTCCCACCTGCATCTACCTCTGCCATGCAACCATCCCCTCCTCCTTAGGGCAGCACCAAGGATGTGCAATTTGGCCCGTCCTCCAGAGCAGTTTTCCTCCCTGGAAAGATCTGAAGAATAGCTTGCAAAGAAGCAACTTGCAACCATGCAGACACAGGGCAGCAGAAGGGCATGTGCCTGTGTGTGCTGTTGTGTTGCCCGCTAAAACCAAACTAGGACAGTCCTGCTAATAAACAGCACAGAGAAGACTGAAGAGGAGGAAGCCACAAAGTGCTGGTGCAGAGGAGGACATCAAGTGCTGAGGACATGAAGGGTCCTTCCCTTGGTATTTCCTCACTGCAGGGAGATAGTGGAAGAGGAGAAACTTCTCATGTGGCTGCAGCTCCCGGCAGAGGAGAGTGTGCAGCTTCGTGCTCAAGCATGCAATATACAGCCAGCAATGCTGCAACAGAGCGGTGGAAAAACACATGGAAAAAGCAGAGTCAAATCATCAGCACCCACCATAGCACGTTCAACACGCCTAATGTACAGAAATTAGATTAGGACTGTCTCCCAGAAAAGTAAGAAAACCTCTTTCTCCTGGGCTAGCTTCTCCCACACAGGGAGCGGGGATTGTTGAACTGGTGGAGGATAGCTTTTCCAACCCCACGACAATGGCCAGGGTCTCTGTGTCATTAAAATTGCCAGCCTATGCTTTAAATGGCATAGTTTGCAGGCTGAACTTTGAAGCTCCTTGACTGGTTTTTACAAAGTTTCCTAGAAAATTTTAGCATGTGAGCTTGTCGTTGGCATCTAATTCCAATAAACAAGCCTTGACGCTGGTGCTTTCCATCCCCAACACTGCAAGTGAGAACATCAGAGGTTTCTTTTTCCTGTGAAAAGCCCATAAGTGAGCCAGGTAATTAATTTTCTGCTTTTGAGGAGAGCTTAGTCTGGCAAGGAGTTCAAGGCAGGAGCATTAGCAGAGCTCAGCTCCTGCTGAATCCCGGGAGAGATGGATGTACCTTCTCCTAGGGTCCCGCTCAGCTGGGAGGCAGCTAGTGAAAGCAAAATAGGCTTCCTAACGGGAATTGCATCCTGAGTCATTATTTTCAGATACTTGAGTGTCAGCCAAGGACATACAGTGAGGATGTCCCAGCGTGAGCCCTGTTGATTTTATCATCCTGTTATTCCACCATGCACGAGGTCTCTGCCTATCCTGGGCTTTGTGTGATTGACCCAGCTTGGCCTGACTTCTTACTAGACCTCAGTGCCATCCAGCAACAAGCAGGGCCCAGTGCATGTCTCAGAAAACCGACATAGTGAGGTGGTGTTGTTGCATCCCGGGGTACCGGTATTACATTATTTCCCCATCCAGCATGCAATGTGTTGGAGTTTCACCATGAGCTGTGGTGTTTCCATATGGGACATCCTCTGGGCAGGGCCAGCTTTGCTTACTCAGGGACCTGGAGGCTTTTCCAAGTTTTCTTACAAACCAGACAGGTTATTGCACAAATCGAAGCAGACGTTTCCACCTTCTCCTGTCCACGGCTGCTTCAGGAGGTGCAGAGGGGAGGCTGGGGTGTTGTTTCTGCCTGCCTCATTGTTGCAGTAGTCATCCTAAGGGAGTGGGGTAACAGCTGTCTCCACGTGCTGAGATCGGTGACCTGCAGGTCTGTGTGAGGTGATTTGATGAAAGAAAAACACACATTTTGCCAAGTCTTTTTGCGCTGTTTGCTCTTCATTGACAGCTGCCAACTGTGCCCCAACCAGCTCCCCCGTGCAGGTGGGTTGGCTGGTGGCAGCAGGTCACCATGGAGGTGCTCCCGCATGCTGACAGCAAGAGCTCTGAGTTCATGGACAGCTGCTGGTGGCCTCTGTGCAAATCCAGATATTGCTCCCAGGTCAACTGGGCTAAATTGGCCAGTTGGGTCAACAGGCTGGGCTGTGCCTGCCCAGCACAGAGTTCCTTTCATGTCGCCAGTCTCAGTGCCATGCCAGCTCTTGGCCCCAAGAGGTACAAGCACCAGTCACCCTGCAGACCTCGCATCCTGGATTGGGTGCCTCATGCATGATCTAGGATGAGTCCCTTGTTCAGGCTTGGCCTTTTGATGCTGCTGCCAAAGTGGGTGCACACATCAGGGGTTTGTTATGGTCCAATACAACAATGTGGCACGTCACCTTGGGGACAAATGTCCATCTCCAAGGAGTGACACATCCTCCATTCTGCTTCTCCCCTCTGTCCCTTCCTTTGCGCCATCCTGCTGAGCCCGAAGAGCAGAAAATGAGTCCGCAGCAGCTTGCTGCATTTTTGCAGGGGCTGGGGGATCCCCTCCCCCCCATGGCCGCTGCTGTGTGTAAGTGTTTTATTGTTTGCCTGTTGAGGTGTGAATGAAGTAATGGGCTTTCTCCGTCACTTCATCTGTCTCTGGCTGACAGCTTTGCTTAGACACATTGTGCTGTTCTGTATAAACCCTGTCACCTTGCCATCTCCAAACAGACAGCTTCCTCTGGGAAACTGTAATCAAGCCCTCCTGAGCACTCAGCTAGCACTGTCCACGGCTCGTAAATCATGGCGGCTTTCCTGGAAAATCGCGAGAGGAGACAGACAGACCGACACACACGCACTCAGCCATGGGGTCCCATGGCTCCTGGGCAGGCAGGCGGACAGGAGCCACGGGGCTGGCCACAGGCAGCGGGGCTTTCCGAGAAGGACTGAAACTTTGGCTGCCAATGTGAGCACGCATGGCTGGGATGCGAGGACCTCAGCGAGGTGAGGAAATGTTTCTGCTGACCCCAGCACTGCACTAGCCCACGCATTGGCTGGCACTGCCACAGCATCTCTGATGTGCCTGAGGTTGGAGGTGCCTGTTTTGGGAGCTGGGGCTGACCCACTGGCAGTGGGGATGCTTGCTTAGGGTCATTCCAGCCGGGTTAGCTCAGTTGGTTAGAACATGGTGCTAATAACGCCAAGTTCACAGGTTCAATCCCTGCTTACTGCAGGGGGGTTGGGCTCGATGATCTTTCAAGGTCCCTTCCAACCCAAAGCATTCTATGATTCTATGATTCATGGTCTCTGTGCCCAGCCATTAGATGGGTGGCACCCTTCCCTCAGTGGTGTTGAAGTCTCCTCTGATACCAAGTTGCCATCTCATCACCAGAGAGGAATCATGAACGTGGCCGGGTTGCTGCTCCTGAGTGCTCAGCCATTTCAGGGTGGTGCTGGGCACCCCTCAAGCCCCCATGCTGGAACAAGCATCTCCTGTGACGTGCAATGGGAGACAGCACCCAGCCTGCAAGGACCAGCTGCCGCGGGGTCATGGCTCTGTTCCTCCACACCGTACTCTCTGTTCATCAAGTCCCAGCTTCAAACTACTCTGCTCGTGAATCGCCCTGGGCCCCCTGGCAAGCCGCCTCTGCCCGGGACCCGTCAGTCCTCCCAGGAGCCCAGCTGTCAGTGCACCAGCAGCAAAGCTGCCACATAAACCTCTCAGCACCGGGAGTACAATGCACGGGGCTTTTCTCCATCCACCTGGGTTTAAATGCTGTGTCAGGAAGCAAGACGGCTGCTCCTGTTAGCAACCCGTGCCTCTCACTCAGTTATTTTGGGGAGGATGCTCGGCTAGCCTCAGCCGAGAGCTGGCAGGAGGTGACCCGGTCACTGCCACGAGCTGCCACCACCATCCCCGGAGCTGCGTAGGCACCCGTGCAAAGCACCCACCCGTGCACACCATGGGACCTGTGTGTCCTGACCGACAGGGGCTCGGGAGAGATGGCTGAGAGTTTTGCCCTCTCAAGCACTCACTTTTCCAGGGACCCTTTGGCTGGAAAAAAGTCATGTGCTATATTTTTTCATTTTTATCTACTGGCTTGGGAATTTCATGCAGGTCAGAGCAGAAGCAGGGTGGGAATGGCTGGTTCAGCACCGGCTGGAGAAGGTCTGTCCTCCTTCCAAAGGGACCAGACTCCCCACTTCCTGACAGACCTCTGTTGCCATCACAGATATCAGTTTTGGAAGACAGCAAGGCTTTATGGACCAAAGTCCTCATTTCATCCCCTCTTTTCCCTGGAGTCCATCACCAGGCTATCAAGCCTCCCCTTCCCTGAGCCCAAATCTGTGGCAGAGGCGCTGAGCTCCAGAAAACAGGCCAGGAGCTGCCTGTTTTGCAGGTCTGTCTGCAAAGGAGATGAAGGCGAATCACTGGTCCAGCACAACTGGCAGGGACGTGTATATCTGGCTTGTGATGTTGGAGTGTTAAATACCAGTGAAGCAGCAGAGGAGACAGGGCTGAGCCAGAGTCGGGGCGCTCTGTGAAATACAAGAGGACTTTATGTCTCTTTTAGGAGCCTGCAGCAGCGGGCTGATGTTGAGCCGGAGCATGGTGCATTAACCTGGGATTAGGAGAAGACTAACGATCGCCCGCCCGGCGCTGTCATCCCTCAGCATGACGGATGCTTAAAGACTTTGCCGGCATGGTCCTGGAGGACGGACCCGTGCAGCCGGTGTGTGTGCGGAGAAGCTGCTGGCGGGGAGAGGCAGTGAGCCTGGGCCCCGAATCCCCAGCCCAATTCAGGAAACCATCAGCATGATATGCAGCCCTAATTAGGGAAATAAACTTAGCAAAGAATTCAAACATAAATTTGCTTTTGCTGATTTCAGACTTCGCACACGTTCACTGAGTGGACGGGTTCCCCCAGGACCCTGTACTGAGCTCTGCACTGTCTCTGATTTATAAGGTCCTCTTGGACATGCTAAATATAGTATTAAGTGTAATAAATGTAGATCACTTTCCTAAATATTCTGTGATTTATGCCCAGGCTCATTCCCCTGAGAGCTGGGCTCATAAATCCTCTGTGCAGAGCTGTCATGGGGGGCACATTTCCTCAGGCCGGTTGGAGAGTTAATAAGTGGGAAGGGAGTACCAAGCATGAAAGGGAGCAGGGGAGAAAAGCCAATATGGGGAGGGTCAGAGAGAAAGTGGAGGGAGCTGTGGGGAAGGAGGGAGGGTTCCCATCGCCCTTTTTTTGGTGCATGTGGCACCCCTATGTTGGGCAGCGGGATGCTGTGATGCTCCTGCTGGGAAAGGGGCTGTGGACGCCAGGCAATATAGCCCTAAAGGAGTCTGTGGGAAGGGTCCTGAAGCTTTGGGCACTGCTCCATGGGTAGGAAGCTGTTGCTGTGCCTTGCAGGTTTGCTTGGCTGACCATTCTCCTGTGCCAGCTTAAAACCAGTCACATCCTACCAGCATGGGCTGCTTTTTGCTTCCCTTCTCTGCTCAGCATCCACCATGAAGCTTAAACAAGGAAAATGCTGACACAAAGGTTGGAGGATGTGCTGGGAAACCCCAGAGGCCAGCTGGGGGGATGGGAAGGGTTTTACCTATATCCAGCAGAGCACAGCCTGGGGAATGGATGTTCCTTGGGATGCCCAGGGCAGCTCTCTACCCCTCCCCTGGGGACCATGTCGAGACCTGCACACCACAAGGCCCTCTGCTAGATGGGGCAGCTCTGAGAGCCTTGCAGAAGCATTAACCCCACCACAGCTTGGAGACAAGGGCTGTTGCAGAGAAGGGGTGTGAAACAACAGGGGAAGATGTTTTGCATGTTTCCCTGCAGGGCTGTGGCAGGGGCTTTCCTCAGCTGAGCTCCCGCCTTCTTCAAACTTCCCTTGACACTTCTGTCTGCTGATGCAGTCCTCCCTCCCCTTCCCACCCCTGGGCACCTCTTTTTACTCATCTCAGGTGTGATTCCCTCCCTTTTGTTCTTCTGGCAACGTCCAGACTCCTGCCCACCAGCCCATCTTTCAGCCCAGCCCTCCCAGACCTTCACTCTCCTCCCCACCGACCAGCTCTTCCCACCACTTTCTCTAGTGCCCATTCTCCATCCCCATCATGTAGCACACCAGCTCATCACCCTGGCCTCTCCCTCCGGTGGGACCATCCTCTCTGGAGCTGTTGCTGCAGCTCAAGCACTGTCTGGGCAGTGGAGGGAGCAGCTGCTAAAATTGTGTCTCCCCTGAAGAAGCCAAGCGACCCTTGCAGCTATTTCCCACTCCGCTCAGTGAGAAAGCAGCCTAGGATGAGGTGTGCTATCTGATGGGAAAGCAAAGCTGCAGGCTGTGAAGGGTTGCAAGTTCAGAGGAGGAACCTCTCAGCCAAATGGGAAGGGGACCTGTTTGAAAAGAGCCTCCCAAAGGAAGGAGAAATGGGAAAAAAAATGGGAGAAGTGAAAAAAGCTGCAGATTGACATCAGCGTGCCCTGTGGAGAAAGGCTCGTTTGTGATCGCGGACCGTGCTTCCCGAGGAGGACAAGAGGCTGATTTATCTGCAGGAACAAGGGATGGGTCAGGCAGGGAGAGATGTGAAATGTGGATTTGGTCAGAGAAAATGGTCCTGCCAGCCCTCGGCACAACAAGGGAGGCTGTTGTGGGAGAGAGGATTCAGCAGTCCCTTTTTTTGGAGATGATCGCACCACTTTGCCTCCTTGGTACACACAAGCATAATCTCAGTGTTCAGCTTCATTGCTCCTCGACCACAGCCAAAGCAGGAGGGCTAGAGCGGGGCATGAGGCCAGCTCTTTAATGACCATACTCTGCATTACGGATTTCCAGTAAAAATCCATCATGATTAACGCGTTGAATTTGTCACAGCCTAGACTTTCATGACAAAAAACATGACTTTTTGGGTTTTCTCACAACAAGTCATGTTCTTTGTAATCTAATAAGCGCTGCTCCCCCACAGTCCTTTACAAACTCAGCTCTGTTTGGTTCCCGGGTCGTCACAGATGGGAAAATGACCAGAGCTGTGAAACACTTTCATGCCATTTGTCAAGTTTTATTAAATGGCTTGGAATATTTTTATTACCAAACAAGGGTTTCTCAGTGGGGCTGGGGACCCCGTGTGGGCCCTCCTCCATCTCCAGGGCTTTCATGTGTTTTGTGTGACTTTTTTCCCCATTTTGCCCCCACAAACAGGCAGCCTTAATGAGAATCTGAGATTTCTCAGCAGCCAAGTCAAGCAGGGGAAACCTAGAGGAGCATTTGTATTTAGTTGCTTGAGGTATTTCAGTGCAAAAATGTGGACTGAAAATGACAGCAAACAGGCAGTGTGGTACAAAACCCCATTAAACCGTTTTTCCCCTACCAGGAGGAGAGAAAAACACCCCATGCAGTTTTGTTCCTATTGGTATCCGCAGGGCTGTAAGAAGCTCCCACAGATGAGGATGGGACATACAGGTCACATCACTAGTGTGACACATTTTCTGCCCTCCAGCCCTGGCCATCTCTTCCCTGTGCCGTGCCATTTCATGCCATGCCACACCATCCTGCCCTATCATATCTCATCCCATCTCGTGTTTCTCAGTGCTGGCCTCCTCGTTCCCCGCTCGCAATTAGTTTGTAAGGTCAGCACAAGGACTCTTGCATGGAGAATGCATCCTGTCCAGTCAAAAAGTCTCTTGGTCTAAATTGTTACAATGAAAATTGAGGAAGAATGTGAAATCCTGGCAGCTGATACAAACTATAAAGTAACATGTTGGTCTCACAGCACAATATATATGCGACCAGAGGGTATTTGTGATCCACGCCACAGAAATCCCACATACAGTTTAGCTATTTATTGCAGAAATTGCAGGGATTTGGCAAAGAATGATAAGAAGGATGCAGGCTTGGAAAGCCCTGCGGGGCATGGGGCTTTGCAATGAGAGGTGGGAAGTCCCCAGCATAGGAAACCATTGTTGTCACTGAGGACGGTTTGTCTGGGAGACAAGAATGTCATGATTGCTTTGGCCGGACTTTAATTACCAGGCAGGAGGATGGGTCTTATCTTGGGGCAGACTATCCGCTCCTGTCAAGTCAGGCAAGGCACAGCCAGGACCCCGGATAACCCGGATGTCCGGAGGGACTCTGCAGCACCTCTGTGTTTCTCTGTCCTGGGCAGTGATGACCTGGGCAGAATTTAATGCTAAAAGTTCATTTTTCTGTCTCTGGGGAATTTTCTTCATGTGACAACAGCAGGGCTGGGCTCTCTTCCCAGCTGGTACTGGGCTGGTATCAGTATGGGGGATGAAGGTGAAGCCCAAGCATGCTGGAGTGCAGATGAGGGACCCGGCAGAGGTGCAGAGGATGTTTCCCAGCCAGAAAGGAGCAGTAGGACAGTCCTGAAGAGATATCCCTACTCATGTGGTATCACAGACCAATGCTCAGGACATATGCCTTAGGGCAGAGAATGGCACTGATTTACCCCATAAATTTTGGCACTGTAATTTCTGCAGTACCTTGAAGGCTGGGGACTCTGTAAGATTAACTCTGAAATCAATAACCAGTAACCCTGGTCTATAACATAATGTCTCCTAAGCCTCAAGGGTCAGGAGCGTGATTTGGATAAAACAACGTTATGCACAGCGCCAATGGAAATGGGCAGGCTGCTGGGGAGTCTGTGCATCGGATGCTGCATCATGTGCTGTGTGAGCTGTGATGGGATTATTTATGCAGAAACAACATTTCCTTCTTGTAAGCCTCAAAGCAATCGTCACTCCGTAGTGTGCATTCCCCTGCTCAGCAAACAGCAATGCACCCTCCAGCCTAACCTGTGAATAAGGAAGAAATATTTGAATTTAAGAAAGTCTCTGTAGGTTGGAAGACAGTTTATGGGACCAGATCCAGTATATAATACTGGGATTTGCATGCTAGTTTGGTCAGGAGGAGAAACCAGTAAGAAAAGTCAGGCTAAATCTCTTTGTACAATATATTTTTTCATGTTACAGATGTCAGTCTCCCATCACATGTATATAAAGAGGATCCAGGCAAACCCAGGGAATGGTCTTCTTCCAGGAATGGCTGCAGGTAGACGGATGGGGAAAGAAAGGACCAAGTCCTTTGTTAGGGTTTTTGTCCAGAGTCTTTGGTTGTTTCCTGGGTTGGGGCTGATGCTTGGAACATGGCCCTGCCTGCAGTAGTGATAGATCTCCAAGAGGTCAGTGAATTGTCCTGTGTCCAAGCATCTTCTCTTTATTATTCTGCCTTAGACACTGCGTTTTCACTGAGCTACAGCTTACCTGGTTCTGGGTCTAACAAACTTGCTTGTATTTCTTTAGAGGTTCGCTGTGCGTTTTCATTTTGCAAATTAATACTATTTCTCTCTGTCCTTAGTCCTAAGCACACTCAGCTCTTTGCAACTTTCCCTATCCTATTTGGTGTTGGCAGTCTGTCAGGTTTTCTCCACTTTATCTTATCAGGACAGTAACTTCTCTCTCCAGACATGAATGTGTCCAACTTGCCTGTTTCTCTTCTCACCAATTTAATTTGCTTCTAATCTTATGGGTAGTTTCAGGGCTGTTGCTCAAACCACTTGGGCCCTTCTGTTGTCTTTTATGGTAAGATAGAGTGATACATGCCCAGGCTTCCCTTACAGAAGCCTGGGGATATTTCATCTGCTTCACTACCAGTATCTGCTAACTTGATGGCACAAGCAGAAAAGCAAGCCAAGCCAGAAAGCATGGTTGCTACAGACCTGTACCGATCATTTATTTCCCTTTGCCATTTTGCAAGCACCACTTTTATGATCTGCCCCATTGTTCACCTTCTCTTGGAAAGTGATTCTGAAATGTATAATTACAGCAAGCAGTCTCTTGCCTCATTCAATGCAGCTCCTGACAGCCATCCAGTTTCTCATGAGTTTGACACTGGTTTGGTGCATCGTGCATCATGCATCATTGCTCCCCCACTGCCACAGGACATGCTGCTGCATACCCTGTTGCCATGTAAGGTTTGGAGCTTTTAACTTTTTTCTTTTTTTAAACTCCTGTTTCATACTCAGTAGTAGCACCAGAAAACACAGTCATTTCTGAAGGATGTGAGTTCTTCCATCTGGTTTGGGAAGGCAGGGGTATTTTCTTGGAAAGGATGCATCTAAAAGCTGTTTAAACGGGCTGTGTGCAAGAGAAAGCAGAAACGTCCTGGACTGGGACAACGATGCCTGGGGGAAATGTACTGCTGGAAACACAGGATCTCAGCAGGGCTGGTGGAAGGGGGCTCGGGGGTCTCCAGACCAACCTCCCACCGGCAGCAGGACTGTCTTCAGCACTAGATCGGGGTGCCCATGGCTTTGTCTAGCCAAGTCCTGGAAAACCCCATCCTGCACCTCTCTGGGGACCTATCCCAAGACATGGGGAAGAAGAGTTTCTTAATGTCCTGCCTGGACCTACCAAGCCCTAATATGCAACCATTGCCCCTGGTACCATCAGTTTGGCTTTGTGTTCTTTATAACTGCCCTCCAAGTAGCTGCTGCTGTGTTTCATTGCAGGGTGAGGTGGCTCTGTCAGGACTGCCATACAGTGCCTGGGCTTGATCAGAGCTCAGAGGAGACCCCGGAGTCAAGACGTCCGGGCACCAGCCCTCGTATATCCATGTGGCAGGCTCCCAGGGACCCCACAGCTGCCACTTGTGTGAGCAGAGGTGATTTATGCTGACTTTTCATTTTGTTGTTTAGTAAATCAGGAACTTGGAAATCAGCATGGTTTCTTGTGCGAGCCTTACTAACGGCCGAGGTTATCACAACAGCTATAAATCCCCCACGATTCTGGATAGGAAATCTCATTATTTCTCCTCTCTCCTCCCCTCCCTGGGCCATGAGACCTGGCAGAGCCACGGGAGAGAGGAGTTGATTCAGTCCAGCTCCAGCTAAAGTGATCAACCATGAATCATCATCTCCTGGAGACCCTCTCCTTTGCTGAGCCTTGACTCCCAGGGAAGCTGTGCTGGCTGGTCTGTAAGCAGGCACTGCCTCCAAGGCCGAAGCAGAGAGTGAGGTGGGACATCTCCTGACCTGACAAGGCAGATCACCATGCAAGAGAGATGGAAATCATGCTGCTCTCCTTTTTTTGTCCACTCTTGCACTCTCTGTGGGGACACAAAATGGGCAAGAGATAAGGTGGCCAGTGATGCTGGACAACCACCATGAGCAGGTCTTCTAGGACTGGATAAGACTGTAAAAGGTCTTCAGCCAGCTAGGACATGAGGAAAAACACTCATGAGCAAAGACAGGACCAAAGGGAATTCCTCTCCTCTCTCCTGCTGCCTTCTCATCCATCTTTGCCCCGCAGCAGGAGAGTGTTTCTGCACCACCCTGGCCCATGGGTCCCACTCTCCTGCTGCCTGCATTCCTCCTCCTGCATCTCCTGGCCCTTGGTGCTGTCTTAAACAGATGCTCCAGAGCCTTGCAGCTGGCACGTGGGGAGGACACCTTCCTCCTTGCCTGCAGCCCAAGGGAGTCAGATGGCTTATGACCTTCCCTTGCACTTCACAGCCCTCTGGAGAAGCTGTGGGTGTCCATGCGTGGTGTACCACCTTAGCTGGTATATCTTGTACGAATTGCTGCTAAAATAAGGACTGCTGCACCTCAGTGCATCAGTGAGTCCCACAGCAAGACATCTCCTTTTCATCCACTGCAATTCACTCCCTGCCACTTCATTTCTGGATAACAGAAGAGGATGAGATGGAGGATACCAAGTCGTGTGGGTATCCCCATCCCAACACCTCCTCCTCACCTGCTCACCCCATCAAACCATCCTCCCTCTTGGTCTCCCTTGTGGACTCCACTGCTGTTCCCCTCAGCCTTTCTGCCCCTCTGCTCCCCCATATCCACAGGGGAAGGTGCTGCTGCAGAGGAGGGTAGCCCACTGGCTCATGTCATGGCTTTATAATATATTGCAGTTTCCCCTCCATTCCCATCCCTGCTGTGTCCTATCATTTCCTTGTTTTTCTTTTTTTTTTTTTTTTGATTGCTGCTGAGCACAGATCTTTGTGTGCATATTTTTGTTAGCTCAGTCATTTCATTCTTATGTTCCTACACAAGTCTTGGATGCATCATCGGGGCTCAGTGACTTATTGCTCTTCAGTGTGTCAATTTATTCCACCTTCTTCTTCTGACACCACCATTGCTCATTTTAAAACCTGAAATGAGCAGACCCAGGGTAGCTTTCTCTGAAGCACCCTCTGTGATCCTGAGTGATTTGAAGAAACTATTCAGCTTCCCATTGCTACATTTTGCCATCACCCTCTGCTTCTTTCCCAAGCTTCCAGCTACTCGCAAACATCAGATTTTATGTCTTTTTATGTCTTTTTATTGCTTATTTTTATACCTTTTTTATTTTATAACATTTTTTGCTATTCACCCTGATGAAATCCCATCTTAATTCCCGTGTTAGGTAATTCCTGGCATGCTTTATGCTTGCTTCTATTGCCTGCGCTAAGGTTGGATTTCCTTTTTCTGAAGTACCCCGTTCAGATCAAATACGTGATGAAACCCTGTCATTTCAGCAAATGCTGTTGATTTTCTTTCCCACATGAGCCTTTCTGCTTTTCCTCTTAGGACATGCAACCTTCAAAGCCTCACTGATGGGCACATACACAGCTTCCATATCAAAGCTATGGCCTTAAATGAATTTGCCTTTAGGGCCCTTTAAATGAACTCTCCTCATTTATTTATTCTGAAGTAAGTTCCCACTTTCTAACATTGAGCAGCCTCCAGCAGTTTTGGAGACAGCACTTCCCCCAGTGACTCTGGCTAATTGTGTTGTGATCACTGGAAGTTAATAGCTCACCACTGGCAGCTTCTTGAAGTAAAACCTCCATGTGACTTTGGAGTGAGGGCAGAAATGGCAAGATATCTGTTAAAACAACCCAAATAAACAACCCAGGCAGTAGTCGTAACTCTGTGTGTTGCTGTCTGTCTCAGATCAGTCACCCCTGCCTGAACTGGAACCCAAATTTGTATTGCGGTTGCAGTTATTTGTGGGAGAAATGTCTATTTTGATAACAGTCATTACAATCAGTTTTGAGGGACACAGAAGCTTAATTATGAATTCAAAGCAGTTTTGTCAGATGGGTTCTGGATTCCTTGACTCCAAACTAAAGACATGAAAATGAGGCTTGAAACAGCAGATATTCCCCCAAATACTGCAGATTCCCAAGCTTTTCAAACCAGAGTAAACTTGCAAGCGCAATTATACGCATGCCTGGGCTGAAATGTGTCTTAAAAGCATCCCTTGCAGAAATATCCAGTGTGTGCCATGGTGAGAAACTATTCCTCTAAAGCATGCCTCACTGGCCTCTCCCCTTGTGCTGCCCAGATGCTCCAGGGCTTGTGCTGAGGGCTTGCAGACATGTTGCATTGCCAATGCATCCCCAGCTCCTGCATAGCATGGGCTGGCAGGGTCTGAGTGCAGCATCCTGCCCGAGATGCCCTGATCAGGACGTGCCTCCCAAAACAGCAAGGCAACTTCTCCCCCTTGAGGGCTCTCTGCACACCCGCTTTTTTATAAATAGCAGCTTCATCCCCATGTCCCCACAGAGGGGACACAGCTCCTGCTGCCCTCAACCCCCACATAGCTCCTGGATGAGGAGGGATGGCTGAGGGCTTTATCGCAGGACCGCCGAGCCTGGAGCAGGCAGCTCCCTGCCAGCTCCAGCCGGGAGCCAGCATTCCTCAACTGGCAAGCCTCTCACCCGATGAAAAGCCCCAATTCAGCTGCCTGCGTGCCGAGTACCTGACACCTTCCCCAGCACAAAGAGGGCTTTCTGCCTCCCACACCCGGCTGCTGCCGGGGAAGCGGTGGGCACAGAGAGCTGCCTCTCGCTGAGAGGGGTCACTGAGCCACATCCTGCAACACCCCAAACAAAACTCGCTTGTCTTGGGGGGGGGTGGTGGAGAACATAGCCCAGGGCAGGTGGCTGCCAGCCGGGATCATGGCTCCAGGTCTGCCAAACTTTTGGATGGGATGGCTCTCCTGGGTCTCCAAGCCTTGCTCAGGTTGACAGGATGGTGAGGCTCAAACTGCAAAGGTTTTAAGACCAACTCTGTGGCTGGGGTCCTGTGTCTGAGCTGCTGACCTGGCCAGGCATGCTGGGGTGGCCGGTTCTCCCCTGCCCCTGTGTTCTTCCACAGCAAGCCCTGGGCTGTGATGGAGTGGGTGGTCATGCCGAGACTGCCATGCTGGTGGGTTGGACAGGGCGTGATGATACGCAGGCTTGGGTGGGAGGTCCAGGGTAATCCCAGCACTGAAACAGGGTTTGTGATGGATGGAGGATAACTCATTTAGGGAGGTACCCACTGGGGAAGCACTGGCGAGGCTGTTAGTCTTTGTATATCTTCTTTGCTCTTCCCATTCCCCAGGAGACAAAGTTGGAAGTGGTCCACAAAAGCTCCCTCACCCAACACTGCCTAAATGCAGGCCACAGCATGTGACACAGACCCTGCAGGACATAAATTTCTTAGCTCAGAGACCCTGCATCATTTCTGCTTTTCATCCAGGGACTGTCAAATGCGATGTACATAAATCATCTAGGAGGAGAGGACAAGATCTCAGGGCTCCCATGCTGCAGCTGAGAGCCAAAGCCTCTAGATTGCAGCCAGGGCCTCCCATGCCTGCTCTCTGCTTCTGCCTCAGAGCCTCTCCCTGGCTCATCAATGGTCTCCCGCTCCAATGCTCCCAGTGCTGGATGTGGGGAAGCTACCTGGGTCCCCTCCCCAGCTTCCCTGTCCATCACAGAGGGAACCCAGCCTTGCAAATCCACATCTTGATGTAGACACCTAAAACCCAGGCTGTGCAGCACAGAGCATCACAGCAAACTCCCTTCTTGGATCTGGTCCTATGAAACTCAGAGTTAGGGTGCATATTGACTTCAGGCAGGTTTGGTTCAGACCCTGCAGTCATCCTGCTACAGAAACACAAGGACAAGTCAGCCTCCCCAGGTCTGGTGTCCCACAAGCCCCAGACACTGCCCAAAGAGGCTGAACCCATTATGAGAGACCAGAGAGATGCTGGACGCATTTGCGTTCCTTCTGAATGCAAATCAGATGTGATGTGAAATGTCATAGTGCACGCAGATCAGTGGAGAAACCAAAACCAAGATTGCTCTCAGCAAGAAGTGCAAACCCTTTCCTGTCTCCCCTAATCATCATTCTGCCTTTTATTGCTCTCATGAACTCTCCTGCAGAAAGTACACGTGGCTTAAAAAAGCCCAGATCCTTTCTAGGTTATTGCCTGTGTTTCCAAAGAAACAACTGAACACTTCAAAGGGGAAGCAAGAAAGCACCCTGAAGGTCTAATGAAGGGATAAAAGGCTGAAGTCCCAAGTAGGTATCATAGGATACCTTTCTCAGATGTGTGCAAATTTTGCACAGTTGTGTAGAAGCCGGCACCCCAGCACAGCTCACACATGTCATGGCCATTGTCTATCTGACAGCAACACTGTATGCAGACTGCTGGATGGGTGCAGTGCTTTCAGAAAGAAATGGAAGAGGCTTGCTCCATCTGTACCTAACAGCTGGGAAGATCAAAATAAATCAGGCTCCAAAGCCTTCCCTGCTTGTCTGCTTAATGCACTGAAGGTCCTGGGCTCCAAGCTCTCAAGCAGGCATTGCATCAGTGGCTTCGTGGAGGCTGGAGGAGTTTCTGAGCCCCAGAAGAAGCTGGTGAGTAGTGCAGAAATGATGTTGTGAATGGAAAGTATTGCAGTGCTCACAGCATAGGGCAGGTCCTTCCATCACTAACGTAGTCCCCAGCAACAGCCCAGTTGCTCTGGAGGTTGTAACGCCTGATCCAGGCATTCCCACATCATCAGCAGGCACTTCTACTGAGGAGAGGATGCTGTTGGGACCATCGGGGGAGATACTTAGCTATGCTGTTGCTTTTAGTGGGATGCGCTTGGAGGTGGCAACAGACATCTCTCCACATCCTTCCTTTCCTTCCACATCTCAGCATCTCTGCCTCGACCCTTTTTCTTTCTCTCTCTTCTGCCTGGAGCTCCCCCATGCAGGCAACCAGGGCAGAGATGCTATAAACAGGATATGGTCTTTCTGGAAATCTGCAAGCAGGAGTGGCTAAAGGTATTTAAGAGTATCCCTGCAGTAAACAGGGATAAAGGGGGATCAGCTGCATGGAGCAGGGAGTCAGTATCAGATGGAGTTGCTCTGCCATGCCGACTATTTACTGAAACAGGAAACAAATATTTTTTTGGCTTTTGCCAAAGAAAGATTTCCTTAAAAATGTGTTAATATTAGAAGTAAAAATGTAGCTTTTAGACATGTTAAGTGGTGTGGCCACATTCACTGGAGTTTTATTTACTATATAAAGGTTAACATTGGTCTGTTTATCCTACGGATGAGATTTCCAGCAAATTACAAGAAGGGTCATGTAACAGTCAGCTCCTGCTTGCCTGAGCTTATTTGCCAGAGCCAAATCCCTGGAGCCTGCAGAGCTGGAGCAGAGAGAAGGGATATTCAAAAGGACTCTGAGAACGGGAGAAAAGAAATAACAGAGCTTTAAGTTGCTTCGAGTTCACTCACCAGGAAGGTGGAGGCTGGGTGCATCCAGGTGCTGGGATGGGGTGGTGAGAGGCAGAGATGCTGCATCGGACCCCCCAGAGCCGTCTGCGAGAGCAACCAGTTGGAGGAAGGCTAAAGAAAACCCATCATCAGTGCAAGAAAGCTGCTTTCCTGCTAACCCCGAAGAGCCAGTTTAAAGTCTGGATCAGGAGTTTTATCCCTTGGCCAACAGTTCTTATGTAGTTTTACTATGATTACTCTGCTCGAGATATGGTGGTGCTCCAGAGGAACATCCAGTCTCTGTCCTTCATCCAGAAAGGACATCCTGGGACTTGTGCTGAGGGAACACGATCATTTAAATTTTTCTTGCAGACATGCTGTCCCTTTCCTGAGGATTCAGACTGCCTTGCACCTCACCCTGTCCCCCATGATCTGGCAGTCCCCTGCTTCAGACAGGCTCAACGAGGTCATCCCATCTCCTCCTGCCAGTTTTGGGACTTGCTTCTGCCTGCAGCTTCCCACACTGCCCTGTGGGAAGCCAATTCTCCAAACAGTTGTGGAAGTCCTGCAAAATGATTCTGTGTTAAAAAATACATCAGAAAATGGGTACATTATTAATGGCCTTGCTGTCAGCACCATAAAATCCCAACTGAACAGCAAGGCAAGGTTTTTCTTTAATGAAGCAGTGCTGGTGCAATCAAGTAATACTGCTATCTGGAAGAGATGCTTTAGCCAAATTATTAGGCCTAATATAGAAAAATCAAGGTGAACATCAAAGGCTTGAGACACCTAGGAGGTTGAATTAGGTAATTTACTACTTTTCTGGTCTTAAACTCAGTGATTTGCATAGCCTTATTAGCTGGAATCAACATGACTTTACAACGGTCCTAGAAGAGGACAGGCAGAGCAGGCAGCAAAGAGCCTGGCTGCGGTCTAGAGGTCTTGGCTCTCAGCTGTGGTGTGGGAGCCCTGAGATCTGGTCCTGGTAAATGTCTGTTTAACACCTGGGGACACCTCAGCCACTGATTTGCATGGCCATTCCTCAAAGTGGTTGGCACCAAAAGGTGACTTGCTGCTCATTCACGGCATGAAGAGGCACACTGGCCCCAACTCACTGGGTCCTGCAAGCACATCCACTCCACATGTGTGAAACCTGGCATCACCATGGAAGGGGGGGGACAGGTGTCTGGAGGATGGGGACAGCCAAAGCAAACTAACACCAACCTGTGCACATCCAGAAAAGGACCAGGCTTTGCACCTGCCACCATGTGTGGCCCCATCTGGCTTCAGGAGCTAGGGGACCATCTTGCCTGGTCATGATGAGTTTTCATGGAGGGGGACAGTTCATTCATCCCTGCCATGTTTCACTACCTACCCACACTGTCGAGGTGTAGGAGCTGTTTAAAACAAAAAATAAATTAAAATGTCACAAATACCACTTCAGCTCCAAAACTGAGGGCTGGAGGCAGCCATGAGCCACTCCGCAAAGGTGTACAATGGAAAGTCTCTGGCATTGTTAGCCATATCTGCTGCTATACACATTGGATATCACAAGAGGGAAAATCTGAATAAGAAATAATGAACCAAGAGGCCTGCGGGTGGTAAGAGTGGAGATGACTGTTCCCTGAACACCAGCATCCCAGCATCAGCCTGAAAGGGATCGTCCCTCCCAGGTGAACCTTTCCAGGACCACTCCTCCTCAGGGGTCCAACTTCTTGCCTTCATTGCCTGGTGAATAATGAGAGACGTCTCCAGGCCCTCATTTTGCCAGAGAGGTACGAACAGCTTTCCATGACCTTCATGGATCTGTGTTTCCTGTGCTCAATGAGCAGGAAAGCTGAGCTCTGTCCTGCCCCAGGGAGTCATTGTAAGTGGAGAGGCCCTGAAGGAGACCTCCAGCATGCTAAATTTCCTTTCCACCTCATGATGGAGGGACAGCCTGCACTGTAAAGGATGGGGAGAAGAACATCTACACAGTTATATCCCAAAATGCCAGGTTAACTGGGGTCTGTACCTTCTCTGAGAGATCAGCCTAATATGGCATGAAAAAAGATGGGCTTCTGCCCTCTTTTTGGAATAGGAAGCTGGGTCTTCCCCCACTATGTGCAAATGTTTCCCCAGATCTCCCCATATATTTCCCCACATTCCCACCTGTGAGAGAGGGTTTAGAAGGAAAAGGTGATTTTATTTCAAACAAAACTGTTTTCATGCACTCAGTGTCTCACACCCACATGCTCACAGCACTAGGATGAGTGTCCAGCATTAAGGCACTCAGATGTATCTCCAGGTGGTCTGCCCAGAGCTCCTTGCAATGACACAGAAGAGATGCCAGCTAGGCAGTCCTCACATCTCTTGGGCTCTCAGGCTGGTGACCATGCACTGGCTTTGGATATACCTTTTGGTACCATTTAGGAATTGATCTTTCTTTTCACGCTGGTCCACCCCTGTGAGTCAATGGGCAGCACTGCTGATTTACAAACTTTTAACTCTTTTGATTTTTTTAAGACTCCTTTATACTCCTTTTTTGGGCATAGTCTGTCCTTAATTATATACTGTTCTTTGTTTTGGGCTACCCTTTGTTTTCCTAGCTGGTCTGTCTTGAAAAGCTACTCACAGATGTGCTGTAATCTGAATTACCAGCTGAACTTGGTGCCATCAATGCCTGATATTCTTTTATCCCTTTTTGTTATTTCTTCTGGAGCTTTGACCTCTATACATCCTCATTCAGACCTTATGTTTCTACTACACATCTCCATACATGCTCACAGATAGGCCTTTTGAAAGAAGCCCAGTCCACTTCTCTCCTCTGCTATGATTAGGGAAGGTTGTGTCAATAAGGCGTGACCTCTGAGAGCTTTTCTCCTTTTCCTACACCCTGTTGCTGGGCAGTCTTGTGAGGATTGTGGCTGGTGCATGCTCAGCCAAGGGTGACACAAAAACTGCATGCTGTTCGGTCTGGTGTCTGCTGGTGGCGATGGGCAATTCTGGCATTATTTTCCCTTTCTAAACAACCTCCTCACACTCTGAGATAGGACAAAAGGCACAAAGTGGTGGGTACCAGAATGGTTTCAGAATTTTATTCTGCCTGTGTAAAGCTGACATGTTCCTCAGTAAGAGCCTTTGTCTTCCCAGGAACAGCCAGCACAGTCTCTTCTTTCTTCTGTCCCAGGGAAGGTTTGCATCCATGTTTCTCTGACTGCTGGCAAGGTGATGCGGCCATGGTGAAGAGAGGAGTCATTTGGCTTCCAACTGCTTGCCCTTCTCCTGTCCAGCTGGTACAACTCTAATGGAATGTCCCCTCTTTCTGGCCATTGCCATCTTCACACCACTGCTGGAAATGGAGGATTAATAAAGTGCAGCTCAAAAATGTCGATGAACATGTGGGTTGGCTGTGTTGGACAGAAGATAATTTGTGGTGAAATCCACAAAACGTCTGGGATTTGTAAATATTTTCATGATGACTTGGCTCTTCTCCAAACACTCCCATCTACTGACAAACATGAGCCATGAATCACTGCGCACAGGAAAATCTTCCAAGCCCTTGACTTAGTCCTCACCCAGCTCCACTAGACTGCCAGCTCTGATAGCACTCACTGCCCGGTGGAGAACAAGGACTTCAGGGTCAAGGTGAAGGAGATGCTTGGCAGCCCCACAGATGGTCTGTGTAAGTCCCTGGGCAAAGGAGGTGGAGACATGGCACATTGGTTTTTCTGGGTAGCAGCCCAAGGACAGAGCAGTGCTGGGACTGTCCTAACTGATGTCAAGGCTAGGCTCCCTGACATAGCCCAGAGACTACCTCCTTTCCCAGGGAGAGGATTTGCTTTCCACTACTGAAGGTGGGGCCCAGGCAGTTTTCTGTCTGATATCAGCTGGGGTTAGTGATGCCTTTCTGCAGACTGGGCTGTCTGGGGTCTTGCAGAGCTCCTTGCTGGCTGCCTGCCTTGTTTCCCATCAATTCTTATTTTTGGACTTGGGAGTAAGCCTCAATCCAGCTGGCTTAGCAGGGAAAGCCCTTGAAAGCTGCTACTGCAGGGCATCTTTGCCATTTGTCACCCTGCATCCAGTGGGACCCTAGGGCAGGATGGTGACTTACTGTAGCCAGGCAGCCTGGCTGCTGGGGACTGTTCACCCAAAAACCCAAGTCATAAAATACTCCACTGTTGATTCATATACACAGTGGCTGGGAGCAGTACGTTGTACTACCAGGGCTCAGCCTGTGTGCCAGGGACAGACTCACAATAATAGCTGATGATTCGGGGGCAGCATGCTTTGTCCCTCTGCCCATGAGTCCATTTCCTGCCTTCATCCCCTAGTCAGGCTGGGAGAAGACAGAGCAGTGATTTCCAAGCAGCTTCTGGTCTCCACTGTCTCCTGGTCTCTCTAAGAGGAACACATTAAAGGGAGTCCCTCCTTGTCAGAGCTGCTCATGTGGACTGTTACAGCAGCCACGCTTTTCAACCCTGGAGCCCTGCATCCCCTGTACCCTGAAAAGCAGCATGTCCCTGTAGGGTGGACATCCTATGGGGTGCCTTTGTGGTGTGCCGTGTGCGTGGTATTGTTCCTGGGATTGCAAAGTCACTGCAGGAGGGAATCAGACTTGGGAGTCCTCTCCCTCTTCTGCTCCAGTGAGCTCCAGTGCCACAATCTTCTGTGAAAATATAACCACCACCAGGAAGGACAGAAGGACACATTCTGCCAAGGAAAGCCTCCTCTGGCTTGGGGAATATGGGTATTTATGCCACTATAGCATCTAGCTATGGCATGGAGCCCTACGGCTATTCTTCAGATGCATGTGATGTGTGATATATTCCCTACCTGTAAAAGTGAAGGAGCCCAGGGATCCTATCCCACAGCAATCCCTGGAAAGACACTTTATGTTTCCTCCTAAGTCACCTTCACTTTCAACATCAAACACAAGGAAATGCCAGGTTTCACTCTTGTTTCCCCATGGCTAGGCTATATTCTGCTTTGCTGAAGCCCCTTAGATCCTAGGACTGGCTTGAGGACTCAGCCAGAGGCCAGTCCACTGTTTTTGTCTGATCCAAGCACTTATCTCAGAAAGGACAAAATGTGTGTCACCATTTTGTTGCCTGCACATTTGGTTGCCTGGGATCACCAGAGACTTGAGGCCATTCTCCCTAGTGCAGAATTTGTCCTGTGCACTTCCAGTGCCTCTTTCCTCCATCCCAGATCCCATCCTTGGCTTAGAGCAGATTTTTTTTTTCTCTCTCTCTCTCACATTTCCATCTCACTTTTCCTGTGAAGTGTCCCCCAAAATGGATCAGTGAGCAAATCCCAATCTGTCTGGCACAATAAAGATCAATGATGATCTGGAAGCAGGATTTCCAAGCACACTGACCATCTAGCTGGTCCCAGTGTCTCCTCAGAAGCAGGAGCTGCTCTGCTGTCTTCTAGATGACAGGCCAGGGCCCTGATGTGGAGCAGAAAGAAAGGAAACTTCCTCCAAAATCGGCTATGGACAAAATCATCCTTTCTTTTGCTCCTTGCAGCCCTCAGGTCTGGATTTGCAGAGGCTGCCTGGCCTCTCTGGCAACCTTGTGCTGATCCTGCAGAGATGGACTGGGCACCTTTGAATGGCAAGTACAGGAGAGAAACATCTCTCCCAGCTCCAGCAGAACCATCCAAGGTTGGGAATAGAAAAGGATACCCCACAATTTCTACTGAAAAACATGGTCACTTGTGGGAGAGACATGGGAATTTTGTTTTGCTGCTTCCTGCCTCCTTGTTAGTGATGGCATGTTAGACTGTACCTGCCTCCCTCTCCCATTTGCATTGTAGGAGAAGTGCCAGGAAGGGAAAAGGAGAACAAAGCAATGTTTTGGTGGTCAGACATGTGCCCCCAAAGCTTTGCCAACTTTTTGGTACTTAGCCATCACATGGCAGAAGTGCTCTCCCTGAAAAAGTTTGAGATCTTAGGAAAATGCCTTATTCTGAATTGGACTGACACACAAACCTCATTAAATCTTTCACAGGAGGATAGCTACTGAGATGTTTTGTTTTGGAAACACCTGCAGTCCAAACAGTTTGCTATTTCTGAAACCAAACTATTCACAACTTCCTGCAAACCTGGAAGCCACCACTTCCTGCCAGCTGCTCTGGACGTGGCTGAGGAGCATGGGAGGGCTGGGACTTGTGGTTGCCTCAGAGCTGGGTGGGCAGATAAGCCAGCAGGGAAGCGGGCAGAGCTCAGAGATACCAGCTTGCAGTCAGTCTAAATCTGTACGTTGCATGTCCAATGATGCTGTGTTCTGCCAAAAACCATCTGCCACCAAGTTCACAGCCTGTGCCAGTCCCACTTCCCAAGGAGATACATATCATTTAGCACAATGCAGCAGAGAGCAATATCAGCCAGAATAGGTAAGCAACAGGTAGTTAGGTGTGAAGCCTGAGCATCTGGCTTCCATGCCATAGGACCAGGAATGCTCTTCTTCTCATGCAAACCTTGAATTCATGCTTTCGGGGCAATGCATGAAACAACCTGAACAGTGGTACCTTTATACAGGAAGGCGATGGTGTCTGTGATGGGATGGTTAAACTAGACAGTCTGTGGCATGGGCCAGTTTTCTTCCCACAGGGATGTCTTCCATTGACTGGTAGATGTGCCCCTTCTGACTATAAATATCATGACATTTCCAGTGGTCTCACATCTTCCTCTGTACAGGTTTTCCTGCAGGGTACCTGCCAAAGGGTGCCCTTGAAGAAGGCCAGGATAAGGACAGGGTTGGAGAACCAACAAATGGAAAATGTCTCCTGATAGTGGCTTTCTGTCAAATGCCTCTTGGGTGAGTGTCATCCTTTACTGGTAGATGCTTTTCTTTATCAGCAGATTTCCTTCTTGGGACTTTTGTGTTTGCTGAATGACTCGTACCCCCAGGACATGATCACTAATGTGGCAAAGGGAAAGGTCCTCGCTTCTGCCAGAACTGCCGGGGCTCAAACCATTGGCCAGAACTGTGATATTGCTCATGGCTACAGCATGTCTGCAGGTCTTCCCAAGAGATTGTCTCTCTCCATGCACAAGTGTGGGTCTGAGATCAGATTTTACTGGTGGCACTAGGCTTCTAGAGAGGTCATGCTGCATTACAGAAGCCAACCAGTAATTTAGAGAGGTCAGTATCAGAGGTCTCATGCTAACAATACTTAGCCCTTGATGGAAACAAAGTTGCTTGAGTGGAGTTTCCAAGCAGAAGGAGGTAACTAGAAGAGATGGTTTGGGAAAGCCCACAGGGAGTTTGTGGTGTGTGGAGAGGAAGTCTCCCTCAAACATGTATGGTGTAGTCTGTGGGGAAGGAGTCTATTTTCTGGGGATTTGCAATGAAGTTTTCATTCAGCATTGGAATTAAAATTAATTTTATTATGGGACCTTTAAATATTTCCAGAGCCCGACCTTTTCTGGAGGCTGTTGACTAATTAATGTCTGGTCTGGTATTCTTCAAACTTTCCACATAGTTCAATTGGTTGCCAGCTGCTTTCAAACACATTTTTCAAGAAATTAGGTTGTAATTAAGTACAGTTATTAATGACTGTTTTTCCTGCCTTTCCCATTGGGTTTGCAACTTACTTTGCTCCATGTGGCAGAAAAGATGGCCAATATTTCACAGGGTGAGTGAAGGAATGTCTAATATGATCTTTGACATGTTGATTTGACTCAGCTCCAACTCTGCAATGCATGGTGGTGACCACCAAACTGCACAGGAGAGACCTGGGTAGAAAAGCACAGAGTCAGGGTCAAGTCCCTGTAGGCAAGCTGACAGATGGGGCAGGGACCTCTTTCACCCTTGGAGATCCAGCACGTGGGGTAAGCAGTTCATGCAGATGGGACGATGCATTGGTTATTCTTTGCCCTGCTCCCCAAAGGATGGAGAGGAGAAGCTGCAGACCCACCAGAGTGAGGGAAATCACCCTTATGCTTTAAAATTCAGGGCTGCTGATCTGGGAGCTCTGCAAATAATGTCAAGCCCATTCATGTGAACACTCCTCTCCTGCCCGGTCCTCTCTCCGCCCAAGAGGGACTAACAGGGAGACCCGTGTGCGGAGAGAGCAGATGGAGCCAAAAGCAGCCAAGAAGTGAAGCGACACTCCTACGCAGAGCCCAGAAAGCTTTTACACGCTCTCTGCTCTCCGGTGTCTCTGAGGTCACTCCTCTTTGTCAGGCACATGGCAGCAAATCCCCCTCTAAGCCCCAGATCTCAGAGGCATTATAATAATAAAAGCCTGGGCTGAAGCGTCTGAGCAAACACATCGGCTGAGCAAGTGTTTTTCCCCAGCTCGGGGACCAGGTTATTCTGGGAACTGGCAGTGCTGAAACATCAAGGCGGCAACATCAGCCAGCGAAATCGCTGGCTGCCAGAGGGTTGGCAGGGATGCGGGGGGCAATGGGCAGGTGAGGGAGCCCACCCACGAGGCAGGGACAACGAGGGTGCATAGCACCTATTTCATTTCCTGACTGGCCTTCAGCTGGGTCCTAGCAGCTCCGGGCAGCCAAGGCAGAGAGGGTGGAGGCAGATAGGTGCTGACAAGTAATGCACACGTGCATGGACATGGGGGCACAGACGTGAACACCCCCTTGCCAGAGGGCTGGGATTTCTCCAGGCATTTTACATCCCCCTTTTTTCCAGGGTCTCTCCCTTTTCCTTTTGCTTTCTCCCAGTGGTCCAGATGCCGTGCATTCCTAGTAGGGTGGAGGGGCAGCACCTTGGCCATGGGAATAAGCATGCATGCAAGCACAAACAGGCTCACACATGCACACACACACCGCTGCTGGCACACGTGTCCACACGTTGTGCATGGCAGGTCTGCAGGCACAGTGCATCCCACAGCCAGGTGCACCCTCGTGTGCACTGAGTGATGGGCCCACATGGACGCTGTTGCTAGAGGTATGCCAATGGTACAGAAATCCATCTGTGCTCTGCTCCCAACCACAAAAGCCACGCTCATGAGGGAACAATGAAAACAAGCCCAGCAGTCACCTGCCTGGAGAGGTGCTGAAGGGCAGGTCAGCCCACAGAGCACCCTTTCTCCCCATGCAGCTTCAGCCACAGCTGAGACCTGTCCCTCCTTGTGTTTATCAGCAGATGTCTACACATCTCAGTCAGGCTGCATTGCGGTTTATCAGCATCTACTGTATGCCCCTCAGCACCTGGGACCTGGTTTTGGCTGATCTTTATGGGGGCAGTACTTGATGCCAGCCCTGGCAGCAGCTGGACGAAGGAGTCAAGAGGAAGGTGGTGAGAGAGGAGATGGGGATAAGAGCTGCCGATGGAGGTGAACCGAGAAAGGTGGGACTTGGCCTTGATCAGGACCCAGAGCAGCCTGTGGCCGTTCCCAGAATTGGAGCAAGGCTGGCTTCTCTGAAAGGATGAACAACAGGCCTGCTTCATCAGCTCAGCCTCTAGGAAGCACGGAGCAGAGCCAAAAATACAGGAGAAAAATGTTATGCAAAATTGTTCATCTGTTACTGATTGGGAGGCTGAGAGCTCAATTCAAACCACCCAATAAAACCGGCTTGGACGAGAATTTCCTGAATCCCAGATTAAGTGAATAAAGATGTTTCAGGAGTTCAGGGCCACAGTTGGGTGGTTTGCACACAATTTGCTGTTGGTTTCACCCTTTGTTGCTTAATGAAGAACAGAAGGAGGATCTCCCATCTCATTCAACCAAGGGGAAAAATTATTTCTTCTAAATTTAAATTAATTTCCTGTTGCAGGCACGGCTCTGTTTATCTGACCTACACAGGGGCTCCATCTTGGATTGCAGCTCATTCTGCTCTGTGCAAGACACTCTTCCCCTCCAGGACTGCAGTGTCCCCACACTGGTGGCATCAAGTCAGCATGGCAGAGTTTTTGCAAGCGGAGCTCAGAGGCTAAAAGCTAATGGTAAGAAGTGCTTTGAAAGCCAGGTCTCAGTTATGGGGAAAACACGGCAATTCTGCACACCCTGTGTGTCCCCCCAGCTCATCCAGGGAGCAGGTCCTTCCTCTCTATACACCTCACTGCCACCAACACACTCCCTAGTCCGTACCCTTGGAGGAAGCCCCGAGGAGCGGTGGGTGCTTGGCTCAACTTTAAGGGCTGAGCAACAGCTGGGTTCAGCAAGGATCACATCCCACGCTGCACTCGCTGGGGACCGAGGGGATTCCCCGCCCTGCAGCATCTGATGTTGGAGAGCTGCTCTACCAGGGGGGTTGCACAACACTGAAAATCACTTATTTTAAGCCTCTTATTCACAGTGAGGGAAAGGAGCCAGGCTGTACATACTGAAGTCTTGAGAAAGTTTCCAAGTCATCATCTACATCTCTTGCTCCTAAAGGCATCAATCTATGTATCTACCCATCTCCCTTTCTCTCCATCTGTTGTTCACCTTGCTAGTAAATGCTGAAGTCTCTTTACAAACTGCAAACCTTTAAGTCACCTGGTGCCTGAATCATTCCTCCGTGGCATCACGTGTCTTGCTGGGACTTCAAGCTCTAATTAAGTGTGGAAAAGGGATGGAGATCCCTGGAGAAATTAGAGATCAAATTTTAAAGAATGAAAACTAGATCAGAACAAAAGATAAAGAATCATCATGAGAAACTTCAGAAACATGGAAACAGGCTTTTTACTCAAGGGCCCATCTCTCTAAACCCCATGCTTGATTTTGCATGAAAATCTCCCCAGAATATTCCCCTTTGCAGAATTTCAGAGGAATCTAACTTCTCTGGAGGAGTCCAAAGGCTCCAAGGATGAAGCAAGCTATTTGCAGCCTTGGCTTTGGAGTCATTAGCACCATACTGTAAAATGTAGCTTGTCTAGATGGCAACCCAGGGAAAATATGACAGTAACTGTCAGCAGGAATGTGATGGGTATGAACACCAAGGAGAGACATGCTTTCAGAGAGCCCCATGGGAGGATCAGCAGGAGTAATGGGATGTATGTGATCAACAGCATATTTAGGCAGAATATCAGGAAACGTTTCCATCTCAGCTATTAGTTTTATTAGGAAAAGTCTCCCGTGGGAAACTGGAAGCTGCATCACTTGACTCACTCCAAGCTAAGCACTAGATAACATGAAGCAGAGAACAGGCGTGTATTGATGGGGGCAGATGGCCCAGATGACCTAATGGTCTTTTCCATCACTCCGATTACAATCTAGCCTGGGTAGAGGCTCTTCGCTCGGCTCCGTCTGACTCAGGGTAATGACAGGCTGGAGAATAACATGTGAGTTTGTTCCAGTGTTATTTTCCACTTTCTTCATTTGAGGTCTCTGGGTAAAAGATGGGCTGTGGAGTGACCTCAGCTGAAGTGACAATATTTCCCAGTCCTCTTGCCAGGTCCTCCTTCTCGCAGGGCTTGTATGTGTTGGCATAGGGACTGCAGGGTGGCATTGACCCCGAGGGCCAGGTCCTGGTTCAGAAATTGGCACTTGGCAAAGGAGTGGAGGAAGTACAGATACAAAAGACATCCAGAAAATCTAGAAAAGCCTCTCACCAGCTTTTGCCATCTGAGACGTGGCTGCTCCAGAGTCAGTTACTACCTTTTCTTGGCCGTCACTGGTTTCCCATGGAGGGTCAGTGGGAGCAATGGGAGATGCAGGATGTTTTGGTGCAGCTGAACAAGCAGAAGGGGCTGAGTGCATCTTTCTGGTGCTTGGGGAAAGTGCAGCTCTGCTGATATGGGGACAGGAGAGATCCAGGGATTCATCTCATCCCCAAAAAGGGGGGAAGGCTCTTCCTCCTTCCCTCTGGGGAAGGCTGTTCCTCTGAAAACATAGTTTTTCTCAGCTCCTCAGACCTCTTGCCATAGTCTGAGCTGTCCAGAGGTGTGCAGACTGCCACCTGCTTGGCTGATACCCATATGGAACCCATGCTGGGGTCCTCCTCTCTCCCCTGTGGTGGAGAGCTGGGTTTATCCTGGAGTGGGGACCTCCAAGCCATCATACAAGCATGAGTGATGGAAGGGCAGAGACTGGTAATTCCCCATCCTGTTATCCTTAGTGCCTGGGAGCAATATTCCTTCTTCTCAGTTGCCTTCACTATCCCCCTCATTCAAATCCCCCTTTTAAACTATTCCGTCAGAAATCCCTAAAGCTTCTGCCCCCCCAGCCTGCCTGGGCTGTCCCTCAGAGGGGCACAGACTGCCCTATGTTCAAAGCTGAGATGAAGCAAGCTGATGATCTACCAAATGGTTTGCACAGCCTCAGCCCACCCCTCTCCCTGCCACGCGTGGAGCCAAGGGGGATGTGCAGGTAGACAGTGAATGGCTCTGGGCTCACACTTGTGGCCTCTGGAGCCCATACAGCTCCTCCTGCTGAAACCTCTTGGGTTGCCTCTGGCTTCAGAGGGTTTGGGCTTGACACTGGCCCTTCAGCAACACAGCTCAAACAGGTACGATCAAGTTGACTTTTCCGTGCCCCTCCCATTGCAAAGTACTTAACTGAAGTTCACCTCTTAACATTAAAGATGTTTCTAAGTGCTTTATTAAGAGGCACCATAACCTCTTAAACACTTTGTTAACCAAGAGCCTTGACAGCTAGATGGGAATTACCCCCTTGAGACGTGCAGCGAGTGCATCCGGAGGAGAGCATGTTAACCCAATACCTGCTTTGGGGATGAAGGGCAGCACTTGACGGAGCTGTGCTCGCGTTGCAGAGTGTGGGATGCACAAGGATGCTGCTGCCCCAGCTCCCATATGTGCCGGGGATGGGTGAGGATCCCGAGATCTGCTCAGACACACATGCATGAATGCTGGAGGAAGAATTTTGGGGAATTAGGATGCTGCATTTCATTGACTCTCTTCAGCTATTTGAAAAATGGGACTTTAACTCTCATGTCATTTGGCTTCGTGTCACTTTGCTGTCTAGTATAGGGGCTGTCTGGGATTCTCGGCAGCTGGAGAAGAAAGGTGGGTCCCCCCAAATGGCATGTCCTTTCAGTGTTTCAGACACATTTTTAGAGTGGGATGCAGTGTCTCTGTCAACCCCATGATACCCTTCCCAGTGTGCAAACTTGGGACTGCCTGTGATGCTTCTTAAAAAGTTCTCATATTAGAAATATGGGAGTTAATGCTATAGAAATCAAACACAATGGTCTGTACTGTTCAGTGATGGTAAAGATTTTCTGTCCCTGGTGGAAGCAACTGGTATGCTGCAAGTACAAGAACTTCATGGGAAAAGCTTGTTTATGGGATTAATGACAATGCAGAGTGGTTGCCTGGGATGGGATAAAATCTTATCTAAAGAGAAACACAGATGGATACTTGGTGGCATAGGAAGAAATCAAGCTGGAGGGATGAGGGGTTCATAGGCACTGGAATACAGGAAAATAGGGACACTCCAGTCAACATTTAATGATTGCTTGGTATCAGATGTGGAGGCCACTTCTGGGATGATGGACCAAGGAAGCAGTGACTCTGCAGAGGGTTTAGGCTTCAGCTGAAACCCAAAGAACAGAAACTCCCACTGTTGCTGCAAGGCTGAATATGATCTTGATATGCACAAGCAGGGAATATCACGGAGGTGGCATTATTTCTGCATGTGATTTCAGTGACATCATCACCAAAATGGCACATTCAGGTCTAGTGCTTATGCTTGAGGGTGACACTGAAAACTTGGAAAGGACTCAGGAAAGAAGTAGAAAATTATCCCAGGGCTAGAAATCATTCTCAGTGAGAGACTAATGGAACATGATCTGTTTAGTTTATCTAGTTTTTAAGAGGTGATTTAATCATGGTCTGTGAGAACTGATGTGGGGGAATACTCTGAGTGCAAAGGGCTCTTTAAGAGGGCAGACAAAGACAGAAAAAGATCCAGGGATTGGAAAGCAAAGCTGGTCGTTGTCGAGCTAGAGATAAAGTAACTATTTTTAACAGTGGGAATAACTGACCATTGGAACAAGGAGCCCAGAGACGTGGTACTCCATCCCATACAGCCTTGAAACATAGACCGGCCACTCTTCTGTGAATATGTGAACTGAAATGCAAGCTGTTGGTCTTGGTGAAGTTAGAAATGTGAATTTTCAGCTAAGAAAACCTGAAATGACCCATGGTGGAAAGAGAGAGATACTCCATCTTCATCACACGCTGACATGGTGGTAGGGCCAGGCTCAGCTCCTACTGACATTTGCAAAGGCAGACAAGCGCAAAGCCGCACTTGCTCTGTGTAAAGTCCTACCTGAGACTGCAAAACTACCGGTATTTGAACCTTCCTTTTCTGGTACAGTCATCCATGTTCATCATTTCTTCTTCTGTATCAATGTGATGTTCCTGGGAGCTTGTTCTGTATCTGGCAAAATGTGAAAGAATACCTTTCTGCACCTGACTTATGTTTTGAAAATGTATTTTGAAAATGTATTTTCATGAGGAGAAAGCTCTTGGAATGCTACCTAGAGCAAAACTTTCTGAAACAGGAGCATTGTGGCTGGGTCTGTGGCAGTTCAGTTGCTCCTTCCCACATTCAGCACAGCTCACAGCTTCTCTGTCATGAACTGGCTGTAGCATTGCTCAGCCCAACCTGACAAGGGCAGTATCTCACGCAGAATTTCATGAATGTGCAGATTGTCACTTTTGGTGAGGATCCTGGCTGGTGACCCTTGGAGGGGGAGTCTCCCCCTTTTCCTCAGCATGCAGTAAAACTTGTTTTCCCAGGCTACCTCTTGCATGTTGCTGGGAGGCATTCGCCAGGTCTCATTACTCCCAAACTCATTTGGTTGCCTCATTTGGAAATTTCTGTAATTACCCTATGAGGCAGATGTAGAACAACAGCAGAAACAAATTTTATTCTAGGAAAGCAAAACGTTAAGTTTTTCAGGACAAAATTGGAAATAGACTTGCAAAAGAAGACATGAAATGAGGAAAAAGCATGCCTGAGCTCCTGACAACGTCTGCTCAAGGGTCAGCAGAGGGGGTGTTGGGTCCTGTAGATTCAGGTGCCAATGGGGCAGCTCAGGTCTGCCTCCCTCCCCAAAGACACTTTGCTTAGGAACTCCCTCTTGCAGTTATATTGGAGGGTTAGCAGATATGCTCAGACTGATTTTGGGAGTTCGCCCTCCTGCCTCTAGGAAGGATCAATATCATAGCACTATCTTTCACGGCTGTGGTGATGAAAACTATGCTGGACTGCAGCTGGAGCAGCAGCAGAGTCCTTTATGGGCTGCTTTTGCCCAGGAGAAGTTAGTGGACTCACCACTTCTCCAGACATCTTCTGTGGCATCACAACACCACATAGTTTCTGAATTAGGGAGGCTGCCACTCCTGGGACATGCTGCAAGGGCTCCCAGGGCATTGCTGGATTATATTACAACAATTACTGCATACAAATAATGTAGCTTTGCCTTGTGGGTATGGGGCCCCCCCTCCATGTCTCATGAGTCTAAGAAGGTCACAGCACTGCCAGGGTAGAATGTCTTCTGGTCAGTCAGATGAAGCTTTGTGTAAGTAGGTCTTTGCACCTCAAACGTCCTTTCTCTGATGTGAAAGGGCTCAGACAAGCGTCGTGGCAGAAAGGTTGCATCTGACGTTGACGTGACTTAAACCGCAGGCTCCCCACACGGCAGCCAAGCTGGCCACCTCTCTGGTCAACTGCCCAGCAGGAAGGCTGATGCAAATAGCAACTGTGGATGCTGGCACTCGCTGGAGGACAGCACAAACATGCATCTGTGCTGTTTGCCGGTTGCTGTTCAGCACCCATCTTCCTTCTGTTTGTAAAGCTTCAGATCCACCCAATCCACGAGCAGAAGCTGTCACATGTGGCCAAGCAGCCCAGTCAGGCATCGCAGCAAATGAACAACAAATAAGCAAAAAATACTCTGAAAATAGTTTGAGGCTAAATATTGTTTGTCCAAGTTACTTGACCGAGACTTGTGAATGAGGAAGTCACTGGCAGGAACTGAGATCACCCTGGGAAGGATTCAGAAGAGAGTGAAATTCATCAGCTCCTTTGTCTTGCTGGACAATCGCAGCTTTCATCCTTGACCAGTTGTGTTTCGAAATGTGTCTCATGCTTGAAGCCAGAGTGGATGCTTTCATCAAACTATTCAGCACACTGAAATCCTGGGCTTAAACTGTACTGCTCAGCTCATTGCCGCAGACAAGGTTTATCCAAGCATGTTACCAAGGCTGTGAGAAGTCCTGGATTCTGATACAGATGTGAAGAAACACAGCTGCATCCTTACACACCAGTTTCTGGGCCCTGGGAAGGACTAAGATCTTCTAAATCACTTCTCTGAAGCTGGGAATATGTTGTGAACTGAGAGATGGAGATGGAGCTTTCTTCCTAACCCAGTGCAACCCATTTTATCCATCCCTAGTTGCTTCCCACATATCTTTAATGAGCACTTTCTTGTAATGGGGCAATTGCAGTAAGCTCCGTTTTAGTTGGCTGGGAAGATGGTTCATTATTATGATGTCCTAGGTCTGCCTGAACCTCACACCATGCCTCCTATTCAGGTGGGATTCATTTGTAAAGGAGTCTCAATAATTTAGGGCAAATATGTTGGAAAAAACAGGTGGGTTATTTGCATCTGCAAACACCCTGAGGAGAAAGAACTAAAACTGAATGGCCTGCATGGGTCTCTGTATGGTATGTGGTACACAACTTCCGCTGATGAGTGTACAGGATTTGTGCGACACTGGCAAGTCCCCATTGGACCCATGCTGGGACAGGATGTGTCTTCTTGCCCCTGGACCAGGACAGCTCTATCACTGCCTGCATTTTCTTTTTGAGGAGGTGCTTGGAGCTGTGGCTCACCCCTAGGCTGCATGTCCAGCACAGAGAGGCACAGCAAGACTGCTGGCTCCAGCACGAGCCACAGGCACATCAAGGCTGTGCAGGTAAGAACTAGCTGCTAGGGATGTTATACGTAGCTGAACGGGGATGGTTTCAATGCCTGGACATGGACACAGCACACACTTCCCTGTGTTTCCTCCCTATCAATAAGAGCTTGCCCTCCCCGTGGTGAGAGTGGAGGTTATCCTCATGGGCACATTCCTCTGTCCCATTGCTGAGACACCCCATTAGCTGAGTGCTAACTGATGGAGAAGTCCTGCAGGAGAAAACTGGAACAGGAGAGGGAACATGAATATCAGAAATGCCTTACTGGATCGGAGCTACAGCCTGTCTAGCCTGCATCTAGCAGGGGCAAGAGGAGATGCTGTTTCGGGTCAGCCTTCTGCAGCCTAAGCATCTCATATTTAGCACCCACAGTCACTGGGATTGGGACAGTAGAAGGTACATACCTCCCTGTGCCCTCTGATATTCCCTTACAGACCTGCTGTCCATTAGCTGGTGTAATCCCTTCTGACCATGCTGACAGCATCTCCCTCCACAGCCTCTTGTGGCAGTAAATTCCTGAGGTTTTACTCACTGCATGAAGAAATCTTTCCTTTTCTCTGTTTCAGAGTGATATCCTACCAGTTCCACTGACTGCCCCTAGTTCTTGTCCTTGGGATTTGGTTTCATGTTCACCTGATTCACCACCTTGGGGATTTTGTAAACTTTAGTCACATCCCTCTCAGCTTTCTCCTCTCCAAAGTGAACCCCAACCTTTTCAGTGCCTCTTCACAAGACAACTGCTCCAGCCCCTTGTTCATTTTAATTTTTAATTGAATTGCCCTTCTTATAGGAAAGTTAAAGCCTCCAGGTTTACTTCTATCCTCTGTTTAGTTCTGGAGAAGATCTGGAGGATCTCTAGGGGCTGTAATTGTGGTGCAAACTCAGCTGCCTGGAAATATATCCTAAAATTATCAAATGCCTTGTTTGCGATGTTGGCTATCATCCTTTTGGATTACCTTTTTGGATTTACCCTTTATAGGGTATTGCTCTTGCTCCAGCAACATCTATTGGTAGTTGAAGACATGTGACCTACAGCTAAAGAAAATCTCAGGAACTGTCTCAGCTCTGCAAAAAGAAAAGGCTGTTGTGGTTTAACCTCAGGCTGAGGAACAGCAGAACTGTGAAAACAACCACAGATTGAGGTAAAAAATCTCAACAGGCTGATGTCCCTGGTGGCTTACCATAAACATGCATTTAGTTAACACTGGGCTGCATGTGGTCCTCGAGCATTTGCAGGAGGATGGCCAATGAGTCTCGCCCTGCTTCCAGAGCTGTCTGGAGATCCCAAGTTTTTGCTCTGCAGAAGCACAGTTATGCTTAGAAATCTCTTCTGAAGGCTCACTGCAAAGGTTAAGCTGCATCAAAGGGAGTTGTTTTTCCAGAGTTGGGGTTGAAGGACAGAGCTCTGGTATACCAGCACGCAGTTTGTGTGGTTGCGACAGTCCATCAGGCCATCGAAGGGCTTTGGGGCACAGAAGATGGACACTTATTTGTGAATTTTCTGGTCTCCTGAAATGTTCACTGATGAGTGAATGAATAAAAACCAATTCTCTGCCATGTTTCATCTGCTTCACCTTCTGCAAAAGCATACAGCTCACACACAACTGAATGAGGTAAGTTCATCTTGAGCACAGCATCAAGCTAAGCATCTCCCCAACTTTACGTTCATCCCACATCTCCTGCTCCTTTCTGGCCCCACACTTGTATGTCCCCACCCTCGGAAAGACCAGGTAGAGCTTGCACTTGGCTCTTGAGCTTGGTGCCCACAGTAGCAGCCCTCCAGTGAGGATTCTGGTGGCAGGACACAGCTGTCCATCAGGCTCCTGTCCTTTGCAATCAGTGCGTGCAGGGACCATGGGGCAGGGTGGGGCAGCACCAGCATTCAGGTGCCTGCTCTCTGCAGAAAACTGGGTGGGCAAGCAGCAGCGAGGAACCACTCCAGAGAGCAGGGACCGTGGCACAGGGCCTGCAGTGAAGGGACTCACCTGATCAGGTGCTGCTCTCTCCTGCACGCTGAACCAGGGCAGGCAAGCATGGATGTGGGGGCTCTTTCCTCCCAGGGAAGGAGGTGTCCTGCTGACCAGGCTCATGACTCAAGTAGAGTCCCTTTGCCATGACCACAGATCCCAGGGAGCAGAGGGTCGTGGGCGAGGAGATACCCTTCTGCTCTGCTCCACTGCTCTGAGACCTCTGCATCCCACATGGGCAGAGGCAGGCCTGCCCTTGGCTGTCCCCTCGCAGATCCTGTGCAGCATGAGCAGGACGCCAACCTCTCCCTGCACAAGGCTGGACGCTTCGGTCTGTGCTTTGGGACCTGCTGACTCACGCGTCTGACTCACTCCAAGGCTGAATTTCCATTGCCCCGAGTTACTCCATTTTGCTAACCCTGAAGTGCCCCCCACCCCCGGGGATCCTCTCCCTGTGGCAGGGAGGCTCTCAGCCCTGCGGCAGGAGAGCAACAATTTTACTGAGAGTCAGCAAAGTGGCTGAGAGATGACAAATGGGTTCATGGTTTGGCTGCAGCATGTGCAGAACAGAGCCCTTGCACGCAGCTATCACCTGTACTTGCTACCTGCTCACTGGAGCAGGGGAGCCCAGGAGGCCGACTCCAGCCTCCAACCTCCAGAAGCAGGTTGCCTGGGACAAGGGCTGTCCAACCATACCCATCTGCAGCTGCACGGCCTCAGCCCAGGGCTCTAATCCTGCAACCACCCAAGGACCTGCCCGATGTGTGCTCTGCTCCTAGCAGGCCACGTGCATCACCAGTGGACCACCTGGCTAGTGCTGCCTGGTGCTGCAGGCCAGCTTTTCTGCTTTCTCCTCCAGAATGGGGCACATGGGGACACATGGAGCAATTTGCCTCCCTCCTTGGGAAAGGATGCAGAGCCTTGCCCAGGAGGTAAAAGGGACTGCAAGATGCCCAGCTCAGGAGGAAAGGAGAGACCAGACGAGTGTGTGCCAGCTCAGAGCTTACTCTGGCTGCCTGTGGCTCATCTTGCCTTATGATTTTCAGTGCGCTCTACGCTTCAAAGCCCATCTCACCAGAGATCTCTCACCCCCAGAGAGATGCACAGTCCTCCAGGAAGGTGTCCCTCTGACAGGTTCCTGTGCTGGCTGAGAAGTGCAAGAATCAGCTCTTCCCTTTGGATGCAAGAAGAGGAACCACCCTGGGTTGGGGAGAGCAGGACTGGCCCTTCATTTGTCCCTGTTGGTCCCAGGAATGGGGTCTCCTCAGCCCAGCTTTGCTCCCAGCCCGTGCTACGGCACTGCTGGAGCAGCAAACCCACTGTGTTGCGAAGGGAGGGCAGGCTGGCTCATACCTAGCTTTTCGAGTTAAGTGGTGGGGATCTCTGGGATGCTTGTTGTCCCCAGAGCCTCCTCTGCCTTCCCCGGCACCTGCCTGCCCCTGCTTCTTTGCAATTCATTGGTCAAAAACCCCACCAGATCCCACTAGGATGGAGAAGCTTTGCGCTGTCCCTGGGGCCTGGCCAGGCTGGGGGCTTTCCGGGGAGGATGACTGAATGGTCACCATCCGTCTGGTCTGTTGTCCCCATGCCTGCCCTCCCCTGTAGGAGGTCAGCCTGAGGAAGAAATGTCCACAGATGCCAGGTCAGAGGCAAACAGCAAAAGGTCTCTGACCTTCTATAGAGAGGAAGACTCCTGGTTCACAGCTCCCTCCCCAAGTGACCCAGATTGACAAGCATGGGTTTTGGTTGCTTCTGCTAACCTGCTATGGTTACTTCTGTCTTATTTGTACTATGTCCCAGCCAGGGCAGTCTTATCCACACAAACACTTAAGCAATTGTTGCTACAGAGATGTCCAGCACCGCCTTCTGAGGGATTACACGGCCCTTAGGGCCCAGCACCCTGGCAGGACCATGGTAGGATGTGCCTCTAGCTCCAAATGGGAGCCTTTGTCTTCAGGGATGGAGAGCTTGGATGGGGTGGTTGAATTTGAAATCACTTATCATCACTGAACCACTTTCTTTTCCTGGAGGTTCCTCATCCCAGGAGATCAGGCTAGACCAAGGTCTCTGGTTTACACCCAGATGTTTCCACCCAGTGACCCTCAACGTACAAGAGCAGCGTCCCAGCCCACCAGAACATGTGCCATTCTTCATCCTTTGCGGCTGGAGTAAAAGACCTCCCAAGGCCGGTTCACGGACTCGATTAGAAACGCTGTCTCAGTCACGGAACCCACCAACAAACTTTCTGGAGCTTTGCAAGGCCCTGGAAACCTTGTGCCACCCTATTTCTGAGTCTCTCCTCCATTTTCCAGGTGGTGCAGATGCCTGGGAGGCAGGGAGGAGGTGCTGGTGGTGTTTTTCCCAGAGGTTGACTGTTGCGGGGTACCTGTGCATCAGAACAGCACATACCGTACAGCTGGCACAGTGTACTGCTGCCCTGAGCCAGCTCTGGAGGGTGGGTGGGTGGCCGTGCACAACCTGTCCCCAGTGTGTGGGGAGATGGCTAAAACAGTCAGAGGGCTAAAACACTTCCCTTGCAAAGAGCTCTGTGACAGACCAACCTCTTCTAGGTCTACCCTGCCCAGAGAGACCCCAAAATAAATATTCCCAAGGCACTGAGCCCCAGTGGAAAGAGGAGCAGGAGCAGGGAGCGGGACCAGGCTGGTGCGCTCAGCCCCACACACAGGGCAGCTACACAGATCCATGATGTTGACAGATCCAAAAATAACTCCAGCATCTCTATTTAATGCTATTTAGAAAAACCTCCAAAATGGTGAGCTTCCCCAAAGACAGGACCAATATTTATAAATGCCGCAACTTCCATGACCTGGTGATTTATACGGGAACCAGGCTGTCGGGCAGGGTTGCTGCAGCCCCAGCCAGGTCTGCATGCATTAATAGCGTCAGTCATTTTTGCTGTTCCCCAGGGGAGCAGGACGGGCTGGGGCAGCCGGAGGAGGAGGTCTGGCTGTGCAGGGAGGCTGCTGGGCAGGGGCAGCTCACACGGAGGCTGAATTTTCCTCCCATGTGAAAACATAATGAATTTTTGAGGTTGAAGTCGCCAAGTAACGTTGGCTGGTGGTAAGCTGCTTTCCCACATCAGAAAGGGCTCGGGGCTCCTCTGTGATAGCAGAGGGAGTGTGGGGCACCCCCTGGTCACACGAGACTGTCCCCATCCTCCCGTGCCCAGGATTCAGATCAGCTTCCCTCCTCCCTGGAGCCTGTCCTGCACACGTGGAGAAGAGTCTGGAGGTCAGTGCCTCAGCTTTCATGGACATGACCAAAGTGTGAACCAATAAGGAAAACTGCAAAGAAATAACCACTTTGGGTCAATGTGAACTGTGTTTTCTGGATTGCAATTTTCTACACCACAAATCAGCCCGTGAACACAGTACTTGCCCAGCCCTGATCAGGACAGCTGTCGCTTCCTACCAGACTGGCTGGCAGTCCCCCAGTCCCCTCCCACCACAGCCAGAGTAACACAGCATGCTTTCTTGGGTGGCAAAGATTATTTTAATGATTTCTCTGCTCCCTCTCACACCTTGCCATGCCCTCCACTGTTCCTATCCAGCTGACTGTGGATCGCTGTAGAAAGCACATGGGGGATATATTTAACCCCTAAATCATCTCCATGGCTAGAACTTTAGCAGAAACAAATGTGTCAGCAGATGGCATGAACAACAAGCTACGGCATGAGGATGGAGAGATGATTACCAGCAACTCCATAAACTGATTTTCCCTGATAAAAAAGCCTCCTCTGCAACACCGCTTCCCAAAATGTCCTGCCTGGCCTGGGATGCCCAAGGGATGGCATACGGCTGCTGGCTGCTCTGTCTGCAAGATACCTTGCTAGATGCCAGCCATCAGGACCTCTCCTACTTGGCCTTCATTGACCCCATGGGACAGGTCCTAGTCCATGAGAAAGGACCCTTTTGAAGTGATTGGGGTACTATTCCTCTGTGATGGAGGCCTGGAAGCAGGATGCTTCCCAGGCAGGCGCACAGGGCACAGATTTACCTGCACAGCTGAGTGATGGAGAACATCCGGTTGCCTGGAACAGCTGCTGCCTGGAAAGGAGCTCGTGATCCAAGCCATGGCACTACCTTGGCACCATCAGGGGACTGCAGGAGTCTCCATCCCCTGCTCCTCCAGCGGAGAAAGCAAAGCATGGTGGTGGGAAAGCCAAGCATACTTTCCACTCCCAGCCAGCAGCAGGCACTGGCGTGCAGCAGCCTGTATGTGCTGAGGGCCAAAAAGGGGACTGGCAGGAGTCTCTGTCCCAGCAGGAACACGGTCCATGCAGCAACTGGATTGGGACGTGCAGAAGGACATGTGCCACAGCGGGCAGTTTGGAGGGAGAGCAGCTAAGTCAGCAGGCGAGCGCATGGCTGGAGCCCCGCCAGCACCTGCCACCTCTGGAAATAGCTCTTACAGAGAACTGGGTTACAGGCATGGAGTCCCCTTCCCTTGTGTTATTACGCAGCACATGATACATGAAACATATTGGCAGCGGTCAGTCTAGGGAGAGTTGCAGCAAGGGAGGGAGTTAGATTAATAGCAAAACAAATCAGCACCTAGAAACGGAGCAAACGGACAACATGGAGGGACCCAGACCACCGGGGATGCTGGATTGCAGACAAACCCGTGCACATGCATGGAAGGAAAAACAGGCTGTGTGCAGAGCTGGCCACCAGGAGTAAAGACAGGAAAATGAAAGGAAAACCCTTTATTATCTAAATGGGGATATGATTTCTGGAAGAACAGACTCTTCAGCCCAGGAATGGTGTTTGAAGCACTACAACAGCTGAGAGAGGTGTTGATGGGTGCTGTCACCAGAAAAAATGAGAGTATGGAGATACTGGTTTTTACCTAAAGCCAAGACACAGGAGAAGAAATAGATACTTGATTCTGGAGTTGGGAACTCTGCATCAGCATGGGCCTGCGGAGGTAGTAAAGCAGAACATGTAGGGGAGATGCTGAGAGAAGCAGATCTAGCACAGAAGAAATATCACTAGACTAACAGTTATGAGAAACGATTGATAACAAGTGGTAGCTGCTAGTGTTTGAGACATGCTGACTGAGAGCGATGTACAATGGTCACAAGGGAATAGAGTGGACAGAAAAATGTGTGGCTCTGGGCAGCAATGGAGGAACTGCTCTGCGCTCAGTGCCCAGTGCAGTCTGCAGCTTGCAGATCTAGGAGCAGGGATCCTGCCAAGCCAGAAGCTTGCTGCTTTGCTAACAGAGCACCTACGGACAGGAAGGAGGTTGTGCTCAGACAGAACAGGAGCTGCTGACTGCATCCTCTGGAAGGGGATGAGCCCACCAGCTCACTGCAGTGCATACACCGAGTAATCCCCAGTCACCATGAAGAAGCCCCTACTGAGGAGCTTTGGAGATCAGCTCTGAGAAAAAAAGAGTTCAAGTAAGTTGAGCTGGGCTCATCTTGCACTGCACATGCAGATCAATTTGCAGTCTTTTAGCTTGTTACAGCACTGGCATGGCTGGAAGGAGAGGCTCAAGGGATGTTACAAAGATCCGAACAGAAGCGGGTACTGAGAAAAGACAATAATTTGTACAGCAAGGCTGGTGAGATCACAGAAAATCAATGTGACAGATACCAGCAGCTCCTACCAGCAGGTGAGGGGTGAGTTCTGGGCCACATTTAGGGTGGGATTTTGCTTAAAAGAGGCCAGGCACTAATACCAGGGGACTGAAGAACTGACATCATGGACAGATGCCTATGCATGCTGAGCTGAGGATGAAGGCATGCCTGGAGTGGTGCCAGGGCTGGATACTGATGCTCAGCTGAAGACAAGTGCTGTGCCCCATCCTCAAAGGAATCTCTCCAGCCTTCTGAAACTCCAACCTGCCTGTGAAAAGACTGGAAAAAACCTGATCACATTAGTAATGGATCACAGGTACGCAGTAACAACCACAGAGCCCGGGAACTGGACCTTCTTGAGGCCACTGAAGTCAGAATCTGATGGAGAAGGTGAAGATGCACTGAAGATGCACTTTGGAAAGCCTCATGTTCTCAACATGTTCTGATCAGGCACTGGGCCACCACACTCAGCAACAGAGCGACACAGTCTGGCATCCTGTGGGAACCTGAACACAAGATATCTTTCCCCACATACCACACAGAAGGGAGCAGGGATGGCAAATGCCAAGGAGATGGTCCCCCTTGGGAATCGTTGCAATAAAAAGCAATGAATTCAAAAGCCAAGGAAGCTGGTGAACCAGAAACTACAAGAGGGCATTAGGAAGTCAGTCTGGGTGCCAGCAGTCTACCTCTTAAGTGAAAATTCAGTTTGGCTGGCAAAACACAGCAGTGAAATACTGCAAACCCATTTACAGTCCCTGCTTCTTAATGTGAATGTCCCCTTCCCCAAAAGGCCTCATCAGATTCAGTTTTGAAGGCAATTTAGCTGGAATAACTGGGCAACTTACAGTCTCTGAGTACAACCCTGGAATGTGCTGGCAAAGGCAAGAGTATGGGGCAAAAGGGGGGACAGAGACTCCTCTGCCATGAGACAGCTGCTCCCCTGGGAGGAGGGGGAAGGAGCGGGGTGGGAGGAAATCTCGAGTTTGGTACATGGAGAGTGCACTTTGCTTGGTAACTCCCAGTGTCTCCTCTGGGACAGCTTGGAGGGGTTGTGCATGGTGTTCCGCTCCATTAGTAATTACTTTATGCCAGCACATGTAAATAATTATTCTGGCACAGCTTCCCAGCAGAGTGCTGTGTGCAGTCCTTCTGAGCCGTTGTAGCATTGACCCCAGAGCACAGCCTGCTTTGCTGGCTCCCTTGGAGGCTAATACCAGGAGTGATGAGATTTGTGTTCGCACACGGACTGGCTGCAAGTCCTTGCATCAACAGCACTTTGGAAGCTTATAGTATCTGTGCAGGTGAAGTGTATTTCCATGTGACCAAACTCACTGCTTGCCCTCAAGAACTGATTGTGCAGCCCACCCCTTTCCCTAAAGTCAGATCCTCAAGAGAGAACCTTTGGGGTTAAAAAGATGGAAGGGAGAAATGCTTACAGAAGGAAGATAAAAGAAGTCTCCATCACTTGATATTTTCTGCGAAAGGCTTTGCCTGAGACAGGGTGGTCATGCCAAAGCATTAGCAACCCCTGTGAACAGCAAGGTTTCCAGTGGAAGCCAGAGTCCTTGCAAACTGATGTGCCTCTGCATGGTATGACATGAAACAAATCTTTCACCCCAGAAATCTGCCTCTTTCCAAACTCCAACAGTGCCCTCAAGTGCTCAAAGGAGAAGCTGCAAGCCAGGGATGGAGCTTGCTACCACCCAGGCTGCAGTGCAGAGGAGAGATTATGAACTAGGAGGGGAAAGCTGTGGTTGTATGGCCTTGAGCTTGCCTCAGTGCTGTTCCTGCCTGTGCTAAGCTGAAACGGCTGCATCCCCCTGTCTTACTTCTGTTCCCCTGAGTGGGGAGATCTGTGCCATGTGACAGCCCAGCTGTCACCAAGAGATGCTCCAAGAGCATCCAAGGCAGGTCTGTGTTGCCTGGAAAAGACACACACATCAAAAGCTTGTGAAAACAGTGTGGTTTGGATTTGACCACTGGAGTGATCCCACCCAGCCAGACCTCCTGGATCCATCCCTCCAGAAGATGTGACCTCCTCTGGAGGACTGAGTCTCAGTGTCCCAGCTTCAGAGGGGAGGTTGTGTTTCACCCCATCTGACTCCCTGCTGTGGGCTTTCCAAGCTGTCTGGAGACAGTTTTGGCACAGCAAGGCAGAGCAGTCCTTGCTCCTTCAGTGGGCTGTGTCTCAGCAAGAGGGGCTCTTTCAGGGAACAAGAGATAAGGCCTGTTTGGATCTGTGTGACCCTCTGCCTGCTCCCAGTGAGAAAGCGGGAGCTGGAGACACTGTACATGCTCATCTGAGCTCCTCTGTGTGACACACAAGTGATCCCTGGCAGGGTGGTTAACTCAGAAAGAGCTCAACTCACTCAGGTCTCCCCCTGTGTGTTCCCTGGAGAGTCACCTGGTGGAGCTTTACCCTATGGTCCTACACTTCGAGGAAAGAAAACATTCAGATGGTACACCTCCACTCACCAGTACTTGCTGTACGAAGATTAAGACGTTTCCAAGGGACAACAGGGTGTTACTGTGACAGGAATTGACAAAGGTATATTGGGACACTGTACTTGTCCCCTGTTTCCTCACCCTTTTCCTTATTTGGGGAGGCTACTCTTAGCCTGGATCATGGCATTAGTTTGATTTACACAGTGTGGCCCCCAAACCCATTAAGCAGAAGAGGGGACAGCAACAGGCAGATAGGGAAGGGAACTCCTGAATCTGTTTTTGTCCCTGTAGCCAAAGTATCATGAGACCATCCACTCTGGCCACCTTACCTTCAGACCTTGGAGGAAAGCCTGCCTGGCTCCTCTGAAGGCATGTTTGTTGTTCTCTTCTGTCACTTCTCATCATGCTACGTCTCCATACACCTCCAAGGCAGGAGACCGTAGCTGCTCTCTCAGCAGGCTGCCATCATCCTGTCAGTCCACCTTGAATCACAGACACTATCAAGCAAACAGTGATTCCAGCTCCAGAGCTGGTTTCAGCAGAGCCACCCTTCTGTCACCTTTTGGTGTGCTGCCTTGATGTGGGCAGTGATGGGTGTTCAGCTTTCTCCTCTTTCTAATCTTGGTGAAAAGCTGCTATCACAGGCACCTGCTCCAGGTGTTCACTGGAAGTACCACAACACAAAGCCAAAGCAGGCACTATACAGGCAGGTTCACAAACATCGAGCCAAAACCTCACACCTCGCTAGACCCCTTTAAGTGCCAAAGCTGCAACTTTCTTCCCCAAGGACCAATTCTCAAGGTACCAGAGACATCAGGGCTCTTCTCTGCCATCCTAGACTTTCTCTGCAGGAAATGTTCTGCTGCTCTGGAGAAGGTGCCTGCTGCGATGGACAGCTCCTGTGCTGCTGTGGTTCATCACTGCCTCAGACAGCACGAGGTGACCCTGCCAGCAAGCACAGATCCGACAGTGATGAGGACGGTCTTTCTAGTGTAGCGGGCAGCACTTGCTGCCCTTCATCTCACCGATGCTCCTTGGCAAGTGCCAGCCTCTCCCTGCAGCAGATGGGGAGCAGGTTTTTCGTCTGACACTGCCTGGTCATTGTCTTCAGGTCAGCTGCTGTCAGCAGCCACAGAGCAACAGACACTGGTGACTTCTCAGGGCTTCAGCATCAACTTGCTTTGATCATCACCGGCCTGGGGATAAAAATAACCAGATCTGGGTCCAGCACTTTGTCCCAGGGAACTCTTCAGCACATGAATAGGGGCACTTATGAGAAAACTGTCGGAGCCAGAATTAACAGCTGTAACAGGGACAACTAGTTGCAGGAAACTGGCAAAGGACCGTAGTCTGAGCAGGTCGCCCGGGAACATCTCTCCACACCTCTGCAAGAAAATGGCTTGTCCTGCTTTTCTTGCGTTCACCAAAAGTGACCTTGAAACCTGCTGCTGCCATGCCATTTCTATTCTAACGGCCAGAATAGCTGGCTGTGCCACTCACAGCTGAGGATCCCGGCCAAAAGGCATTTCCCTGGCAGAGTGCAGAGGCCCCAGAGCAGAGCAGGTCTCATCATGATGTTATGGGTTTCTAATTAATACCCATTTGTTTGCAAGCTGATCTGCCCAACCACATACCAGCCCCAGAATTCCATCTGCATTCCTGCAGAGAGGGCTTGACAGTCGTCAGGACCCACAATCCCAGGCCCTGCCCGCCTGCCTGCTGCTCTCTACCCAGTCACACACAGCCTAGTCTCAAAGCTACATAGCCAAGGATATTACACTCCCCACCTCCACGCATTTATCCCAAAATTAGCACTTGTTTATGCAATCCATCAATAGATGGCAGCAGATAGCCCCTTCCAGGCCTGGAAATACAAATGGCAATGCCTGAACCAGATGCTCCCTGCACTGTCTGGCGACTTTTGTTTTTTTCTTTTTTTTTTCATGCAAAATACAGCTAAAATTTTTCTGCTTCCACAATGACACAAGTCAGACAAAACTCTCCCCTGTAGGCAGAGGAAACAGCAGCTTTCAGGTGCGTCCTTTGGCACCGTGCAACTGTTAAGAAAGCAGAAACACCCGCCCGACATAACACACAGGAGAGGGATCGCATCTTCGCTGGCTGAGGTGTGATCGCAACTTATTCAGGCCAGCAGGGACACTTGGTAGCCTGGCTGTTTGATGGCAGGGGCAGTCCTGCTTACTGGGGCCATCTGGAAGCTCTCAGTGCCCGCTGAAACAAAACGCACCCAGAGGCCCTCGCTGAGCTGCAGCAGATTACTGTCAGAGAGACAGGGAACATAAACACACCAAGGTCTTGGGGCAGAACAAGGACCACCCCTGCTATGCCAGCATGCGTCTGTACAGAAATACAAAATGGGGTCTTGCCGCCTCTGCCCTGAGAGCAGATCACCAGCGCACAAGCTCAGTGAGGATGGCCTGTTCCCACCCAACGTCCTGCTGTACGCAGGCTGATGCACGGCATACGTACACAGGACCTTGAAAAGCACAGTGCCCTTCGGCATCTGGTGGCTCCTTTGCACCTCGCATTTCCTGGGGCCAGCCAGACGCCCTGGGGGTCTCTGCTGGGATTCCCCGCCATCCTCCCCAATTTGCCTTCCAGGCCTCCCCAGCCTGTGGTGCAGGGCCGCCATGAGCTGGGCTGCAGGCCAGCTGCTGAGGCTACCCTCAGGGTGGCTACGGGAGGCGGAGGGGACTGCTACAATGGCGAGATGGCCGCCCGGAGGGAGCAGGCAGTTGCACCGGCAGCGTGCTGTGAAGCCAAGGGCTGGCAACTGGGCAAGCAGCTGATGGAGCTGAAGGAAGATCGGGACCCACTGCCAGGGCTGTCCCGCTCCGCCCCCCTCCCCTCCCACAGCCAGAGCCTCCAAAGTACAGCCACAGCCTTGGCTCCGGAAGGCCCATCACGGCCCGGGTCCTTCCTTCCCCTCACCCAGCCCGTGCTTCGTGATCCAGAAGCATAGAAACACAGAATCGTTTAGGTTGGAAAAGACCTTTAAGATCATCGCTCCGGCCTGCGCCCCGCTCCTCAGCCCGGCAGGCCCCTTCGCAGCCAGCCGCCCACCCCCACCGGGCTGCTCACCCACGGCCCGTGCCCTGCCACCACCGCCGCCGCCGCCATCCTCAGGAAGCGAGCGCTGGCTCTGCCCCAGGAGGGCGATGTTTTATTCACCGAGGGGGCTCGGAGGGCGCCTGAGGCACCGGCCGCGGGGAGCCCTGGCAGCGGCAGCGGCCCCGCCGCCACCGCCGCCCGCTCCCTCAGGGCGGACCCGGGGCGGGGGGGGCGGTGAGGGAGCTGCGCGCGCCGAGAGCGCGCAGGAGGGCACCGCCCCTTACCCCTCCGTCACGTGCCGCGGGAGCCGGCCCGCTGCCGCCTCAAGATGGCGGCCGCGGAGGGGGGCGGGGGCGGGCGGCTGTTGTTGAAGCTTTATTGTTCCCGCGGCGATGGCTCCTGCCGTCGCGCGCCGTGTCCGCCGCGCCGCTCCCAATAAAGGTAACCATGGCGACGGTGGCGCCGGCCGGGCCGGGCCGGGGGCCGCGCTGCTCTGCGGGGGCGGCCCGGCCCGCCTCGCTCGGCCCCTCCGCGGCGGGCCGCCTCCGTGGGCGTCCCGGAGGGGCTCGGAGGGCAGCTCCCCCCCCCCCTTCCACCCCCGCCGGGCTGGCCCCGTCTCCTGCGGCCTCCCCCGGCCCGGCCTCGCTTCCTCGCCTCGGTGCCAGAGCCACGCGGGGGGGCCCAGCTGGGCCCGGGCTCTGCCGCGCCGGGGATGGGGCGGTTTGCCTCGGCCCGGGGGGCAGGCGGGCGGGAGCGCCTGTCCTCACCCGCAGGGAGGGGCCGGCTCCTGCGAAGCCTTTGCGGGCGGCCAAGGAGGGTGAAGGGAGCCGGCGGGCTGCCCTTGCCGACAGCCTGGCCGGGAGGTGGAACCCCCATGGGAGTGCTGTGTTAAATCGAGGTGTGCTTGATAGGTGCTCCACGGTTGGCCAAAATGGAAGGTCTGCTGTCCGTCTCGTTTAAAACACTGCACATGTCCCTTCTGCCGAAGGGAGCTGGTTGATTGCGTTGCTGCCATGGAAAATGTGGCCGGGCTCCTTCCTTTTGTAACCTACACTTAAAAGCAAGGATGCTTCCACCAGAATTTTGGCTCCACCTGTGAGCCAAAGCCTGTCAGCTGGCTACCACTAACCCCCCAAAGACATTTCTCATTAGATGCGCTGTAGGGGCTCTGAGCTGTGTCCCCTGCTTGGGCAGAAGCCGTGAACCTCCCAGAAAGTATTTTAAAGGTAGGCAAGGAAGGGAATTACTGTGCTCTTCCATGCCTGTCGCTACAGATTCCGCTCTTTTGCTTTGGACCGCTAATTGTGCCTGTTCATTGAGACGATCGGTTAGAAGACTGACCCATCAGGAGACAAGTAGTTTTTTTGCACTGCGCCTAGAATCAGTGGTCTGATTCAGTTTCTTGTGTGATCACCAGCTCGATAGAGCTGCTGCAGAGGAGAAGGGAGGAGCAGGGCTTCCCCTTTCTGTAGCAGCCTGTTCCCAGGTCGGGTTAGATGTATTATGGAAATGTGCTGTGGTGGGTCCTGGTCAATAAAACCCACCTCCGCCCTAGGGAGGGACAGGCTTGTCAGTGAGTCTCAGGGGTAATTTCTTTTCCTGTGGTGGAAAGGAAGGCTGGCACACCTGATTTATTGGCCTAGATATGATATAAGGCAGTACGATTCTGCAGGTTTTTGGTGAAGAGATACCAAGTGTCTTGCATTTGAGATTTGGGTTTCATACCCTGGTCCAAGGACAGGGTGGTGCAGGAACAGCCTGCTGGAGTATGGAACAGAATGGAGGTGCTCTCCCAGCCAACCACCCCAGCCTCCGAGCCCTGCTCATTCGCTCTTGTTTCACCTCTCTTTCCAGTATATTTTAACTGCCATGACATACCGCTTAAAGGAGGTGCTGAAAATGTGCCCGTTGTCACCCAGACTGCAGCTCAGCAGTTATAGAAGTCTTCGAGGAGACAGAGGGAGTTGGTTTCCTGGGGTAAATGCCGTTAGGCTTTTACATTGCTGCATCCTTCTCTGTCTGTGTTTCAAAGCAGCTGCACTCACGTTTGAAGAGTTGTTGTAGGTCCTTTTGCCTTAATTGAGTTTCAGGGCTGTGCAGGTGCCTCTCTGATGGCCTGAAGCAGGAGGTAACAGCGTTGGAAATCCCGGTGCCTCCTGGCTTGCTGTCTCGATAGATTCAGCTCAAAGTAATTCTGTGTACTTTACTAACAAGTCTGAGGGAATCAGTTCCCATTTTGGGCTGACCATGCTTGAGAAGTGTCATTTTAAAGCTTGGGGTTTTTCCTCTGTGTGCTTGAAGAGGGCTTTGGATCGAGGCACCTTATGGGTGCATTGTGCCTTGTCTGCTCTTGGGTGTAGGAACAAATGTCTTCTGCACTTCTGCTGACACAAAAATGGATCACAAAAGCTGGTCAAAGTAGTGGTTTGTGTTTTTTTTTTTTTTTTTTTAAAAAGCCACTAATAAATTACAACATGCAGTCTTCTCTGATGTAAACCTACCTGACAAACAGGAGTTCAGATGTCCAACTTTGTTTTTTGAGGATGCTATGGGAACCTGCAAAATATAATTAGCACTTCCAGTGTTCTCGGGCACAGCGAGACATGGATGAGCAGTGACTGGAGCAAACTTTGGCTGTTGCTTTGGGTTTGTGCTGGTTTCCCGCTGCGTGATATTGTTCTTTTGTTGGAGCAGCCCTATTCCATGAGGGATAAGCAGCAGCCCTCGCTTTGAAGAGTAATGGAAAACTTGCTGTTAAGAGTTGGAACGTACCCATTCGTTTTTCAGTCTATTATATTTCCATTAAGAGCATCAGTGCAGACAGATAGCCAAAATGTTGCGTGTTTTTTGAGCGGTATATTCTGCTGCCTTAGAGACGGCAGAGTGCTGAATTTAGTCAAAGTGTTGCTTAGTTTCCTCTGTTAGCTGTCTGCACTGATGCTCTGAACTGAAATAAAATAGATTGAAAAACAAATTGGTGTGCCCTGGCTTCTCGTACTGGATTTTACATTGTCCTCTGGGAGAGCTGCCTGTGCTGGCCCTTTGGAGCACCCCAGAGAAGGGTAATGACCACTCAGCCTCTTTCAACACTACAGAGACTGAATTACTTTTGGTGGGAGAGGTAAGAAAATTGAATCGCAGTACATGATTTTGTGGCTTTCCAATAACCCTCTTTGTAAGGTCATCATCTTAGTAACAAGAAAACAGGAAACTGGTAAACACACAGAAAAAGTATTCAGATTCTGATTTAAGGCTGTCACTATCCTTAACTCCTCAGAGCTAAAGACAGAAAGTTGCCCATTGCTTGGAGGCTGCTGTCGTACCCAAGGGACTGCAGGGCCAGGGAATGTGAGAGAATGAATCTCAGCTTTCTGTCCTGCTGCATTTACTGATTTACACAAGTCTTTGAAATGAGCCTTTGAGTAAGTGCCAAATGGGTAGTGATGGGGTGAGCTCCCCTCAGAGGGGCAGGGAGCCTTCCTGGGCTGAGAGTAGGCTTGCTTTGATGACCATTTCGGATTGTAGCTCCTGTGAGCAGAAAGCTAAGAGTGCAGGGAACAGGAGGGTTGCTGGACTGCTCCTGTGAGACCCTCCCTCCTATCAGCTCTAACAGAAGTGACATTTACTTAAGACAGAGAAGTTGGATTTTTCCATTTTGCTTATATCTTTCTGTCCACTTTATTTTTTTCTGCCTGCTTCGTTTTAGCTTTTTAGAGCTTGCACAGGATTTACTTTCCTCTACTTTTGCACCGAGTGTGCAGGCTGGCTTTAGTAAGCTTTAGCATCCCTGTGCATTGTGTTGCACTGCACTGTGCTGGCAGCAGAGAGAGCACAAGGCTGTGGGTTTGTGCCTTTAAAAAACAGTGTGATGGTATTGCTTAATTTTTTGGCAGTGCAGCAATAGTTGGGGGTGGTTGGTTTTTTTTTTTTTTCCTGAAAACTAAAAAAAGCCTACTCCTTGTGCATCCCAAGGAAGAATTTCAGGCACGGAATGCATCTTCAAGCTGGCCACTGAGATTCTACTAATCAATGCAGGAAGTAGCTTTTGGCATTATTTTAGTAATGCCAGCAGCTGTGTTGACCAGCACCTTGGAAAAGCCCTTAATTATGGCAGTGAGGGGCATACAGAATCATTTTGCTGAAGCCGTGGTGGCAATAAAATTCTGTGCCTTGCGATGGACTTTCTGATGATGTGAGCTACTACAGCAGCCTCGTAACTGTAAGGGAGTGATGGACTCGTGTGCATCTTTGGAGCACCTATCTCTGTAGTGTCTAACTGCTAAAGTGCTGAGTCCTAAATTTCAGTTATCTTTTGATGAACCTAGTGACGTGGATGGCTTTTGAATCTGTTGAATCTGGATTGAAGTAATTATATGAATAATGAAGAGAAATAATTTAATTTGGAAACTCCTCTTCAGTTACGTAAATAGAATTGGGTGTTCCTGTTTCCTCCTTCTCTGTGAAGAAGTATTGCTGCTCTCAACATATCTTTTTCTGGTTCTCATGTAGCTTAAAGAAAAAGACATGATCCTCTCAAACTGCGGGGGTGTCTGAGGACAGAAATACCTGGGAAAAGGAGGAAAGAGCTGGAACCAGATGGTGGACAGTAATGTTTGGTGCAGACCTGTTCTGGACCTCCCATATTTGTGAGGTTCAGAAGAAGGGGCTTCTCTGCTGAAGTGGGTGTCCTGAGAACAGTCCCAGATGATAACTGCTGCTTAAGGATGAACAGGAGGACATTTATCAACACGTGGTCGAGTAGAGCCTTAGGAATATTAGGCACTTGTGAAAATGTGACTCCAATTGATTGACTTTGCAGTCTCACTGGAAATCAGTGGAGTGAAAACTCCTAAGCCACCTTGGTGTTCTCCTTGGGAAGCTGGCAAGATGAGGCTTAAGATATCTCTTGATGTTCCTCAAAAGAGTCATCGTTGTTTTGCAAAGCCCAGCTGGAGGGCAGCTAAGATGAGCAAATATCTGTCTCCTCTGTCCCCCTTTCTGACTTAAGCCAGCCAATATTTTGGAATAGGGCAGTGCTGTTGCGGCTCAGGTGTCAGAGACCCCAGAAGCAGCCCATTTACCTTAAGTTTGAAACTCATAAAAAACCCCAGTGAGCCTGGCTCCAAAGAGGATGCAGAGAAGCAGCTTTGAGCTGAAAAAGTAGCAAATGGCTTTTTCTTACCAGTGGTGCTGGCAGAGGCAGATGGCTCGTGCTCTGTAAGCACTCATCATTGCTGAAGTATTAGTTACCTGCTCTCAGAGAGATTCCCAGTTCAGCCCAGTCCCCCAGCCAAATCTCCCAAAAGCCATCTATAAGATGGCTGGGGAATGAAGCCAGACAAATTTGGGTAAGAAACGAGGCATGTAATTTAACAGTTAGAATAACTATAGCAGTGGAGGGTGCTCCCCCTAAAAATCAGTTATTATCATGACGGGGCACCTTGCTGGACGAGACGCTTTAGCCAAACCCAAGTTACTGAGTCTGAAAATCTGGGAGGTAGTGACGGATGGGAAATCAGATTGCTGGCGGTGGTCCCTTCTGGCCCTAAGCTTTGAATAAAAGCCTGAAGCGTGTTCTAAGAAGGGGGCAATTGCCTTGAGGATGGTCCTGGCCATCACCCCTCGTTAAAAAAAAAAATGCCTTTTCTCTTTGGCAGTACTAGATCTTTGGGTCCCTGCAATTGAAGAAATAAAACGTATTTAAACAAGTATGTCTGATCTAATTGCTCAAGACACATTTTCCAGTGCTCTGGGTTGCTGTAATAAAGAAGGGGAGGTGCCGCTAGGCTGCTTAGAGCTTCACTGTTTTGAGCTGTCATGGGCAAATATATCTTCTATATTCTTGCCAGGAATAGAGGGAGCAGACGGTGCTGCTGCTTCTTCCAGCTTGCCATGGTGAAAGCGATAGGTTTTATGCAGAAGGCTATTCATGGCAGAGGGAGCAGACATCTCTTCCAGGACATCGATGTTTCCTGCTTGTCCTTTTGTAGGAAGAGCCACAGCTATTATTATTTAACCAGCAGACCCAATTTCTTCTCAGATACTGGAAGTCCTTCAGCTCCAGGGAAGGAGTGGGTGGACTAAAACTGCAATTACGTTGAGCCTGGCAAAAGAAATGGGTCTCTTTCTTCTCCCACGACCAGCAGCAACTCCACTGATGGCAGCCTGGTTGCTTGTGATTTACAGCGGCGTGGGAGGATAGCAGAGCCTGCGTGTTTAATAGGTTGGAAGCGCAGGTGGCCGGCCCTGTGCACGGGTGAGGGGGTGGATCTGGTAGTTGCAAAGTAGCAGAGATGAGCTGCAGACCAGACAGCCTTTGGCAGCAATGTACCCAGAGGAGCTCTAGCTCCTGGGAAGCAGGAGGGTGGGGTGTCAGCGACTACTTAGGTTTCCCCACCTTCCAGAAAAGGACCCATCTACCCTGTGCTCTCACTTCAAAGGTATTCAGATGGAGAGCATGACACCTCTGCTTTGAGGTGATGTCAAAACCATCTGTGATCTTATCCTGAGGATTGAAAAGCAAGTTACATAGTACTTCATCTTTAAAGCACGGGGGAGCTCTTGGCTGAGCAGAGCTCTCATGCATGGGTGGTGTGCACCAACCAGTTGCTCAGCCGTATGTAGCTGTGGTACGAAGTGATGTCTCCTGGCTCCTCCTGTCTTCCTGCAGCCACCGCAGGCAGTGCCGCGCAGAAGGACAGCTGGAGTCCTGCCTGCCTGTGGGCAGGAGGTCCTGCTTCCCACAAAGTCTGAACTCCAGAGGGGTTGGCGGCTTGTGGGAGCGAGATGCCAGCTCAACCTGTGCCCAGTGTCTGCTTGCAACTTGCAATTTGGTGCAAGTTGGGAGTTGCTCTGAGCCTGTTTTTGTATGAGGCAGCGCTTCAAGGTGGTGTATGAGCATCGGCTCATTAAAGCTCGTGCCGCAATGATACACAATAGAGAACATAGAGAACTCCTGTTCTCTATGAGACAGTGGGAAGCTGGGTGCAACGATGTTAAGCAGTTGAAGGTCATGTAAATCATGTCTATCCAGGTGCTCTTTATCTAGCGCTCATGCTGTTTTGTTTCAGCATCATTGCCAGCACAAGTGTTAGGCATCCTAGTGTGTAGACAAGGCAGTAACATCTTTGTCTTGTCTAGCTTAGGTCCAGATATCCTGCTGATAAAATTCTGTTGCAGATGTCCTATCTGTTCTCCCTCCTGCAACGAGGGCAGGGAAGGTAAGAGGGAGGCTCTGGTAGATGGGATTAGGGCTGTGGACCTCTTCAAGAAATTACAGCTTGGTGGAAAAGACTTCTAAGTCTATGAGTTAGGACCATGGTGTGCTGAGAAGGGAGGTGCTGAAGTTCCTGGGCTGCAAGCAGGCCTCTATCTCCAACACTCGTGTGCCCCTGTGGATCTTAGCAGTGATGTGGGGAGAAAATTAACTGGTCCCAAACCACTTAGTGCTTCGCAGCTCAAACCCAACACCTCAGATTCTCCTGTGTGTTTGGTAGATGGTCTGAACAGGTCTTCCTGCACTGCTTCCTCACCTGCCCTTTCAGAAACCGGCTACTGAGTTCAGCATCAGTGTCTGATCTGAAGAGCATTCACACCTCCTTGAGCTCTAGCACAGGCATATCAGGGAGTTTCTTCTCCCTTTTTATAACTTCCGGGACTCAGTACTCATTTCCAAGCTCTTTCTGAAGTATTTATGTTTGAACATTATCTAGAGTCTTCAGCTCTAGTGGGGTAAGTTGCTGAATTTGGGGACTGTGAGTTTGGAAGGCGGCCTCTTCTTCCTGTAACCACTGAACTGCAGCATTTTGCAGATGACGCCAAGTTGGGTGGGAGTGTTGATCTGCTGGAGGGTAGGATGGCCCTGCAGAGGGACCTGGACAGGCTGGACCAATGGGCTGAGGCCAACTGTATGAGGTTTAACAAGGCCAAGTGCCGGGTCCTGCACTTGGGTCACAACAACCCCATGCAACGCTACAGGCTTGGGGAAGAGTGGCTGGAAAGCTGGCTGGCCGAAAAGGACCTGGGGGTGCTGGCTGACAGCCAGCTGAACGTGAGCCAGCAGCGTGCCCAGGTGGCCAAGAAGGCCAACAGCATCCTGGCTTGTGTCAGGAATAGTGTGGCCAGCAGGAGCAGGGAGGTGATTGTGCCCCCGGTACTCGGCGCTGGTGAGGCCGCACCTGGAATGCTGTGTCCAGTTTTGGGCCCCTCAATACAAGAAAGACATTGAGCTGCTGGAGTGTGTCCAGGGAAGGGCAAGGAAGCTGGTGAAGGGTCTGGAGCACAGGCCTTACGAGGAGCAGCTGAGGTTGTTTAGCCTGGAGAAGAGGAGGCTGAGGGGTGACCTTATTGCCCTTTACAACTCCCTGAAAGGAGGTTGTAGTGAGGTGGGTGTTGGTCTCTTCTCCCATGTAGTTAGTGATAGGACGAGAGGAAATGGGCTCAAGCTGCACCAGGGGAAGTTTAGATTGAATATTAGGGAAAATATCTTCACGGAAAGGGTGGTCAGGCATTGGAACAGGCTTCCCAGAGAGGTGGTGGAGTCACCATCCCTGGAAGTGTTCAAAAAATGGGCAGATGTGGCACTTTGGGATATGGTTTAGTCTAGTCTACCCTTGATTGGTTTAGTGTAGACTTGGTAGTGTTAGGTTAATGGTTGGACTGGATGATCTTAAAGGTCTTTTCCAACCTAAACGATTCTATGATTCTATGATAGTAAGCTACTAGGAGGTGTAAACTGAAAAGTGATTTTTTCTTACTCTTTCTGTCTTGCTACTACCTGAGCAAAGTGCTAACAGGATCCTTTGTTTTTTCACTAGCTGGGCTTTGTGAAAGCAGTGTGGAGACCACGGCAAGAGGAGGCCAGTAGACCCTGGTGCCATGGAGCTTCCCAGTTACAGCAAGCAGCTGCTGCAGCAGCTCTACGCTCTCTGCAAAGAGCAGCAGTTCTGCGATTGCACCATCTTCATCGGGAATGTTCATTTTAGAGCACACAAGGTGGTTTTGGCTGCTGCCAGCCTGCTTTTTAAATCCTTGTTGGACAGCACAGACACCATCTCCATTGATGCTTCTGTGGTGACCCCTGAGGAGTTTGTGCTCTTGCTGGAGATGATGTACAGTGGCAAACTCCCGCTGGGGAAGCACAACTTCACCAAAGTAATCTCCGTGGCAGATAGTCTGCAGATGTTTGATGTGGCTGTTAGTTGCAAAAACCTCCTCAGGGACCTCATCAGCTGTTCGACTCAGGACCAGGTAGTGAGAGAAGTCTCTGGCCAGGCAGCAGACTCATATGGAAACCATGTTGAAGCTAATAACCTGCCCCAGTCCGAAAAACCTGTGGAAGGAAAAACAGATATCCTCCTCCCTCTGAGAGTTTCCCCTCCTCCTGGCCCTGTAGAAGCAGAAATGGAAGCAGATGTTTGTCCTTTCGGCCAGCAACTTACCATGAATCACACCTGGGTTCACCAGGATGCAATGCCGAGTGACTCCAGATCCCTCCGTGAGGATTCAAGCTCTTGTCCTGACCAGCCAGCCTGTGCCGAGCAGGGTGGCAGTGCAGAAGAGGACCTTGCTGAGCCTCCGGAGGAGAAAGGAGGAGCAAGGGATTTAGGTGAGACTTTACAGGTCTGGGCACAGCATTGCCTCTTATTTGCAACTGCATTGACTCATGTTTTGCTCTTATGGGGGATCTTTTCCTCTGTGTTTGTTCTTGTTAGTTTACCCTGGGTTGGGAGTGGCATGATGTGTACCCCTTTTCTGCAGGGACTTTCTTCCTTTGGCACTGTGCAGTACTCTCCTTTGGACTTTGCAGTTGTTTCACTCTCACAAAAAAGTGAGCAAAACTTTTCTTACCAATGCATGTGATTACATCTGATGTACAGTGAGATCTGCATTAGTGCAGGACATGAGGTTGATAAAGCAATCTGTATAACAGTAAGTGCACAGGGTTACCTACTAATGCTACCTTATCCTTTAAACTCCTGTTCAGCATGGGAGGAAAACAGAGGCTGTACTGGGTTTAAAATAAATGTTCCATTTATAACTGGTGTTAAATAAACTGTTGGTTTTCCCTCCAGACTGCGTGATATCTTTAGAAGGGATTTGTGAGTCACAGTTTCCCTATTATAGCCAATGTGCTGGTTACAAACTGATGCCTTTCAATCACATCATGCTTTCTGTGAATCCCTTCAATTAGCAAATAACTTATCTTGTTTCTCTCACACAGCAGCAGAGAGCAAAAGCTGTAAACTGGATTTCTTTCTTCGATATGAAAGTGTTTTCTCTGAGGCCCTTTCTGATGCCCGAGCTGTGCTGAAAAGACTAGAAGACTGCAGAGAAATTGATGCCTCTCAAAAGGAGGTAGGTGTATTTACTTGGGTAAATGATACAAGCTTTTTCTTCACCTTGCTGAGGGCTAGAATGGTTTGTGCCCTGCTTTAGAAATTGTTTCATGGGAAACAGGGGCTCTGGTGCCTGGTTGGTTGAAGGGCAAGACATGCTCACCTGAGCAACACCCCGGAGAGAACCTGTAAGAGCATGTAGGTAAAGAAGTGTACGTCCTGCCCTGAAGACATCTTTGTTGTGTTGTAGGAGAGCTCCAGCGCTGATTTCTCTTCTCCTGTTTATGGCATTTACTTCAGGAACTGTGTTGACTTGTAAACGACTGACATACGAGATCCCAAAATAGAGTTCCCGAGCCCTCAGCGAGGACTTGCCGTGGAGCATCTGCTCCGCTCTGTGTATGGGAGGCTGCTTGCGGGGAGCGTTACCAGGGGGGTTACGGGTGCCGCCCTGCGGCACTTTCTCCTGGTGATGTGCTGCTTTAAAAGCAGTTGTCACTGATGAATGATGCTCGAATTACTGTTGGAGGGGATATTTGAGTGTGGTGCTTGGTTAATGCTGAAGGGTACTCTGGGCTCTGAACAATGGTAGCCAGATACCAGCTGTCGTACCGGCTCAAAGCCACCACAGAAACAGCAGGTTACGTCTGTATCGGTGTAGCAGTGGTGCAGGAGGACACGGAGCTTGGAAATGATTGCGGCAGGTCTGGGAGGGCACTGACGCTGGCTGCACGCTGCTGTGCGATCGCAGGGTCTGTGAAAGAAGCTGTGGCCACTGTGGAGCGAGGATGGGACTGTACTTGCTCTCCTCACCCCGGCTGTTTCTGATAGTGCGTTTTTCATACCAGGCTGCATGAACTGCCCTGTGTACCTTTTCTGCATGTGGAAAAATGAGAATGTGACTGTTTTATTGCCAGCTCTTCAGTGGCTCTGTGGTTAGCTGACCTTTTGAAGCCAAGAAATGCTATTCCCTAGGTCGGGAGGCTGCGATGCTGTCTAGGTTCCCATGCGCTTGCTGGCTGGGAAGCTGTCTGGTTTCAAGTCACTTGGTCCCTCCAGTACCAGTATGACCACGGGACATTTTGGCTGTGGTGGCATTCTCTTCTAAAAACCCAAGGCAACATGTTTATTAGAAAAAAAACTTGTGTGACAGCAGGGAGGAGAATTCCCTTGAGTCGGGGAGTGCAGGTTTCTTTTCTGACGAGCCTTTAAATGTTCATGGAGGGAAGCCCGTGTTCCATTAGCTGCTGACCCTCCTGATGATGTTGAATGCAACATCTCTGGGGCTTTAGGAGGGACATGTGGGTCCTAATTTGTGCTTGTAGCAGCAAGTCCAAGCCTGGCTGGGCTGACAAGCACCTGTGAGTGCATTGCTCTCAGTATGCCTGCACACCCTGAGAAGGATTAGGTTTCTGTATGTTTGTTTGTCGCCTTGAAAAATAAGTCAGGTTTAAGGTTTTACCTGTTCTGCACCTTGGCAATTGGAGCAGAGCTGGGGGGGGTGCTGTGCCACATGGATGGGTGCTGCCAGAAGGGATTTGGCAGCTCCATGCACCTGTGCCAGCAGGCATCACCTGTGCTTGCGTGCCTTCCCTTGCCTGCTTGTGCTGCCTCCATGGTCACAGGGCAGAGCAGCACCTGCAGAGTGCCCAGGCAGGCATGCTGCCTTGCTGCTTCTCTGCATAACAGCCCCATTTTCTATTGCTTTCCAGTAACTGTTGTTTCATGTTTCTTCAGCACCTCCAAGACCCAGCAGGTGAGGTTTGCAGACCCATGCCTGGCCCTTTATGCTCCCAGATGAGCTGTTGCAGCAGGAGCTAAGCAAGAGGTTGTGGAGCTCAGAGAGGCAGTTTGGGTGTCTGACCGCAAAACAGCAGCTGGACAATTTTTCTGCAGCTATAAATAAACGCTGAATAAATGAGAAATGGATTTTCTTTAAGCCTTCCCGAAAAATCACTTCTCAGCTGTGACAAGCATGAAAAGTGTCAGCCCCAGGGCAGTGGCGGGGGGACAGACTGCAGCCTGTTGTAAGCAAGAGCTCAGCCAGTTCTGTCCCTCTCTGAGCTTCCCTTTGGGACAAGCAGGACCTGTGGGCACCAGCACTGAGCCTGGGTTCTGTTTCCAGCAGAAGGAGTAGCTTTTTCTCTGCAAAGGCCTGGTGTTTTCTTAGGGGGAAACACAGCAGGGTGTTTTTAAAGTCATGCTTAAAGTGCAAGTTCAGCTCCAAAGAGCCCAGCTCGGGATGCATAATTAAGGCTGAGATTGTGCCAGTGGTAGATGTCAATGGATTTTTTTTCTCTCTCTCCTTTTTGTTTTTTTCCCCTCCCCTTTTTTGTATTATTTTGCCAGTCATTTGCTTGAAGTCTCTTGGGTGCCTCAGGGCAAGTAAAAGTCGGTTTGGAAGCTGGTGAGATGCTGTTTCTTTGCACTAAGCAGTCTGGCTGGGCGTGCTTGCCCTGCCGCAGGGGAGATCTCCCATCCCTCACGCACATCCATCTTCTGCTCAGCAGCCTTTTGTGGGTGGCTTATCTCTATAGGCAAGCAGCGGTGTGTTTTGGACAGCAAAGCCTGGGCAGCGTGGGGCTTGTGGGTGTTCAGGGGGGTTTTGCAAGCCTGCCTGTTGACACCGAGGCTGTCCTGGTGTTTAGGCTCCTCTGGTTTCAGTGGCATTTTGCCTTGGACATAGCCTCTGTATTTCTATTCCTTTGCTCTTGAGCTCGTCCCTGCATGGGTGCCTGGCTCCCCACACTGTTCCTGTCTGCTCCCCTCCGGTGTTGCTGCCTTATTTCCTGCTACCTCCAGTGGAGATCTGTTAGGCCGTGGGATTTTTCCTCAAGGAGGTTTGTGGTGCAGGGCTTGCTTTTGTGAGAATTGTTGCTTCTCTCTAAGTTTGACATTATGTTCTGCTCCCTGGGCTGAAAAATGCAGACGTGTTGCTTTTCCGTTTAGGGAGATGTGATTTTTGGGGTTGTTTTTGTTTTAGAATCTCTCTGTGTATCTCACATAAACTATTCGTATCTAATTTGGTTCTGGCCTGGATGAAACCTGCTTGGAAATAAGAACAAGACTGAAATTGCAGTAATTTGGGGAAGCGTAGAAGAGCTTTGCTTGTGTCAGGTCTTATCTTCCTGTGCTCTCTTAGAGAAACTCAATTCAAATTATTGCACAGCTCATTTGTTCCCTCTACTGCTGGGTTCAGATGAAGTGGGGGAGTGCTGATTCTCCTGCGTAGAATAAATGTCACTGTGCTTGTGGATCATTTCCATTGCCTATGGGCCTGTGCAATTATTGTCATCCTTCGTTTGCAGCTGCAGGGATTTCTAGATGCGGCAGAAGAAAGAAGTTTCCCATTATCTTCTGCATCCTGATTAGGAGTGATAGGTTGTGAGGGTTTTATTTCGTGGTGACAGAGCTGGAGAACAACTTTTCCCCTTGTTCTGGTGTACTTGTGTGAAAGTTTGGACTGAGCTTTTGTTCTTGTGTGGAGCAAGCAGGGGTCAGCGTTCTCCACGGAGCCTCCCTGCTACTGGGGTCTCCCTCATCAGTCACGTACAAATGCAGGCTTGGAGAAAAAGCGCTTCAGATATCTGAACCAGAAATGGGAACCTGTTTTTTCTCTGATTATTTTATGCACAGTGATAGCCGATAGACTTCGTGCCATGGTCATAGCCTACGAGCTTCTCTGTGGTCCAGATGTGTGGAGCCAGTCCCTGTGCTGTCCATGCCACCAACCCTGTGGGCAGCGGCTGTCTGTGCAGATTTCCAGTAGCTTTTTATATTTTCTTCACCTTACGCACATAAAAAAATAACTGGTAAAAAACCCCAAAGTAGCTTGCGTTCACAGAGGACTGATGATTATGTCTCTGGAAGTTTCCCTGTGGTGCCCAGCCTCCTGCGGTCAGGGACTTTGCAGCTCACTGAACGGCCAGTGCAGCTCTCCTCGGGGCATGGAGGTGGCATTGAGGTACAGGCACAGGATTTACCACTTTCAGGGGTGAGTCTTGTAACTGAATGTGCCTTGGCTTGTGAGGGAGGGGTCTGAAGGGAGCTGGCTTCTTCTGTCGCCCTGAACACCACGGCTTTCCAGCCTGTCTCTTGCAGATCCCTCCCCACCACCCTTTGGGTGCTTGCATTCTCTCTAAAGCTGATGCTTGAGGGAGATCACTCAGTAATAGCCGCTAAAGAGGCTTGTTGCTGAGACATGCTTGCATGGTGGGAGCAGGAGCATGCATCAGGCATGAAAAGCCATAACCCTGCAGGGAAGAGGTTAGTGGCCACACTGACCTGCCCTCCCTCTTTCCCCACATCCCTCTTTAGTCTCAGTTATGGGCCATTGCGCTCTTGGGTGGGATGCACATTACTTGCCCATCTGGCTGGGGTCCTCTCTGTGTCCCAGGACATCCCTCAGGATGGCACACCAACTGAGTTCAGGCCAGCCCAAGCTCAGGGCTGCTCCCTGCAGGGCCAGCCACCAGCTGTTCTTTGAGCATGCCTGTCCCCAGCCCAGAAAAACTTAATCTCACGACCTTGTTGGAGGGGGAGGTGGAGTTCCCAGAGGCACTGTCTTCCTAGGAGTATTGTGGATTGGTGTGAGGAGGGAGATTAGTGCCTGGCTGGGAGGACACAGCGCTAACTCAGCTCTTGCTGAGCAGATTGTGGCTCTGCGTGAGCAGTGTCTTGCATCTTCCTAGCTGTCCTGGTTTCAGCTGGGATAGAGTTAATTTTCTTCCTAGTAGCAGGCACAGTGCTGTGTTTTGGATTTAGAATGAGAAGAATGTTGATAACACACCGATGTCTTAGTTGTTGCTAAGTACTGCTTATGCTAGTCAAGGACTTTTCAGCTTCCCATGCTCTGCCAGGGGCACAAGAAACTGGGAGGGGGCACAGCCAGAATAGTTGATGCAAACTGACCAAAGGGCTATTCCATACCATACGGCGTCATGCTCAGTATAGAAACTCGGGGGGGTTGGCCGGGGAGCAGCAATCGCTGCTCGGGAACTGTCTGGGTACCGGTCAGCGGGTGGTGAGCAATTGCATTGTGCATCACTTGCTCTGTTGTTTATTATTATTATTATTATTATTATTATATTTTATTTTATTGTTACTATTATCATTACTATTTTACTTTATTTCAATTCTTAAACTGTTCTTATCTCAACCCAGGAGTGTTTCTTACTCCTCCGATCCTCTCCCCCCATCCCATCGGGGTAGTGGGAGTGAGCGAGCGGCTGCGTGGTGCTGAGTTGCTGGCTGGGGCTAAACCATGACACTAGCCAAGGTGGCAGGGGACATTGGAAGGAGCAGAAGATAATAAAGGAGCAATGGGGCAGAGCAGGATGTGGGGTGAAGGGACACAGTAGTGTAGGAATTGATTGTGTCAGGAAAGAAATCTGGAAAAATGTGGACGATGTTGAGATGATACAGAGATAGGAGACCTACCTCCTGTGGCGTTACCTGCAGAGATTCCTGTGCAGAGCTTGCCTTGGGGCTGCCATGGACATGGGGAGGTTTGAGATGAACCGGGAGGGCTGTTTTGTGGTGTTTGACCATAGCAGTACTGAGCTACTGAGTTAGTAGTGTTGTGGCCACCAGAACTGACACCCTCAACTGGAACCCAACTCCTCAGTGGACGGTGAACCTATTTGGTGGCACAGCTCAAGCTTAAGCCAAATCTTGGTCAGCAGGATTCCCTGCTCAGAGAGCCCATCTCTTCCTCCAGTATGGAAGCTGGATGTGTGCTAATTTGTGCCAAGTCGGCCGTGAAGGCCTTTGCGAGTGTCCCAGGCAGTGAAACCTAATGGATCAGGCTGTAATGCATGGGCACATTATGACTGAGTGGAAGCTGGGATTCCAGCTAATATCAGTATTTCTCTGTTCTTTCCAGGATCTTTGGGAATTGTTAGTGCTTCAAAGTAAGTCTAAAATGTGCTGCGTGCTCTTTCAAAACAATGCTAAAAGGCTGTTGTTCCCACTGAGCAATGTGTCCAAGGAAAGGTCTTCCAGAAAGAGGCTATAAATAGCAGAGCCTTTCAGTTTCTGAAAACTCATTTCCATTAACCAAAACCATGCACTGAGGACAGGATGTTATCTGGAGCTCTGGGTAGCAATGCTGTGCTGATTTTAATTTTAAAAAAATAAAAATGAAAAAGAATATTGTGACAATGCAAGTTACTTTTCATCCATATTAGTAAAAACATGTATTTGGCAGGGTGCTGAGTACCTTTAAGACAGTGAGAATCAAGATACTTTGTGTTTTACAGGATCATTTTGATCTGGAAGGGGCCAGCCATGCAAACCTCGAGAACAAACACGATCTGGTTATCAAGTCTCATTACAAATTAATGTTTGCATTAAAAAAAATACCTTTAAGCTTGTTCTTCAGCATGTCTGCGGCATCTTCTTTCTTCCTTTATAACAGAGCCCTTCATGTCCACGTCTCTCTGTTCGGCAGGAAAAATGCCGTTAGCGGGTAAGAGCTGGGACTCCTGCAGCTTCCCCTCTGTGGATACTCTTTGCAATAGGTCATTGCACTGTCACGCTGCCCTAATATATGAGCATTTACACCTGCTAGGAAAAGCAAGTCCACCATTCCCCTGGTGCGGCCCCAAGCAGTTGCATTCAGTCTTTTTATCATAGAAATAAAAATGACAATGACAGCAGAAAATGGCTGCTCTCTCTGGAGCTGGGCTAAGCTCTCCACTTCAAAGGTACTTTTATAGCGTCCCTGGAGTCTCTAATAAAGGACGCCTGCTCTGAAAGGCTGGCATCACTCCTGGAGAGCTGGGGAGCGTGTGTCTTTAGGGGCAATATTGACAGCACTAAAGGGCTCCGGGGAAATGGGAGCAAGAGTTACAGCTTATTTCTTTTCCTTTTATTTCCATAACTGAGCAAGGATGTTTGCCTCTGGTTGCTGTTTTGGGTCACTGGAGTGGATTTTGGAGCTCTGGGCGTGATTGCCAGGCGTGCTGAGAGCCCACAAGACTCAAGAGTTTGCATGCCTCCTCTCCAAAGCTTTCTCTAGGAGAAGCAACTCCATTGTGACTTGAGGATGGAGATTCCTGGAAGTACCACTTAAAATGCTCCCTGCTTTCTGTGCAAGTGATCTCTTCTTGTTCTGCAGTGAACTCTAGTATCCCCTGGCCAAACTTTGGGCTTCCAAAGCAACAGTGTTTAAACCATGTTTTATTAGGTCTCTTAGACTTATTATTGGCATTTGGCTGTTAGGGGAAGAAATGAAGAGATGTTTGGTGCTGGAACCAGCTCCAGTTTGTGGGACTTGCTGTAAAGATAAGAGCTGTCAGGTAGGATTTGCTGCCCTCCTTCCTGGGGCTGGTGGCCGCAGACCAGAGCTTGAGTTCAATGGTGTGTGTCTATGTGGTTATTTTTTTGTTTTGTTCAATTTTTTGTCCCCTGAACAAAACCCCCTGGATTCTGCTTTTTGTGTTGGTTTGTATAGGGCAGTTGACTCTGTTACTAAAAACTTCCGTGTTTGCCTGTTCTGTTGTAGGCTCTGTTTGCCTGTCTGGCAGAGGCAGGGGAACAGTCGGTGTTCAAGAAGCTGCTGAGCAAAGTGAAGGATGCTCAGACCCTGGCTGCTCAGACCCTTGTGTCTTTACTGAAGCTGTTTCAAGACACGAATCCCACGCTGAGAGCGGCTTTGCTGGAGAGGGAAGGGGGCAGCACAGAAGCCGTGGAGCAAACAGGTACAGAAGTGGGTGCAGCCTCTGGCAAAGTGAGCGGGCAACCTTACAGGCAAAGCAGGTCTCCAGAAACCCTGTATCCATACTCAGACACAGGAGATTTATCACGTGCTGGCCAGGATCCTGGAGCGTTTCTGTCCCGCAGCAGCGAGGTACGGGCAGTGCAGGGCTCTCCCCATTGCTGCCTGGAGGGCTGGATCAATGGCTGTGCAGCCAGCATGGGTCAGAGCACAGCCCAGCCTCAGGATTGAAAGCTCCTTTCTTACTTGAGTCTGACACAAAGCAGTGGCCTTGCAAACCTGGTGTTAACCTCCAGCTTGCTTTATGGCTTTGTGCTCTGTTAGATAAATGAGACATTTTCCTTTCATAGAGTTTAAAGAGAATAGTAAAGTGGTTTTCCTCTGCTGCTTGTGCTTGGGATGAGCTTTGCTATTCACTTAGATCTTTCACAGAGTCTCACTCGCTTCAGGAGCCTGTCAGTTCCTTCAGACTGACTTGTTTCTTCTCTTGTGTTTCTGAATCCTTTTCTCCCCAGAGAGCACAGACGAGGGAGAGTCGCTGACCGCTCGCTTGCTGGGACGCAGGGAGGAGCTGATCCAGAGCGTGACACAGCTGAGCCCCATCGTAGAGTTCCTGGAGGCGGCAGAAGAGGGATTCCTGACTGCCTCGGAGAAGCGGGTAAAAAAAATCAGAAATAAGGAAACCTCTGTGGGCGAGGGGGGGGTGTGTGTCTGCAAGGCACCATCTTACCGCATGGTTTGCCAAGTGATGTGCTGGCCTCACCTGGCAGTTTCACCTCCCTTTTGCAAAGCATGGGCCACATATGTGTTGCCTCAGGTCCTTCTGCGCTGAACTGTGGGAACAGTGAAAGCTGAGCTGCAAATGCAACCTCAAGACCAGGATGAACACTGCCTGGTACAGGGTCAGACTGCCCCTGTGAGCGGAGCCTGGGGCAGAGGAGGTGCCTGGTACTCCTCGTAGGCCCTGAAAATGCCTTTTTTGTGAGCCCAGAGAAGGCTCTGTAGTGGAGTTTGGTTTCAGCAGAACCGCTAATACCTCTGTGCTGCTGGCTTGCCAGTTACATCCTTGTGTACATGGCCATCAGCTTACCTTTCAGCTGACTCTCCCAGCTTTAACTCTTTTCTTTAACTCTTATCACACGGTTGCCTGCAAAAGTAGCACATCCACTGACTGTTTTGTTTTGCTTTTGGGGTTTTTTTTTGATGTGTTGAATGCAGCAGTTGGTGTTGCTTTCCTGTAAGCAATTGCATTATGTATGCTGATTTGCGGAAGCGATAAAGGACAAAATATTGTGTATAACCTGCTTTCCTTTGTGTTTTGGGGGGAGCTGGCTATACCCTGCCTGTGCAGCTGAAACTTGCAGGGTGCCCTAGCATGCTGTGTTCAATACGCAGCTTGCAGACCTCCTGTCCTAGTTCGTCACATCAGTTAGTTCCCCTGATGCAGGATTATAACGTGTGGAAGGCACTGTTGTGCTCAGTGGCATGAATGATGTCTGCTTTCTGTCTGAGTGAGCCTGACCAGAGCCATGACAGGTGGGCTAAGAAGCTCTGCCTGTCTTGTAAGTCCCTCAGTAATGTCTTGCTCACTTGCACGCGGTCCCTCACCCAGTGTCCAGCGTGGAGCATCCCTGAGTATGGGCACAGCTAGGTGCAGGAGGGCCAGAGAAGGTGCTGCCAACAGAAGCATCCACCTTGTGCTCATGGGCTAGGGTGTGGCTGGCAGCTGATAAATTTTCCCCTGGGAAGCAGCAAGGCTGAGCCTAGACTGGGGATGTGAGAGGAGAAAGGGAGGCGTGAATGCAGCAAAGGACTCGGCATCTGCTGGGGATACTGCGGCTGTCAGCAGAGACCTGCGTGGGGGGTGCCTGGAGCTGAGCCGTGAAAGCTGCATCAGCAGTGGGGGATTAGGATTTTTCATATATGCCTGTTCATGTTGCAGTGCGGCCTTTCTTTTAAAGGCTGCACCTTTTCCCTGCACTCTTTTTCTTAATGAAATTAGATAGTTATAATGCAGCCATTTTTCATCTCCCTTCCCATTAAAAAAAAAAAAACCACAAACCAACCACAAACCTAAACCCTTCTGCCATCATAATTCTGCCCCTCGGGCACAAGACTTGGTCTTTAATTGCACCATCATATACTACGGGACTCCTGTTTTGTTTGGTGAGGGGGTAGTGTTATTCAGTATTTCTTTTTATCCTCTTCATTCACTCAATGCTCCATTTGGTGCAGAGCCTCCAAACCCTGCTCCGAATACAAAATCCTTCTCTCTATGGGATCCCTTTGTGCTCTTGTTTTAGCCCACAGGTTCCCAGAAAATAACAAATGTATTTGGGGACCACTTCGGTGACGCTGGGTGCATTGCTCTTTCCCTACTGTGGCATGGGAAAATAAGGCAGAAATTGCCAAGTGTAGACTGACCTTGGGGGGTTTGCCCTTTTTTTTTTTTTCCCCAGACTTGGTTTATTTGTTTATGTTTTTTTTCCCTCCAGACAAGTGCAAAAGTACTTAATTATTTCAGAAGTTAAATTGATTAAAACGGTGGGCCTGTGGCATATGTGCACTTGAGATCTCTGGTGTCTCAGATGTGGTACTGGGAAAACGAACATGGAATTATCAGCCACCTCTGAAGGTTTCATCTTACCTGATTCATCCAGCATTGCATGAGAGCTCTGGACTGGCACAGACAGGATCGAGTTCTCCAAGGGTTCATAAAGATGAGGCTTTCCTTTTTCTTCTCACAGTCATTGCCTCATTAGCTACGCATTTATTCAGCAAGACAAGCACAAGTTTTATGTGTAACAGCCTTTTTTCTAGGCAACTGGGTTCTTTCTGTGCCTGGGTCCAAGCTATGCATGGAGCAAGTCTGATTTTCTTTGATTGAAAACCAGTTGCTAAGCCCCTTTGTAAATACCTGTTTTTCTGGGGAACTTTGTACCTAGCATTTCTATATTTTGAGGCTTCTGTAATGTGGGGAGGTAGGGTGGAGGATTTGGGGGATGGCTTGGATGCAGATTATCACTTAAAAGAAATAAACTTGGATACAGAGGAAGAGCAGGTAACCTCTCATGCATGGTGTCCCATGGCTTAGGTCATTGCAGAGGGCGACCAGTCCACAACACAGCCCTGAACCCAGAGCATCAGAGTAGCCGGTAGAAATGTCCATCCTTTCCTTCTGCCCAGGCTCTCTTCTAGAGGGGACTTGGGTATTTTCAGCTATGTGCTTTCCCTCCCCTTTGGCTCCAGTGCCTACACAGCTTGATGCTCAAACCAAACTGCTTCAGAGCTAGGGCGGGTATCGGTGACAAAACAAGCCAGGTTACTGGCTGTTGCAGGGGCAATCTTAACCGGACATGCTGGGGGACGGAGAAGTCCTCCAGCAAGCAGAATTGGGGGATGTTTTCCCACTGTCTCAGCTGGTGTTGTCAAAGTGAGTCTCAAAATGTCAGCGCTGCATCTCCCACTGCCAGGGACATCACTTCTGCGCCTGTCGACACTTGCCTGGGAGCAGTGGTAGGTTACAGCATGAGCTCCCCAGAAGGATGCTGCTCTTGTACCCTTTTTTGTGTTCTCTTAAAAGGGGACTTCAGACTGAGTGATTCAGAGTCAGTTCCGTGTGAATTAGATGGGAGGATATGTCAACAGGTTCATTAACAGAGTTTTGGCTATAAAAGGACAGATTTTTAGAAATGAGAGAAACTAATTAATGAGATCAGCTGCTCGTAAGAGTGCAGGAGGAGCTGTTGGATTAGTTTCTTTTATGTTAAAGGTAGGAGAACTGTCTGAAGTTTGCATCCTGAACGAGAGAGGAGAATTTGTATGAGAGGTTACAGACCTGAGTGAATGAATAACTTGGGACCTGCAAGGAATGGCTGAAATGTCCAACAGGTGAAGAAATGTACTTCAGAGGTATGAAGAGAGTCTTGCGGTATGTCAGGCTGCTGGGCATCACAGCCTATATTGAGACAAGCAACAAACGTTTTTCTGATCAAGTAAAGAAAAAGAATAATGAGAACAGATGACCCTCAAACTCATGACTGAGCCTAGAGACAAATCCAGGAGAGACATGGAAACAGAAATTTCCTGCAGCTGAAGTGAAACCACAACTCAAAGGGCATCCCCCAGCAGACTGGAGGAGCTGACACACGTGGCTATGAGAGCGACAGCAAGGCTTATTACCATATTTTCCAAGTTGAGAGTGGTCCCCACAGTTGATGACCAGGACAGACAGGTGGGAGAGAGAAGCCATGATCCAGGCAGCCAGCTCTGTGGGTGCATGGAAATATATTTTGGGACAGGCTGGAGGACGCATATAGCTGAAGCACTGTGTGTAAGCAAAAAAATGGGATAAAATGCAGTAAAGGGTGTTGAAGTAGATTGTTTCTGCCTGACCTGGAATCTTTATTTGATGAGACAAAAATGGGTTTTTCTGCCTTGATCTAGACCTGAGCAAAGCATTTGAATTTCATGTGAAGAAATTGTTAAACTAGAGGAAGCAGTGAGATTAAAAAAGAATGTATCTTATTGGGAAATAACTACAGATTGTGCTGAAGGCAGGACTGACAGGTTGGAGTAATGTTATCAGTGGGATTCTTGGCACTTACTTAATATTAACACTAATGTTATTGACACAAAAATATCAAAGCATGCTTGGCAAAACTTGCCAATGAGCAAAATGGGGATCTTTTGTCCATACAGAAGAGGATCTGCAAGAGGGAGAAGAATTACATGGCTGGAGAACTAAGTAGTGAGAATTGAATGATGTGGTGGTATAAAGTGAAGGGGGTGCGTTTAGAGACAGTAACGGGAACTAAGAATTAAGACCTCATCTGAAACTTCTGTGTGCATTTCCAGTCTTGTTCAAAAAAGGTGAATTCATATTGAAGCAGAGACAGATCTGCAGTTGTAAGATGAGGTGAGTGGAGAAGGTGTTTTACGAAAGGAGCTGCCTTATTTACACAAGTGAAATGAAGACTGAGAGGGAATATGATTGTGCTCTTACAAAGAAATTGGACGGGAAGGGTAGGGTAAACACCTCAGAGAGTTTAGAAGAGCTTTTTAAGCTAAAAGATAATGTTGGCACGTGAACAAATGGGTATACGCTGGCCATGAATAAATTTAAGCTGAAAATTAGAAGAATCAACAGGGGAATGAGACTGTGGAAGAGCTTTCCAACCAGGGGAAAGGGAGCAAAAATGTAACTAGTTTTAGGACAGATCTTAATAATTTTATTAATGGGACTGTGTAGTGTAGTGCTTATGACAGCGGGGAGCTGGGCTGGTGACCTACAGGGTTTCTGCCAGTCCTACATTTCAAACGCTTAGGAACACAGTGTTTGCAGAGAGGAGGTCAACCTGTGTTGGTCAACTGGCTTTCTCTTGTAGGAGCCTTGTAGGTATTATACTGGCATACTAGAGCTTTTCCAAGCTACAGTGATTGCATCTCATGTAAGAGATGTCTCATGTGGCCTTGTCATAGAAATAATCATTCAATTAATAGGATGCTTATTTAAGTAATGAGAGTTTGGGATTTTTTTCCCCTCTCTCCATCCCTTTTGATGACAAGCAGAAAAATTGGGGAGACAAAGGAAAAGAGACTGCCAATTTAAAAAGTATTTGCTAAAAATATTAAATGAAATATTATTTTGAATCCTGTCTTTAAGTCTTTTTTGTTCCCTTTGAAAAAATGTTTTTTGCTTGTCAGCCGCTTCCAAGAGCTAGCCTTGGTGGAACGATCCACCAGGGTAGTTTTCAAGGTGACACATGTTAGATATATCTGGGACATGTTTAGATGTTCCTGTAACTAGCACCCTGTAACATCTCCCAGTTAATCCAATTAGTGGAAACAGTGAATATGGATTTATTGCAGTGCTGTGCACTGTGATACTCTTACTGTTTCTCTGATCTCTATTCATATCCAGGAGTTTGCAGGAAGCTCTCACAAACAGGGTCTTGGGTGTTTCTTTGTCACAGGTGGTTTTGGATTGCTGTGAAGGTGTCTCTCAGAGGGAAGCCATGGACAATCTGCTCAGGAAGGTGGATGAAGAGAAAACCCTGAAAGCAGAAAGTTTGGTCAAACTTTTGGGGTCTGTGAAAGCATCATTCCCTGGTCTCCAGCTTGTGCTAGACAACTTGATGACAACAGCAAACGTCTCTGATGGCAAAGGTATGGGTACACTAAACTTCCGAGTCCGGGAGCTCAGTTCAGGGAATTGTCAGGAAGTTTGGATACTTGTCTGGACTTCAGCGTGCTCTTATAATCTTACTTTCATGTAAGGGAATGGGATGGCCATTTTATGCAAACAGAAATGGTGTGGGAGCATGGGGGTAGGAGGACTATGCCAGCAAGGAGGCCCATGCTTTGCAATGAAACGAGCAGTGTTGGGCAGATGCATGTTGGGTTCCTTCCTTGAGTTTGACACTGATAGGGTAGAAACTAGGATATCATATCTGGTAAACAGAACTGTTCCCTCCAGTGTCAAATTACTTTTTGGTTTTGAGTCACTTAAAAGCAGCACCATGTGTCTCCATAATAAATAGAACAATTTTCACCTAATAAACACTTCATAGGTGAAGACATCTTTAACAACACTGGTCTATAGGTGACTTAACTCATGGTACTTGCTGGCTGTGAAAGCAAATACCTAAAACTTCCCCAAACTCATATGGATGTCTTGATGTTAAATACAGGCAACGTCTTACCTGGAGGCTGTCTTTGTGAATTCCTTGTGATTGAAGGATTGTAGGAAAATTTAGTTGGGCTGTGCTCCTGTCCTAAATCCAGGTATCCATTTCTGCGTATCATGGTCACGGACTTGTGCTCTCCTGTGTGGAGCAGAGTGTGCTGATGGGAGCCTCACACTTAGTGTCCCCATTAGACATCCTTATCTTGGACAACTAGTCCTCTCCTCCTTTTTGGTGGGGTTTTATTGCTTATTGCCTGCCTATGGTAGTTCAGGGACTCATGAGCCCTTGTCTTTCGACTGGTGGGACAGCGTTCCAAGTTTGGGTGGGTTTAGGCACACCCCTGAGCAGTTCAGATAGAGAGGCAAAATTTCACCAGCTCTGAAGTCACTTAAAAATTAAAAACTAAATTAACATGCAGTGAAATGTAAATTAGTGTTTAACAGAAAGCAAAACTGTGCTCATAATTCTGATAATTTCCTCTGTAGCAAACATTCCCGACAGACAGTTTGCTTTGTCATTTGTTAAGCAAGATTGCTTTCTTGAAACACCAGACTCCCAACATGGTTAATTATCTAGTGGTAATACCCATTCCAAGGAGGAGCATTCCTTAATTACATAGAGCTGAATCTCCTCAAATTGCAGCTTGAACAAACAGAAGCACAAATATTTCTTATCATGAAAATGAAGAGGGAGGAAATGATCTGAGCCACTAACAGCAGCCTTTGGTGTCCTGTGCTGTCCTGCAAACAGAAAGGAGGATGTCTTGCACAGTGGTGCAGGGCACGCTCTGGTTATGGAGCTGAACTTGGTACGGCAGCAGAACTGAGAGGGCATTCATAACTACTCAAATTTGTGTAATAATATCAGAAACATTCCTATGGGACTAATAAAATATTTTTATTTGTAAACCATTCCCTGATCCAGGTGGGGCACATTCAAGTCATACCTAAACCCTACGGAGCTCAAGTGCTCAATGAGGTTCCCTTAGCTTTGCCAGGGAGTAGACTCGGGTGTCCAAGAAATCATTGTCCAGGGAGTTTTTCATATTAGCTCAAAAATGTTCCACTGATTATTCCCACAGCCTGCCGTTGCCTCCTTCACCATCCTGGAGAGCTTTCTCTTCTTACCTGGCACTGTGTGTCTTCTGGGTCCCAGAGGCTGTATTTCCTTTTCACCAAGCTGTGTGTATTTAGCTGCTGTTTTCCCAAGTAGTGCTGTGCGAATAATAGATTGTTCTATTTGGTACTGAACCAAAATGATTAAAAGACCTCCACACACAAACAAAAAACACGCGCAGATGTCTTGGATGAACTGCAGTTTTTGTTTTGGTTTCTCCTACAAAAGTATAACTATGCATCTTCTCCAATTTAGTAACTCCAACAGTGAAAAAAGTCCTTTTCAGATTCATCTATTTGGCAATTTCCAGTTTTATTTATCAACTAATTTGGCAACAAGTACAATCATATATTACTTTTAGTACACACTATGTTTTTTCCAAGTTTCTTCATTACCCTAAATAAACACTGTTCCTCTTTCTTGAATTAGTCCACTGTGTCCTGGTACTGGGGTGTCTTTAAAGGGTTGTGGTGTTACTCTAGAGTCATTGTTTCTCAGATTCATCAGGGCAAACCTCAGCAGACCCAGCTTGGAATTAGATATGGGGGAGGAAGGAATGAGGTTAAAGTTGCATTTTTGCGGTGTAGGGGAGGGACAAGGGTGTTACTGCCGCTTTACAGTCACAAGTGTGGTTTGTGTTCCCTTAACATTTTCACCAAGGACAACTCAGCCTGCGAATTTCTTGATTACATTGGACCATCTAGGTGTTTGTAAAATGTCAGTATGTTTGATAGTCATACACTGCTGAAGTGGAGCATGTTGCAGAGCTCCTTCTCGGTGGAGTGGATCAAAGACTCTCACTTACAGATCTCTTTCAAAGAAACTACAATTAAGAGTCAGTAATGGGGTCTCCTTGATTCGAGGGCATCGGAAGAGGCTGATGAACGTCTTGACATGGTGTCTTCACAGACAAGGCTGCATGCTTACCTGCTGAACATTGCTGAAAACTGAGACTTTCTTCTTCTGGGCTCAGACCAAGACTGAGACTCAGAAGGCATTTGGGTGGCAGAGATCTATTTCTGTAGGCACGTATGGGCAGAGGATATATTGTCTTTGATTTGGAGAAGTCTTGATTTGTCATGTTCATCATCTGCTTGAAGGTGAATCCAAATGTCCTGAGAGTAAGGCCCTGAGTGTTAGTGACCCAGAGAGAACTAGCTGCCTTGGCTTTTTCGGTCTCCCCTAGCTCTGAAGCCTTTTGGGAAGATGCTGCAAGCTGAGCTGTTCTTATTTTCATTCTCTTGCATTTAGCCAAATGGAGCCCAGAGGATTATGGAGCCAAACTGTTGAGACGATACCGAGAAAACTTAGTGGAGCTCCTCACAGACACCCAGATGCTGCTGCAGGGTATCTCTGCTGCACAGAGCCTGGCTCCTGCTGAGAGAGAGGTAAGCAGCCTCCTGTACATGTGCAGGCAGATGCTGAGCTTTAATCCCCATCCGGGATCCCTATCAAGTTACTACCTGTCATGGCTTGGCTTGGGGCAGTCCTCCAGCAGGACTCTGTTTAATGATTCCTTAGTATCCCATAGCGGGAGTGAAGCAGGTAACATATATGAAGATGAAGGTTGGCAAGTAAGCGTGGCCGATTTGGGCACTGAAGAGAGATGCTCAGCTTCGGAGTGAGTCAAGGAAATGGCTGACGTGTTTGGGTGAAGGGCTGGGTTTCAAAGCAGTCACCGCTTGGGGTGCACCGTGAGCTAGGTCTTTAGCAGGGTGGAAGCAAGGGAAGGCTGGGTCTGGGGTGAGCCACAGTCATGGCTAAGCGTGATGCAGGGCAGATGGATGGGGTCCCTTGTTAATTGCCTCACTGTGGGTCTTTCCAAGGCAATGGAGCAGGTTGTCAAGCGTGAGGCCGGCGGTTTTGCCTCCCTCATGTCAGCAGCGCTGGAGGAGCAGTCTCTGTCGGTCTCTGCCATTTGGCAGCTGCTGCTGGCTGTGCGGGAACCTGCACCACTGAACCTGCTCATGGAGGAGATACGGAAACAACCCGGCGCAGAGTTTTTCTTCCAAGCAGGTAATGGCCTTGGTGTTCCCCCATGCTCTCCCTGAGCTTCTCCCGCTGCTGGTAGGGGCTGCTTTCTAACTCCTCACCCTCTCCCCAGCCCTTCCAATGGGTCTCAACACTCGTATCATTGGTGAAACAGTGGATTGGGTAGAAGAGCAGTTCCATCCACAAGCACGGCTGCTTTGCTTGTGGCTCTGTGCCTTCAGGTTTTGTAATGAGCAAACGTTTTGAGAGCTGACCACCATCCTGCGCTAATAACCAGCTGGAGGCCCATCAGATTGAAAGCATGGGTTTTATCGGAGGTCTGTGTGTAGCCACCCCAGAGCCTGTGTCCTCCCCAGAGCCCCAGCCTCTGGCTTTGAGTTTTCCTACTTTAAAACCTAACTCTCCTTCTTCCCCCAAATTGTTGCAAAAATCTCATGGAAGTGTGAGGAGCCCTCAGGCTGGTGGTCCTGTGGGGCAGGAGAGGTTGGCTATGCAGAGGCCGTCTCTGTGTGCTGGTGCTGTGGACACAAAGCTGGGGTTCACCTGCCTGCAGTCAGATGCCTGTGGTGTAGCTGCCTCTGTACGAACTCCTCTTCTCCATCCCTTCCGTACTCAGCCCGGAGAAGCCAGCACTTCTGGTGCATGGTGCATCCAGCCACTTTTTACATGGCTGTACCCAGATGAGGCAAATTATGCCTAGAAAAGCCTGATTCTCTGCAAAAGGCAGAATGGGATGTCTGTAATTGGGGGAGAGAAGAAATCTTGAGTCTTGGGAGAATCATGCCTGCTTTTTGAGGTTTGACAACTGATGTGTCTCTTTCAGCAATGTGCTTTGGAAAACGTGATCTCGCCCGTAGTTGGACAAGCAGTGAGAAGTGAAGTCTGCTAGGGTTTAATGCTGGATGTCAGTGCTGCAATTAGCATAACCAAAGCTTGCCTGTAGTTGTTTGCTGTTTTCTATGCCCTAAAGAAGTCACTCTTGCTGTTGACAGCTCAGCTTCAGGAGTGGGCTGGACAAAGCCAAGTGAAGCTAAGGCCTTCAGGTTCTCCTTTGGTTTTGTGTTTTTAAATACCTTTACTTTCTATTTTCATCTTCAGTGGCCACCAGTGAGAGCACAGCCATTGAGATCATCCTGCGGCACAGCAAGCTGATCTCGGAGGCCATCCAGCAGAGAGCGGACCTGGAGGGCTTGGCTCCGGGGGAGGCGGGACTCACGGAAGCAGTAAAAGAGGTATGAGGGGATGCTCTGGAGCCGGCATGGCTCGAGGCTCAAATGGTGGTCAGGCCCTAGTGTGTGCTGAAATAAATCAAGGGACATTACTTAGGTTGGGGAAGCCATCCAAAGTTGGAGGTGCCCCTCTGCTGAAGTGGGAGCCTGTTGGATGTTTTATATAAATTCTGCAGGAGTTTTTTAGGTGAAAGAAATTACCAGTGAAATTCTCAGTTGGTGAAAATGTGGGTATTCAAACACAGCAAAACTGTTTCAGGGAGTGGGTTTCTATTTGAGCTGGCTGTTCCAGGACATATGAGAATGAAACACTCCTAGAAAAGGCACTGAGGATGCCATGCCTGTGTTGCGTCCCAGAGTGCCTTGCCCGTTTTCCTTTTGACAACGAAAATGGGCTGCGTTAGTAACAAGCTGGCCTTTTCCACCAAGCAGTCTGTGGTTGCTCGTTCCTGCTTTGGTTAGCTGCTGTTGGAGATCTGGAAGGGTGAGGTACGTATGGGCATGCACAGATCCTCACCTTAGTTCTCCTTGCAGTGGCTGGCTGAAGCAGGTTTGGACTTGGAAGGGAGAGAAAAGCCCAGGGAGGGCTGTGTATGAAACACAGGTTTATGAGTTAGGTAAGCTTGTAATGCTGTAAGACACTGAGGAACCGCTTTTTCCATGGTAGTTTTAAGTGAGCTAATACTGAAATGGAAAAAGTCTGAGAATTTAATTTGTTGTAACTTTTTTTTTAATCCTGAAATTCTCTCAGCTCATGCACATATATCAGTGGAGGGGCAAAGACCTGTATGGAAAGGGATTTCTTTTCTGGTTTCTCAAAGCAGGTTCCCAGCAGTAGAGATGAAACGAAGAGGATGTGCCCTCACTCCCAGACCATCCCGACCTTTCACAGCCCAAAATCTCTGTCATGTGATGTTTTCTTCTTCTTACTTCTCCAGCTGCTGAGTATTTCTGCTCAGAAGGAGAGTTCAGAGGCCTCCTTGAAAGCAGCTCTGAGCACAGCCCAGAAGAAGTCTGTCCTGGCCATCAAGATCTGTCAGCTGCTGTGCAATGTCCATGAGTCCTTCCCAGACCTGCAGCCAGTGATGCAGGAGCTGGGGCATGTGGGTAAGAAAGCATAGGCTTTCATCCTTCTGTGATCCTTTACACATGGTTATGGGAGTCTTGGACAGTTTGGTAGTGGACCTCGGTGTCCTGGTGGCCTGAGGTCATTTCACAGAACTACCCCTAGCCAGATGTCAGGGTTGTACTTGCAGGAGTACACAAGTCACAGGGGTGACCTCTGGATCCAAGCACTGGAGCATGCATTTCTCCTGCTGGTAAAATGCACCAAATTAAAGTTTCATATGTTATGAGAGGTATAGAGGTTGTAACTGACCCCATACTGGTATTCCTGTCGTGGTTCAGCCCCAGCCAGCAACTAAGCACCACACAGCCACTCGCTCACTCCCCCTGCCCCAATGAGATGGGGGAGAGAATCGGAGGAGTAAGAGTGAGAAACACTCCTGGGTTGAGATAAGAACAGTTTAAGAATTGAAATGAAGTAAAATAGTAATGATAATAGTAACAATAAAATATTATAATAATAAACAGAGCAAGTGATGCACAATGCAATTGCTCACCACCCGCTGACCGGTACCCAGACAGTTCCCGAGCAGCGATTGCTGCTCCCCAGCCAACCCCCCCGAGTTTCTATACTGAGCATGACGCCGTATGGTATGGAATAGCCCTTTGGTCAGTTTGCATCAACTATTCTGGCTGTGCCCCCTCCCAGTTTCTTGTGCCCCTGGCAGAGCATGGGAAGCTGAAAAGTCCTTGACTAGCATAAGCAGTACTTAGCAACAACTAAGACATCAGTGTGTTATCAACATTCTTCTCATTCTAAATCCAAAACACAGCACTGTGCCTGCTACTAGGAAGAAAATTAACTCTATCCCAGCTGAAACCAGGACAATTCCTTAACTGCGTTTGCATTTGTCTCCCCCCAGCCCTTGCTCTGGAGGCATTTAAGCAACTTGGTTATGTAATTTGTGTCTATATTGGATTATTTTTCAGAATTTTTTTCCTTAACCTGTGGGGTTTCTTTGGCTCTTCCTGTACTGCTGGATCTGTCTGAATTTGGACTTGTATTACAATCCCTTGATTTTATCTGTGTATGTGTGGATACTTCGCAGGCTGATTGTGAAAAGGTCACATCGGAGCACGCTTGTCTTGTGCAAAGGTGACCATGATGGTGTATTTTGTAGTCCCAGACTATTTTCTGAGTTAATTTTCTTATAGTGCCTTGGTTTGGTCTTGCTATGTATACACTTTACAGAGCAAATAATCCCCTGGGAGGGTCCCACAGCAGTAGGGGAATGTTACATACTGTACTAAGCTAAGCAAAGGTATGAACAAAACATATGCAGATAGCAATTTGGTGAGCTCCAGAAACAAATGCATAGCAATAACCATGTGTGAGACCCTGCCCTGAGCTGTGGGATGCTTTCCAGCTGAGCTGAATTGTATCTCAGCACCCATCATTTGAAGGAAGAATGCTTAACAGAATTTGGTGCTCTAATGCAAAAGATAAGAGGGCCAGGAAGCTAACTGCAGGTTTGCATTCTTTTGAAGAGGATGCAAATATGACTTTCTTATTCTGTTTGCTTGCATACATTTTTGTGGCATTGTACTTCCCAGTGCATCCAACTACAGATTCTTTGGGCTGTGGAGTCTGCGGGGATGTACACAGTGTGATTTTTATGCAAGCACAGGCACTGGTTCAGTCTAGTCCATCCCTATTTACTCATGTTGCCAGAGCTGCTTAGCTTATGACGCAGTGTGGAAATACTAGCAGATTGCTAGGTGTTAGAGTAGCAGCTTGTTATTAATGTCTGGCCCTTTTTTTAGGGGTAGAAGGTTTGTCTGAAAATTTGGGTCAGCACCATGATCGGTCTTTATGAATGAACGCAAGCCTCCTGGCTTTGACACTCGCCATCATTTCGTGTTTGACAGTGACAGGCGAAGCCAGTGTTCCCTGTGTACTGGGAAGAGGCAGAGAACGAGCTGCTGTTCGTTAACTTGCCTGCGTTCTGGAGCAGTGAGGAAATGTGGTTGGGGTGGAAGATGGGACTAGGTGGCTGGGACCAGTGCGTGTGTAGAAGAAATTGAGGACCTGGCTTAGTCCTCTAGCTGTAAGGCTCAGAGGGTGATAACACATGCTCTGCTCCCCTTTCTTGACTCAGTGACCTTAGTGGTCTCCCTGAGAGATGTCCCACACTGTAGACTGTCCACTATTCATGTCCAGTTCAGATCAAGGTTCTCTCTTTTAACTCCACCAAGAGCTGCCACCGATCCAGTTGGCTTTTTTACCTGGTCATGGCTCTGATGAGGATTTCCAGAGAAAAGGATTATCTTATCTGCCATTCCTTCTCTGTCTCCTGATGCTGCAGGCGCTTGCCCCACTCCCCTTGACCCTGCCTGACTATGGGGTGTGCCAGGGCAGATGCCCTGGTGACTCTAGAGGAGGTAAGCCAACAAAAATTGCACGTGCCTGTGAATGTGCAGCCCACCTTAGCTCCTGAACGCCTTGCAGTGCTTACCAGCGAGGGACCTGGGGAGTCAGCTAAATTGCTCTGGCAGATGCCTGCTTCTCTGGCACTAATATCAAAGAGAGCAGACTGCTGTTACTAAGTGTCTTTGCAGGGCTTCAAGCCAAGGTTGAAACGAAATCAAGCAAGAAGCAACATCAAAAACAAGAGCCCTGGAAAAATGGTGTTTACTTGGCAAAAACATATATTCTGTATGAAGTGTCCAGAGGAGTATTGCCAGTTACCAGCCCTTTTTTGGCATTCTACAGGTCTTTACACTGAACTTCCATATCTTAATTTCTAGGTCAGTCTCCTCAGCTCCGATATCACTGCTTACCAGCCCTAAATGTTGCAGGTGGCTTTATGGATCAATAGCCATGTGGCTCTTGGCATGAGATATGAATGATAACTGCGAGCCTCATGTTTGAGGGATGTGAGCTTCCGCTTGAAACAGAGGAGATCTTAGATTTCTGAAGAACATATGTGCCACATGGAGATGTGTACGGTTTGCATTTCCACTTGAAAGCAATGGTTTTTACATCTCTACTGGAAAAAAAAAATCTGATACTTAATTTAGGTGAGCTGAAGCACTTGGAAAGCACTAGCCATCCCTGTGGAGGAAACTGTCTGCATCCATCCCCAACCACACTCAACATAAAGTAATGGGTTGGTTTCTTTGGTGGAGGTACAATATGAAATCTGTTGGCTTCTCCTTGGGTCCCTTCTGTAGTCGGAGCACTTTCACTGTTGGCAGCTGGTGCTTGCAAGGACAAGGTTTGGCTCTTCCAGCCAACTCCATAACCTCCTCTCTAACCAGCTGCTTTCCAGGTCTCTGTACAGTCACTTCTTGGGAGATCATGTTTGTCAAGATATGCCTCACTTTCAGATCTCAGAAATGTGTCAAGATCTCCAGCAAAAAGGCTTTTCCTCTGCATAGTCTTGTGTTTAAAAAAGACAGCAATCTAACTTAGGCCTGAGTCAGCCCCTGGAATTGTTAAACTGTAGGGTCTGCAAGCAAAATGCCATTCTCCCCTGTAAAGATTCTGCATTAGAAGCCACCATGTGTGTCAGCAACCATCAGAATGACCTTCAAGATGCAAAGGGGTAGGTGGAATTTTCTTCCAGCTTAAGCTGAAGAAGCGGGAGATGGGATGGTCACGCACCAAGAGATCTTCTGCTTCTGGAGTCTAATATCTATCATGAATTGCAGGGAGGGTAGAGCAGCCACCAGGATTACAGACTCTGCAGACCACTTTCAAAAGAGAAAGAGAACTCTGTATGAAATACACCGTCATTAACAGCAGGGTTTTTCTTCCAGTGCTGATTGTCTTTGCCACCAAAGAATGGAAAGTGATGCAAAGTCCAGAGTCACAGAGGACCCCGCAGTTGGGAATTCATGTCTGGGACCTCTCTGGTGTATATTTACCCTCAGGCTCTGTGTGCTTCCAGGAGGCTCAGCCATCGGCATGGCCAAGGCATGCTAAGTTCCTGCCCCTCAAACTTCATGTGCAATCGTTTCTTCAGTCTGGCCTTATTTCTCATGAGAGCACTCGGGTTCACCTCCAAGCTTCCTGCATCTCCAAGCATGGAAGCTGACCGGGTAATGTCTGTTGCTCAAGGCTGCTCTAACAAGGTATGAAATGTTGTCTTCACCCATAGGAGCGGTTCTAGGAGACATCCTGGCTGCCAACTGGAAAGGAATTGCTGCCCTGATGTAGCAGTGCCATGTGCCCCCTCTTCTGTTCAGGCAGAAGCCAGCCTGTGGTACTTGATGGCGTTAAAGAAACCTGCAAGTTCAGCAGCCTGACACCAGACCTTACTCTCACATCAGCTTTGCATCATGCAGTTTAGCATGTCCCCCATTCTCCTGTCTCATGGTAGCCAGACTTTGAAAGCCTTTTGAGGGTGTATTCCACCATCAGGCAAGGTTCCTCCTGCCATCCAGGATGTATATATTACACTGGCACGGGACTGCAGGGTGCAGGTACCTAGCCATTGATTTCACATGCTCTGCTTCAGCTTTCTTTCAAAACTGTTCTCCTGGAGTGGTAGCATCCCCCTGAAGATGGAGAGCTGTTCCTGGAGCCCCTTTATTCATTTCCCCATGAAGGTGGACTGACGCTGAGAACCCCCCCCCGCCCCCGCCTTTATACCATTACAGTCTTGTGCTGTTAGCCTAGTCCTGAACAACATTTTCACAGGCATAAGAGCAGGAGGACCATGAGCCAGCTCTTGGCACACTGGGGTCCATGGCAAAACTCCACCTCATCTCATTCAGGTTACACCCCTGCTGCCACAGCACTTCTTTTAGACATTTCCAGTCCTGGTTTCCTTCGTGCTCATATATTCATCCACATTCATCCTGCCCAGCAAGATGACTCTTTTTGATGTTCAACATTTCTGGGAGGTTTAAAGGTACTTTTTCACTTGGGTCAGAAAAACTGACTGTTGGTTGTAGAGATGTGGGAAGAGACCTTAGAGGTGAAAGGTGTGTATTGCTATCTTGACAGAGCAGGACAAACTGGAAACCAGTCTTCCAGTCTGTTTTTTTCCCTTGATCTGTTCACAGGTTGGTGGGTCACCACTTGACATCTTAAGATTTTCAAGTCTGTTGGAATATCTCATCTGGTTTCTAGCTGGTTGCAAGTCCGAGGCAGTAGTGCTATGCAGCGAGAACACTTTGCTGAGCTCTTCCCATAGCGAGGAAGGCAGAAACGAAGTTTTGCAAGCACAAGCTGAATTTCCTGTGCATTGGCAAAAGGAGAAATCTGCACTGGTTTCCATGGCCACACAGTTGCATGGTTCTCATTATAGCAAAGAAGCCAAATATATCTGTTTGTATTTTGATTTCTTCCATACGTGCATTCCCTGTGGGTCTTTTCTGTAGATTTAGATCCTAGGTGAATTTTCCAGCTTGTGCTTTTTGAGATGATGGTGTTACAGGGACTCAGAAAAGCATTAGACTTTGTAGGAAGTGAATGTAATGAGCAATTTAAAATACCTCAGGGCCCTAACCAGAAGACTCAAAAGGGTCGTAGAAAGATTATCTGTTCCCTTTCAAAGAGTTTGCATTTGGGAAGTGTTCCTGAGATTTCTTGTAATTAATGGCTGGATATCCACTCTCAATGGCAGACTTAGTATCACACCTGAGGCTCAGATCTTCAAACTTCTAAGCATGGCTGTAACTTCATGAGTCTGAGCAGGAAGCAGATGCTTGGAAGCAACAGTTGTTACTGTTTGAGGAGGAAGCTCTTTAGAAAATCTGGCTCTGGCTCTTGCCATCTAATCCAGCCCCTGATATGTGTGGGTGGAGAAGCTCAAGGACCACTCTTTCATGCCTTGTACTGTGCATGGCTACGGCCACTTTTGGGCAGAGCCATGTGCCACCACTGTGATGGGACAGCATGTCCAATGTGTGTCTGTTCTTGCTGTGCAGGGACAACTGTCTGTGTAGGAGCATTCAGGGGATGGGAGACCAAGGGGCTGGTGCCCAGCCCTGCTGGTCACCACTGAAACAGGAATTGCTGTTTCCACAGGTCTCTTGACTGAGGGAAGTGGGGAGAAACCTGGGATCAAGAAGTGGAAGGTGAACAGTGAATCCCAAGTTGAAGCTCTGGACAAAGATGAGGACAAAGTGGGAGGTGCCAGTGCCAAGGAACTGAAGGAACACCAAGAAAAAGCTTCTTCCAAGAAGAGTTTTGTCTGCAAAGCCTGTGACAAGACCTTCCACTTCTACTGCCGCCTGAAGGTGCACATGAAACGTTGTCGGGTGGCCAGAGGAAAGCAAATCCAGTGCAAGGAGTGCAGCGAGGTCAAATCGACAAAGAAGGAGCTGGAGAAGCATCAACTGGAGGTCCATGGGGTGCTGGGGACAGCCAAGAAGAAGAAGAAGAGGCTACCCGTGGCATGTGACATCTGTGGCCGAGAGTTTGCTCATGCCTCAGGTAGGGTTGGTGGGAGCAGGGGTGTTTGGACAGAAGTCTGGACAATATAATAAAGCAATAGTCTGAAACCTCCTCCTCCTCCCTTCAGCTCTGTGAGCGTTGTGTGTGAGAAACACATCTCAGCTCATTTCTCCTGCCCCACTGAGCACAACTGCTTTCTGATTAGTTCTTCCCTAATTGGTTTTCCACATGGCTCATCAAGGAAAAGTGGGGCTACTGGCAAATTTAAAAGCTTCCAAAAATAATCAAGCTGTTCCAGTTCTGTGGATGGTTTAGCAGGATGAGTAAGAGGAGTTGAGTCTCTTTGCCTTCCCTGTGGCAGCTCATGATATCCTGGTGGACCTCCGGGCTGGAGGACACCAGTAGACCCCTGGTGTCACAGGTGGGCTGGTCGACCTCCGGGCTGGGTGGAGTGGTGCCTCTGCAGCAGGGTTGGGCAGGGCTGGCACTGGGTCCCACCAGTGCTACCCCAGTGTCCTGCCTGCCTCCCCAGGGATGCAGTATCACAAGCTGACGGAGCACTTCGACGAGAAGCCCTTCTCCTGCGAGGAGTGTGGGGCCAAGTTCGCAGCCAACTCCACGCTGAAGAACCACCTGCGGCTGCACACGGGGGACCGGCCCTTCATGTGCAAGCATTGCCTGATGACCTTCATGCAGGCCTCAGCCCTCGCCTACCACACCAAGAAGAAGCACGCTGAGGGTGAGCCTTCCCTGTGGGAACCTGGCCATGGGCTTGGCTTGCTCCATCCACCCCTTCCTGCCCTGCTCCTACATCTGCCTCCTGGCCACTTCCCCATCCTTTGGGGGAGCCCTGGGCAGCAGGCTGCTCCCAGGTCTCCTTCACCCACACAGTTTTGCCTGCAGTTCTCTACTCTGCCTTTCCCCCCATCCCCTCCAGGTCCTCTGATTAGCCACCCAGTTAGCAGTTTGCTCTCCATTAAGGGGATCTTCCTCTTCCTCCACCTTCCTTGTTTTTCTTCTGAGTAGCTCTGTCCCCTCACATCTAGACTCCTGCGATGCATCCTCTTCCCTGTGGTTAACCCGCTTTCTCCTGTTTCTCCCTCTGGCTGAATTTCACACAGTTTTTCATGCCAGGGCTGCTTCTGCCCCTGCACCCAGCGTCTTCCACTACCAGAGCATGAGCATGTTGCAGCTGAGCAGTTAATTTTGAACATGAGACATGCCAGCATGTAGTACCTCCAGATACTTGAGGACTTTAGTAACTTAATACTCCCTGTGCAGGCATGGCTTTCTTCAGCACCTCTACGACCTTTTTGACCCTGCGCTGAGATGCTCTGGCTACACCAGGAAACCCTGTCCACTTTACAGTCTCTTCCCTCTCCCTTTGAGATTAGGCATAGTGCAGACAGAGCTCCTGTCCCGTTAGGTGCAGGCTCTCACCCTGGGTGTCACTGCAGGGAAGATGTACGCCTGCCAGTACTGTGACGCCGTGTTTGCCCAGTCCATCGAGCTGTCACGCCATGTCCGGACTCACACGGGGGACAAGCCGTACGTCTGCCGGGAGTGTGGGAAAGGCTTTCGCCAGGCCAATGGGCTCTCCATCCACCTCCGGACCTTCCACAGTGAGTGTGGCCAGCTTCCTCACTGGCTTGGGCAGTCCAGCCTGCAAGACACGGCTTCTGCAGGGTCATGGCAGACCCGTCTGTGCCAGCAGAGGCTTGTGCAGGTGTTACTGGTGCCTGCAAGCTAGCTGGGTGTCTCCTGGTGGGGTTTTTCCCTCCTAAGAAAAGCAAGACTCTTCAGTGATTTGATGCTGTGGGTAGGGTTATACCAAAGAAAGTGGCAGAGCTGGCTTCCAGCAAACCGCAAGCTGCTGGGAACCTACCATGGGAAGGTGTAGGTGAGCAGGAGCAGCAACGTCTGTATGCAAAGCCAAAACTCCAGTGCTAGTTTTCTTCTGGGATGTAACAAGCTTTTATTTCCCTTTTCTTTCCTCCCTCTGTGAATTCTCCTCTTAATTATTTTCTTTTTTCCTTGATTTCTTTGTCCCCTATGGTTCTTGTTGTGTTTCTGGGCGGCAGACATCGAAGATCCCTATGACTGCAAGAAGTGCCGGATGAGTTTTGCCACGCTGCAGGAGCACCGCAAGCACGTCCACGAAGCCCACTCCCGGGAGTACCACCCCTGCCCTACCTGCTCTAAAGTCTTCAGCGCCCCATCGCTCCTGGAGCGCCACATGGTGACCCACGTCGGAGGAAAGCCCTTTAGCTGTGAGATCTGTGACAAAGCTTACCAGGTGAGCTGGTGCAGCAAGGATTTGGTCTCATGTGCTGGAGGTTGCCGTTGCCTGCTCCTGCACCAGGATGTCTCTCCTGTCCATGTACACTGAGTGCAGCAGTTTGTGGTCAGCAGAAGGAAAAATTGCACAGAGGAGGCAGACTCTGTAGGGAAAAGGCAGGTTCCTGGAGAGAGATGGGCCATGACTGCAAAGGGCTACACACCTGCCTACCTGGACACTCGGGGATCTCTTTCACCCAAGTTTCTAGCTGCCAGGAAGTGTAGGAATAAAAATACTCCTGTTGCAAATGGCATGCCTCAGTGGCAGTGTGTGTGGGAGCACTTTCCTACAAGGGAACAAAAATTCACACCAAAAGGAGACCTGCAGTGAGTGAGATGAGGATGAGGGATTCAGCAGTGTTCAACTCTTCACAGGCAATGGAGAAACAGAAGTGAGGTGTTTGCTGTTGTCCTGTGGGAGGATGAGCAGGTCTTGTACCTGCTGAGCACAACCCCGCTGTTCCTGTTCCTTTCCATGCGATTTCTTGCTGTCATGATGTCCCTGGAACAATTTTGTATTGTAACCATGATTTGATCCTTATCATTGCAGCAGTTGTCAGGGTTATGGTATCACAACCGGACCCACCACCCTGATGTCTTTGCAGCTCAGAATCACCGCTCCTCCAAGTTCTCCTCCCTGCAGTGCAGCTCCTGTGAGAAAACCTTCTCCAGCACTGCTGCTCACCGAAAGCATGTCAAGGCAGAGCACACAGGTAACGGCCCATTTGTTAGCAAACAAAAACATGTGGCAACTGCTGGGAGAGATGTAGTAATAACTCTGATCAGACAAGGTTGCCCATCCCGTTTACCTGCAAAATCACAGTAGAGTCTTTGTATCCTGTAGCAGTCTCTTCTGGCAAGTCTCATCTTAGTGTCTTGCGGCTCACTTGCTCTTGGCCTCTCCTTTCCAGTCTTATCTCCAAAGGTGCTCCTGATGTCTGTATGCATGTGTGGTGTAGCTGAAATATTAACAGATCTCTGGTCCAGAAGGTGTCTTGTAGAAGACCTTTGGTGCACACTTTTCTGTTCTTGGCCTTGTTTGCAGATGTGAAGTTTCATGAGTGCGAGACGTGCAAGGAGCTCTTCCCCACGCTGGCTCTCCTGCAAGTCCATGTGAAGTGCAGGCACTCAGGTCTGTTACATTTGCTGTTGTTCATGTTAACCTTGTGAGCAATGCCTGCTCCTCTCAGTGAGTGATGTCTAAGCTGTAAGTAGGAGAGTGAAGATGGACATGGTAAGGAAGCAGAGTGTGAGGAAACAGAAAATATGGATAAACTGGAAAAGCACTGGTTTTGGTGAGGCTGGGACATGTTTAAGTTTGGAGCCACTGGACTCAAGGAAGGATCTGGATTTGCTTATTACAGCAGAGAGATCTAAGTGCAGGTGAGGAAGCACAGCACAGAGAAATGAGGAACTGAACCCCAAGCATGGGGGTTTGTGGAGGATAGAGCTAGTGGAAGACTGGAGAAAAAGGGAGTTTAGCACCAGAAAGATCAGAGAGGGTCCTGGGCTTGGGGAGACCACATCCAGCACCCTTTGGCAAGTGTGCAAGCTGAAGCAAGGCTGTGAGGGTAGAGTGAACTGGCAGACCATACTATTATGAAAGGTGGGTCCCCAGGGCTGTGCATGGGTTAGCAGGAGAGGAGATGGATCGGGAGACATTGGAGCAGGCAGCCAACCGCAGCCTGGAGAGTGAGGAAGGAGAAGACCTAGACATAGCTCTGAGAAGAGAGAGACCCTGGGGTGGATAATGGGTTTGCAATAGCTGAATCAGGAGGTGCAAGCCAGGCCACAAGGAGCAGTGCTGGATGGTGCAAGGGAACAGGGAGAAGAGATGTTTGTGAGAAGGTACAGCTGCAGCTACAATCAGATACACCAGTCTGGCTTCTGAATGCTGGTGCTGCAGGGGGCTGGAGCTGAAACAGATCTGAACCGCCACAAACTGTTTGACAGACAGTGGTGTAGCCAGCAGAAGGGGCACTGGCACATGCTGTGCCCTCAGTCCCTGGTGGGTTTCAGCCCTGTGTGTCCTGGCCATCTGCAGCTCCCTGTGCCCTTGGGCTGGCCCTGGCTGTCACAGCCCAGGCTCAGGGTGGTGCTTCTTCCCCCAGGCTCCCAGCCGTTTCGCTGCTTGTACTGCTCAGCATCCTTCCGCTTCCCAGGCGCCCTGCAGAACCACGTCACCACCGAGCACTTCAGGGAGACGGAGAGCACCTTCACCTGCGAGCTCTGTGGGGAGCTCTTCCCCTCCCAGGGCGAGCTGGAGGGGCACTACAGTGCTGAGCATCCCAAGGTGGTCTTCTCCCAAGCCACCACAGCCCAGATTGTGCAGGTAAAGGCTGCTCTGTGCCACAGTCCCTGCAGTTGTTCATCCATCCTCCCCCTCCAACCCTCTTATTATTCCCAAATCCACCCTGCGGCTCCTGTCACCCCTTCTGCTCCCTGATTCCCCCTTCTTAGAGGGGTCCAGGATGCAAGCCCCCCAGCCCACAGTGCTCTGGGATTTCTGTGCTAGTGCGAGGTGGGCTCGCTGGAGGGGAAGCAGTTCAGCCCTGGTTTTCAGGAGCCGAGGAGGAGGGACTGACAGTGTGTGCAGAGGCGCCTGGTTACTCAGAGATTATTAAAACCCAGATGACGTACCCTGTGAGATTATAGCTGTTTTGTTGGAGGCTGAATGCTTGAACCCAGACCCTTTCTCTTCAATATCTCAGCCATCAGTGGAGAAGAGTTCCTTGGATGAGGGAGCCCAGTGTGCAAGATTCCCTGGGCTGGCATTCCTCCAGTGGATAATCACAGAGTGTTTACTGTCTGTGACTGCTTATGGAGCTAAATTATAGCAATTTTGTGGAGAGAAATATTTAAATTACTCTCCTGTCTTCTCTTTTGCATCATCGGTGCGTGTGGTTTGATGTTTCCCATTAGTCTCACGCCTATTGTAATTGCAGACCTCTGGTGTAAATGTTATTACCAGAGGTGGGGCTGGGAAAGATGTGGGTAGCAAAGTGATTGTGGGGAAGGCAGTGCTGTAAGTGTCTGACTTTCAGGTCATCTTCCACGCAGGTGATTCAGACGTCTGAGCAAGAAGCAGCAGAGCACATCATCTCTTTTGATGAGGCCCAACTCACTGGCTCCCAAGTCTTTGTGACATTGCCCGAATCCCAAGTGAGCCAAGCTGGCTCCGAGCTGGTGGCAGTGACCATGGAGGACTTGTTTGATGATAAAGTCACTCTCATTTGTGAAGAAACCAAGTGAGACTGAGCAGGAGCCCATGTGTGGCACCTGGTATCCACTGGACTGGTTCAGGAGCTGTACCTCATCATGCTGCTCTAGCAGGGAGATTCAGGGTTTCTTTGGGAAAGCAGCCTGGGATGTGATGCTGCAAAAGAAATGGCATGCAGCAAGCACAGCATGGCCAAGGACAGAAGAGGTTTATAGACATTCACAAGGGCCTGGGAAATCTCCCTACAGTCAGCAGCTGCTGGCTCGGGTGAGCTGGACCACTCATCCCTCCTGGCTCAAGAGAAAAAAAGAAGCAGAGAAAAAGATGGGAACTGGGTGTGTTCACGTGTGCTCCTCCACTGCTGTGAACAGAGTGGAAGGGAGGAGACCTGTGCAGAACAAAGTTGGGGTGGTATGGGTATGTGAAACCAAAGAAAAAGCTGTCCTGAGAATTCAGGGTGGAGATTTTTATGGCTGAATCAGTGATGTGCTCGCAGGTATCTGCTACTCTGCAGAGTGAGTAGGGGCTGCTTTGTTTCTTCTCTTGCTCTCCCTTGTACCATTGTGCTGCCTGTTGTGCCAGCTCGAAAAGTCCCCCAGTGCAGAGCTGACATTTGGGCCTCTCTGCTCGAGCAGAGGCTTCTTGGGAGTTGTGCTAAATGGCTTCAGAGCTGTTTAGGTAATACCTTGTGTAGCGCAGGTTTGATCCCATCCATATTTTTGCTGTGGCTGTCCGTTACGAAGAAGGGTCATAGGCAGGTCTGGGTATCCGCATCCTCTTCGCGAGCAAACAGCCCTGAGATGTCCCACCCCTCCTCTAATTCACCAAGGACGTGCTGAAGCTGCCATATCTGAGAAAGGAGGAGGAGCTGTGCCTGCATGCCAGGGCCCCTTGTTACTGGTATCAACGGATTGGTGCTAACGAAGGTGTTTCTGAGTGTGCAATAGCTGCTGTGACTGCACGTAGCCATTCCCCGTGGCACACAGGGCATTGCTTTGTACAATGCGTTCAGATACCTAATGCAAAGTTTGCTTCTCCGGTACCAGCACAATGCAAAAGCTTCACTGCAGCACACTGGCCCCTTTAAGACTAAATTTCATGAAGCTTTTTTTATCTGCAGTTTCCTAAAATATAATCTGATAATTAATGGTTTGCTGAATCCATTATGAAGTGCAATTAGATAGATGCAGGGTTCCTGTGGCTCTGGGGGGACTGGTAGCATTTATCTTCTTTCCCTCATGCCAAAAGGTTGAACTCTGCTACTGTGATATTTACATACTGAGCGGTGATCCCCGCCGCATCTCGCAGCCTGAGACCCCGCGGTGAGCAGTGCCTGTTTTATCACGCTGCCCAGAGCCACAGGAGTGCAGGAGATGAACAGATTGGAGTTTTCCAGCAGCATCTTGTGCTGGCTGCTCACAGCCGCCAGGCAGAGACGGTCGCACAGGAGCGTGCCAAGGTAGTTGTACCAGTGAGCTAGTTTGTTGTTCCTGTTACAACTTGGAGAGAAGAAGTGAACAGCAAGGGGTGCCCCCAGGAGAGGGGCTTGGTGGAGATAATGTTCTGCATGGCATTTTTTGTGTGTGTGTGTGTGTGAACAAGTATATGACCCTGCTGAAGTGTTGCACACGTCGAGAAGTGTTCCCGCCTTTCTCTTCCTCAGTTGCATGCATGGTTTGTCCCCCAGGCTTCGTGGTGACAGTGAAATGGAGGAAGCATGAGGTTAAGTTGCCATAGAATCCAGGAATGACCAGGAGATGGTGCTCAAGGTCTTGAGGATTAGTGCTAATGGCCAGGTGCCTCAGCACCTTTGCTGAAGCTCCTCTTAGCCTTCCCAGGCCTTACCCAGCTCCTGGGCTGGCAAGCGTGGAGAGCCCTTGAGCTGCTGCCAAGCTGAAGGACAACTCCAAGCCCTGGACAGGACACCTCCAAACCCTGGATATCGCTGCTTAAAGAAGAGCCTGGAACTGGGCTGTGGCCACCTGCGGAGAGGGTAAAATACATCTGCTACTGAGGTGGAGCAACAATAATGCCTGGGATCTCCCTCAGCCAGGAGGAGAGCAGAGGGGGAACTGCTGGAGACCATCTCATGCCTGCCTGGACACAAAAGAGCTGTGCGTGGCGCTTAGGATGAGCACAGGGACAATGACAGAACAAGCAAGCACATCTTGATGGTCTCAGAGCAGATGTGTTGGGAGGTAAGCGGTGGATTTTGTCCCACAGGCTGGTGGAGATGGAAGCTGTTCCCCCTTTTCTGGCTCTGTGGGGGCTGGGAGCTGTGGAAATCCTGCACAGGCTGTGTGAATGCTCTGGAGCAGGGGATGAATTGTCCAGGCGATGCTTTGCAGATGCCCTAGCCCTCATTTGGGAGGCAATATCTGCAGGGAGATAGAAGAAGCTGATCTCACTTTGTTCCTGAAAAACTCTGGAGGAAGAGTAAAGGTTTAGCAGGGTTTGGGGAGAAGTTGCCTTAGCTATAGCCCTCTCATAAGGCAGAGGGAGCTTAGCTAGGGAAAAGCATGCAAATGATGCATTTTAGCTTTGATCTGTTTGTCACAGTTGAAGGGGGACGGTGTAGATCACACATCAGGCACAGTTCAGGCTCACGTTTCCTGTTTAGGGCCATCTCTCCTGCCTTTGTGCCCTGCAAGAGTCTGTATGGACGTATCCTTGGCAGAGTCCTGCCAGCAGTATACACCCAGTGAGAGCTCTGCAGCTGTACAGAGACCGTCAAGCATCTCCTGTGTCATTATGAGGAGATAACAACTCAGATGCCTCCGTTCCAGTTCCTTCTTGATGGATGACATATGCACGTCAGAGCAAATTGCAGTGTTAGCAACACCTATGTCCTACCCAGAAGGAAGATATGTTTCCTGGGGCACGTCCTGGTCTGGTGTGCACAATGCTGAAGATGCTGATCGCTAGCAATTTCTTGTTATGCTGCATATTCTTTTTTCTCTGCAAAAATAAAACATGGAGAATGAAAGAGATAGCTGCACAGTATCATATGAAGCAATTGATTTGAAGGAAAAATCCTTATTTCTGAAAACATGATTTTTGCAGGTCTGCTCCCTGGTGCTGGATGACCCATCAGGTTATCTGGGGTCCTGTGCCCTTCTTGACCTTGGTGCCATCCTCTGCAAAGAAGCAGAGAAACTATTGCCAGGTCAGGGTGGTGCTTGGTCCTGTCCTGCCCTTCGCTGTGTCCTGTTGCAGGTGCCACATGCTTTTGGAAAAAGGGCAGAGTACCTGTAACAGAAGCCTGGGGAGTAAGGTCCCATGGAGGACATTAGATCAGTTAATGGTTTATATATCTTCATGCATTAATTGGTGCCATTTAGGGTGCAGGACTAAGCTTGTGACTGCTAGGAAATGTCTGGTTTCTGCACAACTTTCTTTCTGACCTGGTGTCTGTCCTGTTCCCTGAAGGATCCTTTGGAAAAAGGCAGGGTGCCGCTGGTTACGCAACAGCTGTGAGCAGCCCTCACTGGGCATTTCCCAATGCAAAGCATAATTTTGCAGCCCCAAGGTGTTATTTTAACTCAGTATATACAAGTACTGTGCTTTGGGCTTTGGTTTTTGTTTGTTTGGGGGTTTTTTGTTTGGTTTGGTTTGTTTGTTTGTTTGTTTTAAATCTAACCCATCTGTGATTAGGTGCAAAGATACTGCTGCTTTGCCCAGGAGCGAGGGATGGAGGTGGTGGGAGCATGGAGAGAGCTCAGACGTTGCTTGAAGCCTCTCCTGGGGGAGAGGAGGAAGAGAGCAGGTACCAGCAGTCTGAAAACCCTCTGTGAGTCGGGCAAGCCCTGGCAGCCCCTGCGCCCCGGCTGATGCTGATGTCTTGGCAGATTTCATTATTGGTCTGGCAGGCTGCCAGCATGTCCCCAGCGAATTCAAGCACTGGAAAAAGGAAGCGACGTTTTCAACCATCTCCAGCTCGGCAAACGCTGAGCAGCGTTTCGCGGGGCAGAGATGAGATGCTTCAGCAGCCAGAGGGAATTCCCTCTCCTGAATATCAGTGGTTTGCTGCAGACGGTGAGAGCCTAGGCGCTTCCCCAGGAGATGGGCTCAGTAACTTTTTGTAATGGGGAGGAGCAGGCTGGCTAATGGAGGGTGCTCAGCTGCCTCTCCAGCATCAGTTAATCTAATCCCCCAGCACAGCCAGCTGTACGGTGCCTCATTGCAGTAGGTCACCATGATTCCTAATTTCCTGTGTTAAAACAGTAATTCCTTTTATCGGGTCTCCAGCCAGCCTTTCACACACAGTGAGAGCACAAGCAGAAGCTCTCACTTTGCCTTCCCTGCACCATTTATGATCACTCAAAGCAGGAAATCTGCCCAGGTTTCTAATCATATTTAAGCAAACCTGATAAAGCGTAGCTCTTATTCTACTTAATAAGAGAGATGTGGATGCTGTGTAGCGCCTGCTGTTAAGTTGCTATATATAGCTTTCATTGACAAATGGGAGTGGGGCTGGGAAGCATCCATGGGTCAGACCATGCCACCTGTTTCTGTGACCTGCAAGGAAACAGAAAGTCCTTGCCGGCAAAGAGTGCAGGCGAGACAGAGGCTAGAGGAGCAATAAGGAGCAGCAGGGATCCAAATTGCCTGGCACGTGGGTGCAGTCGAGCTGTGTGCATCTTAGCATCGCTAAATGTCAGGCTGTGTATCTGGGAAGAGGTGATGCTGGCTGCAGGGAGAGAGGAGGGGACTGCGGTCAGGATGTCTGAAAGCATCTTAAGGTCTGCTGGTCATAACCAGAGGTGTGTGGAGCTGTGAGCGATGTTTGGGAACTTTAGTAGCTGCTTTTGGCAGAAGTTGGGAGGTGTTTACTGCTGCCCTCTGATCTGAGCATTGCTGCGACTAGATGACATTCCTGTACAGCTGCTCACGCACAGCAGCATATGACAAGTAAATGACAAACTGGAGGCTGTGCAGGCAACAACTACCAGCACAAGTCAAGGGCTGGAAAATCTGCCATATTGCATGAGAGTGCAGCAGCTGTAATTGCTCAGCAATGACCTGGTGGCAGCCTTCACCGCCCTATTCCAGGGGACTGTGTTTGCTCCCGTCTCTGTGCTCTAGCAAAGTGCTGAAGGGCATCAATGCTAGTAAGAGTCCGTCTGTACAGAGTGCAAATGCTTGGATTTGCCTTATTTCCCTTCCCCTCTTGGACACCCTTGAGATGCCCAGCATTGAGGGTAGTCCAGACAGCGACATTTTCACTTCTAACAGGAGCAGTCGATCCCTGTTTTGTTCCGGGGGAGCTCAGGGTCAAGTTTGCTGTCTTGTATTTCCTTCATCCCCTGGATCAGGGATACTTAGAGCCCTGCAGCATATGGGAAGCCTGGTCTGGGCAGGCTGTCTGCTTGCGTTGTTCTCTGTGCTTCCCAGACCTTCTCCCACTGCCCCAGAGCCTCTTGCAGGTGGGGAGGGCTGGCCAGGAGGGGTCTGTTGTATACGCATCCTTGCTTGGAGCACGAAGTAGCTGTCAACAAATGGGTCTGTCCAGATAGTTTAGATCTAGCTTGGTGCTGTGCAAAATCATATCAGTCCACAGGTCTTCCAGCCGCTGGAGGCTTCCTGCCAGAGATGGAGTTTGCTCTCCTCCTCTTGGCTGTAATGAGGTAAACAGTGCCCTGCCTCAGGTTTCAAACTGCCTGTGGAGATAATGCATGCCCCTCCAGCTGTGCCGAACCTGCTAATGGGCATGATGATGGCTTTCCCTGACATGTGAATCTGGCTTTCTCTGCCCAAGGAGACCAAGACCCATGCCATGGCATTGGCTTTTTTGGCCAGCACTTTGGTAGGAAAGCGTTGAGCTCCAGCCCTTGCCATCCACCCTCATCCCTCTGCTCTGCTGTGCTTCACCTGGACAAGGTTTCCCTGCAGGTTCACCCAGCCCTCCACCCACCTTCACCTGGGCTTTGTTGTGACCCAGAGCATCTACCCCAAAGCTCATCCCATGGAGATGGTGCATCTTGATGTACACTTGCAATGAGCTGAGCCCCATGCAGGGCTTTGCTGTCTGTAGAGACTACACGTGGATGCACATCTGGAAAGTCTCCAGTAGCTGGTAAATAACTCCCATTCTGGCCTTCTGCAGGAGGTGCAGGGAGGGCTCTGTGCTGGGTGGAAGATGGGTGGGATGGCTGGAAGGACCCTTTGGCAATTACAAACGTGTGGGTGGTTCCCTTTATCCAGCTTGCATTGCTTTCACTTGTTCTAGCCCAGAGGCTACAGTTGAGACAGTACTTAGAGCAGGGCTGCCCTGTCAGTTGATACTTAATGCCATAATAATATTACGTTTGTTTAGCTCATTGCTCTTCAAACCTTAAGTTGTTTCTTTTGTCTCTGAGCATTTAATAGCTCTTGTTATTGAGCTGTCCAGTGATACACAGGGGCTTTTTCCAGCGTGGTTATAGATGATAGTGAATTTGGTGATACACGGGAGTAGGTCAGATGATCCCTATGGCGTGCGTGAACTTCCATTTATCAACGCTACGTTTTCCTTGCAGCAGAACTGGTCTCTGTTAGCAGTGAATTCCCTCTGCAGCTCCCTACAGCCTCTCTCATCGACTAACCCAGATAATCCTCTGCTATCTGCCACATCTCAGTAGATCTATTAAACACACAAAAGTTCTGGTGTCCTTGTGCGTAACCAGGGTAGGTTGCAAGATTTTAAATCCCCCAGTGTAGGATACTGTCAAAGTTTTATTGAAAGTCTAAATAAATAACCCACTTTTACTCATCCATTTCTCAGTGGTAGGAGAGGGCTTTTCTTTTTTTAGAGGCGAGGCATTACTGTTCATGTGATGTGCTAGTTCGGATTATTGTTGATACAGCCGACCAGGAGCTGATGCAGCTGATGGGACCCTGTGGTAGGTGATGGGATGTGGGGTCCCAGGAGCTTTGCACAGTTGGGTTTGGGTCTGCCTGCAGCTCTAGTGGAGGATGAGGACAGGTGGGACTGACTTTGGGGGTTCGCAGTGGCTTACTTTCATGCTGAAGAAACCAAACCATCAGCCTTTCTGTGTCTTTGCCTGTGTCCCTCTAGGATATATGCACAGGCCACTGCCAAGCTTCGGCAGGCTCTGACCCCTCCTCCACTTAGTCTTAGGAGGGCCAGCGGAGCAGGTAACGCAGAGGGAGTCTTACTGCTGATATTTGTTTGTGTGTCAGTACCTGTCCCCCCCTTCCCGTTTCTCACTGCAAAAGGCTCTACCACTCCTGCATACCTAATGCAAACATTGCAGAAGGATGATTCAGCACTTGGCAGAGAATTGCAAATGCCTGGGAGATTATTTTGAGCATTTTGGAGTGGCTCTGGGAAGCGCCGGGGTGATCAGGGTTCCTGTGTCAGCCACGTCCGTGCGTGGCTGCGTGCCTGAGCAGACGTGGGACGCAGCCCTGGGACAGCCTGGCACGCTGCCGACTGCTGCGTTCCTGCCTCGGCAGCCTGTCTGGCTCCTTTCCCCCTGCCAAAGCTCTGCAGCCCCGGCAGGGACCCTGAGCTCCCCTTTCCCCTCTGGGGAGCTGGGAGCTAACCTTGCCAAAGCGATCGAACACAATTTCCTTTTTCTGTGTCATGAGCCCATTCCCGGGGCTGTGCTCATGCCAGGCGCTCGCAGGGAGAGGTCTCCTGTTGGGAACAATTCCTTCCTTAGGCTGGTGGGGGGGATTACTCAGACCTGTAATTTTAGGGGGCACTAATTGGCGTTGGTTTAAACATGAAAGCAGCCAGGCTGTCTCCCGTGATGGGAAGCAGGAAGAGTCTGAAAGCACCTGGGCTCAACGGCTGCAGGTCAGGGGGGTGTATGCAGCCCTTAGCTGGTGATGGGCTCCAGCGGGGGCTACAGGACCTGCCTGACCCTTGGGGACACTGGCTGGGCCCTTAGGGCTCGGATATTGGCATCTCCAGTGCTCCCTGATCCCCCAGAGCACCTCTGCTGGCTTGGCCCTTCGCCCTGAGCCCACCGCACTGTGCTGCGGGGCTGACGGGTGGTGTCCTGGGGGGAAAAACACACTGCTGGTGCTCCGGACACCCCAAACAAGCCTTTGGGGGCTGGAGCCTGGCAGTTTAACCTGCAGAAGATGTTTGGCTCGAGGTCCCTGGGATGAGGGCTGGGGGGGTTGCTCCATTTTCTTCTGGGCGCTGTGGGGAGCCATCCCCATCCTCTGGTCTCATTTGTTTGGGGCAGGTGTCTGCTTATTGGTGGGTTGCTCCATTTTCTTCTGGCCCTGCCTGCTGTGCCGTGTCCCTCCATGCCTTCAGTAAGCTCTCTTTGCGGGTCTTCCTCCATGCTCTGTACATGGGGCTGCATGGGCTGGGAAGACCTGGACCAGGTTTCCCCTCCCAACCCTGTGCAAGCGTGGCCAGAAGAATTATCTGCTGAGACCGAGTGCCTCCTGTCTTGTCCTGTCATTGCCGTCTGGCCACGTTGGTGCTGAGCACGGGGGGGGGGGGGGGGGGGAACCAGCCCAGAAGCTCTCCCCTGGAGGCAACAGGGAGGTGGGGGACGGGGACAGAGTCTTCCAGCTGCTTGCCCAAGGGCTGGTCTAGAAGGGCACCTCGCAGGCATGCATGGGCGCCCTGGTCCACCCACCCACCTGCCTCTTCTGCTCTAGATGGCTCCAGTGGGGATGGGCAGGGAGCAGGCGGGTGCTCACACAAGGCTGCATCAGTGCCCAGCCTTGTAGGAGGAGCAGTGGCAGAGCAGAGCGGCTGTTGCTGGGCAGGGTGATGGAAGAGGAGGATTATGACAAACAGTATTACCAGGGAGCACTTTCCCCCCTGCTTTTTTTTTTTTTTTTTTTTTGAAGCTCAGATAATGCAGAACACATCCACAGAGATTTCATCTCAGTTTTCCCCAAACCCCCTTTTGTCTGTGATGAAGCCTGAGACATCTCCACATCTCCAGCACAAAGAATTCTTCTTTTTTTTTTTTTTTTTTTTTAAAGTTGTTAAGGCCTGAAAAGAGGGGTTTAGGAGAGAACGACCTTCAGTGTCGGTTATAATCTCACTGCACGAATCTCTAATATCCCTTGCTCACACAAATACATACACCCAGCTTCTTCCAGAGCATCCTTCAAGAAAATCGATGAGGAAACGGGATTTGCCATGCTGGTCCAGCTCGCTCAGGATCCTCTCTTCAGAAGCGACCGGTCTCATGCTCCGAAGGTGAAAATTCTCTGCCACCCATGCAAACGCTTCTGCAGCATCCTGAAGGGGAAAGAAATCTCTTCCGAGCACTGCAGCCCCCTCAGCTTCTAAGTAAATGTTTTGATCATCCCTGTTGGCTGCAAAGCCTATGAGTGCTGGCCGTGTTGAAATGAATTTAGGGGCCGGTTGGCAGGACTTGCTCCAGGTCCCTTGTGTCCAGGGCCCAGCTCTCATATATGCTGCAGTGTTCCACCTGTGAAATCATGGCTTCAAACACAGTGAAGCAAAAGACATATCTGATGGGTACTGTTGATGGTCACCTGTAGAAGGATGCTGGCTGAATGTCCTGCTGTGCCTCTATGTGCTGTTAAACCCTGCAGCATGAACCATCTACACAAGCATGGCATCTCCAAGTGCTTTGTGATGTTGGGAGGAAAAAAGCACAGCAAGGATTTGAGCAGGGAGGGGTTGAACTAGATGATCTCCAGGGGTCCTGTCCAACCTCAGCTACTCTGATCACAATTTTTTTGCAGATCTCAAATTTTTCCCCCGAGGATTGAGTCCATAGCTTTGGCTGGGCTTCCCTACTGCAGCACAGAGCAGCATCAGACGAGCCTCAAACTCAAGAGCGCTGCATCCATTTTCCTGCTAGAGCAGAAAATGGACCAAACCCAGGAGACCTTTGGTGTGGGCTTCAGTGCAATCCTAGTGCCAAGACAGGATGGAGCAGGACACCTTGAGGTGGACAATTTGTCTCACCTGGCTCCTCAGGGGAAGAATATCTGACTCCCAGTTATGCTGCAGATCCAGACAGACTGGTGCGTGGTACTTTGATCTGCTCTTTCCAGAGCCAGGGAGGTTTCCTGTGGTTCAGGTGACCATTTGGCAGCTCTGTGCCCACTGCAATAGCCCTATGACAGCACTGTTACAACTGCTCCTACCTGTGTGAAGAAATCAAGGGGCAGTTTCTGACCTCTTCTATTTCCCACAGGTCCCACCAGCTGCGTCTTGCTGTGAATGTGGTTTGGACCCATCTCTGGAGGTGCCAAAATGTTGGGTCCCTGGACTACACTGCTCTCTTGTCCCAGTGTTGCTGATCTGACCTTGCAGTTTCCATGAGTACCTGGTCATCTGGCTGGATGGCAGCTCCATCCTGCCAGTATTGCAGTTTTGGGGACTTGGGCTCGTTGTCACAGTGCAAGACACCATGAGGTATGTCCTACAGGCAGTGCATCATGGTGAACACCCTAACTGGGTCAGGCAGAGATATCAGCACCTCTTTTTTTTGCGTCCAACCTCCATGCTGGCCGTGGCTGTTTGCCAGCCTGATGCTGTCCTTCCAGGAGTTTCCTTTCTTCGAGGAAGCTGATCTTACTTGGTAATGCTTGATGCCTGCCCCCCTTTTAGGGGGACAGGGCCAACCATCCTCCCCTCCATGCTGTTGCTGCAGCTCTATGCCACATGCTCCATCTGTGCCGGGGACATGGTAGCTCTTGCTGCCTGCAGGCACATCCCAGCATTTGCAGAGTTGTTTTAACTTTGCCCTTCTGCCTTCTGTTCACCATCTTCCAGATCTGCCCTTTCTGATTTTTCTCCACGCTGCTGTCTCCAGGGCCCCTCCAGCCCTAGGATGGTATCTGGCATTGTGTGCAGGACATCCCTGCTCTGGGCTAGCTCCAGTCTGTCCTCAGTGGGGCTGGAGAAAACTCTTGTGGTACCAAGGCGAGCAGACTGGCAGTGTTCACTTTGAAAGCCCCTCGCTCGTCCAAGCTGTAATCGCTCAGGTCGCCGTTACTCCTACCCAGGAACCGTGCAGCAGATTAGCTTGACTTTATTTCTTTTAACAATCACGCTGCTTAAAGAGCAGGCACCATAAAGGATGCTGACTCACTGCTGATCAGAAAACAGGGCTGCAAAAATCAGCCCCTCGTGTCCCACCACTGCTGCGGTACTCCTGGCTGCACCTCCAGTGGGAAAATCCAGTCCACTTGCAAGATTTCCTCTCCCGCTGGGTGCACAGAGGCATGCAGATCTTTTAATGACAGCTGAGATTTGTGAGTATTGACTTCATTATTCAGTGATTAAAATATTCCAGCTTCATTGCGACACAGGGGTGCATTAATGATTTATAGTATTGCATTTTAATTGGACACCTTAGCAAACTTTAAAAGCGGCTTGTGCCGTGGATTCAGCTGAAATCTGGAAATTAAATCTGAACTTTTAGTAGTTTATTGGCTTGAAAGATAGGAAAAGGGGCTACATGCACCATGGAGAAAAAAAAATCTTAAAGAGTCTTTGAAAAGTGACCGTAACCCAGATTGGCACATGGATGCACCCGTTGCCCGAGGAGGCAGCGCTGGCCCTGGGGGGGACGGCATCCATCTCCACACATGACAGGAGGCTGGCGCGTGGCTTGGCTGCTCTGACCCTCTGTCATTCTTCTCAAGGCAGCTTTTGCAGAGTTTTAAGTCTCTTCTAATGTCATGGGTCCTGGGAGCAGGGGGGCTTCCAGGAGTGTTTCTGGGCCGTGGGGGCTCCTAGCCCACCACCTGTCTCCACGCTGCTGTCCCACCTCCCGATGGGACACTGCCCTGCGACCACCTGTCCCAGCAGACCATCCCAACCCTTTCTCTTGCTCCTCTGGTGTAGGAAGCTGGGAGTGTGACACAGTCGCGTCTTTGCTGTCCCTGCAGGGAATCCAGCATCACTGACTGTCTCCATCCTCTGCGTCACCTGCTATTATCAGCAAACACTTTGAGACCTGTTTGGGTGAATCTCTTGTACACAGTGGGGTTCCCCATCGATTGCTATATTTCTTACCTCTGCTCTTAGGAGACCCCTGGGGCTGTGTCTTTTCCTCTTGCCTGCATCCTGAGACAAGCAGGAGGGACAGCGAGGGGGAGATTGCGACCTGCCCTGCATGCAGGGTGTTTCAGAGGTACGAAGGAGAGGAGGGACGTTTCACTCCAGATGTTCCTGTCGCAGGATCTGCCCCTTGAACTGATGGCTGTAGCAGCCTCAGCCCCTGGGGACCCCCAGGTCCCCTTTTGGTGTGTCATCCCCACCCCCTTTTATCCCCACTCCCTTCACAGGCCAATTAGCTGTTTGCTTAAGGTACTGCAAACGTCACTTGATAAGTTTACCTAATTGCTTCACTTAAGTTAATTACTTCTTGGCTGAACAAGAAAGCAACATAATTGATGTCAAGGCATATTTGTCACTTCAATTAATGTCCCGGGAGTGGGGAACTTGGCACTCCCCCTCTCCCACCCTTCCTTGCTGGCTGCGGCCAGCGAGGCGTCCGGCAGCGCTCTGCTCCCTGCGGCTCCCCGCTGTTGCAGTGGAGCAGAGATGGGTGCTGCGCCTCGGGCAGCCCTGCCATGCATGCATGCCCTCCTGGGGCAGGCTGCAGTACGCTGGGGATGCTGCCTCCTGCCTCCATCTCTTGCCGGACCCTGGGAGCAGACAGCAGCTTCCAGTCACTGGTGATAAATCCCATTATACGGCACTGCCTGCCTGATGTATGGGTAGGGGAGGTGAAGGCAGGGAGGCTGCCCAGTGTGTTGGTAATGAGAGGAATAACCCGTAGTGCAGGCAGCAGGCGCCTTTTGCATTAACCTGTCGATGGGGAGAGAGATGACCCTCATGGCTCCAGCCTGCCCTGCATGGGGAGCGGCTTCATGGGGACAGCCAGCAGCCGGATCCAGACCATACCCCGCGCAAGACTAAATTCAGCCGATGCTCTGGCTGCATGCAGGCTGGGGTTTGGGTCAGGACACAGCCTCAAGTGATTTCTTTGAGTCCTGGCTGTTTGCTGGGAGTTAGGAAAGCTGGCAGGATGCTGGGCTGAGATCTCTCCTGCTAAATGAGGCTGGCAGCAATTGTCAGGGAGTTTGCACCCCTTCTTTCTTTCGCAGGTTGTTTTTTTTTTTTTTCTCTTTCCTTTGCATCTGAAAGGATTTGTGGCAGTAGGTTAGCTCATAAAAAGCTTTCCCTGGGAGTGGCTGCCTGCCGGACTTGGGGTGAATGCCCCGGAGAAAACGCCTCCCACTCCAGTCAAATCTTCCTCCTGTGACCTGCACCAGGAGGTGAACTTTTGTGCGAGAGAAAGATAATCCCCTTTGCTCACCGGGACTGAAAGCTCTGTGATAAAAGCTTTATTCAAGATCAAAGACATATGCTGCTTTTTTTTTAAAAAAAAAAAAAAAACCAAACCCAACACCTACTACCTTAAACAAAAAGGTTGGTTTATGCCAGATTGAAGCTTCGAGCGGTGACAGCTCTGGAGCTCATCTTCCGGTCCGGTGCTTGGCAGGGAGTGGGACAGTGTGGGGATGTAAGGCACCGTGACCATTATCCTGGCACAAAGAGAGTTTGGGGGCTCAGCTCCATTTCCCATTGCACAAAACCACTCGGGGTTCAGGTTCCCTTTCAGTCCGGGGGATTATCTGGGCAGCTGGAGGAGGCGGGGGGGAGCCTGGGGACTGGTTTACGTTTGATCTTGTTTAGCAGTTTCATCTGCACGACTGTCCGGTGGGGGCTTTGCTCAGGGGTCCGAGAAACCTCCTGCGATGGAGGTGACACAAAGGGCTGTGGGCTTTTCTCAGCAGTAAGCTGGTTAAATGGGGGGGGGAGGGTTGTGATGGTTTGCACTTCAAAAGCCATGAGATGGGCTTCCAAAACTGTGAGCTCAGCTACAAATTGCAGGGTTGTTTCTTCATTATTGGAGCCCCAGCGCTGGGACCTGTTCTGTTGCTTTCTTCCCAGCTGCAGACTTTTCCCTGCAGCCAGCCAGGCTGGTACCTAGTAAAAATCAAGCCAAAGTGCCTCTTTTCAGGGTGCTGAGTGTCCTTATCAACATCCACATCCTCAGGACATCCCACACTGTGTGTTACCCTATCCTGCAGTAGAGAAGGGCAGCTATAATGTGAGAAGCTCGATTGCCAGGACCACGCATTTCAGACAGTGAAACAAGTCCCGTGTAACCCTGCTTTCACCCCAGTACTGATTTTCACATCACAGCCAAGTCCTCCTGTGTGTAAAATGGCAGAGGATCCCTCACTTACTTCCATGGCTACATCCTCTCTGCATTTAGCCCTTTGTAAAATGAGGGATCACAGGTTGAACTGCGTGCTCAGGATAACTCCTCTGAAGCTAATGGATTTACTATGGTACCTCATTTCAGAGCTAAGCTCAGCAAACCTGGTCTCAGTGGAAAAAAAAAGAAAATCTCTCCAGGAATGAAATTCACTCTGTCGAGTGCAACACATTTTGCACTGAGATAAACCTCACTCCTCTATGCGGCTTCTGCATGGACTGGTCCCTATCAGCTGTCCTCCTTGGCTCTCCAGGCACTGCTGGGTAGACAGCCCACGAGCCTGCTCCTGGCTCTGCTGCACCCAGACCTGGAGCAAAGTGGTGGGTCCCACCTGTGCTGAGTGAGGGATGTCAGATGATGTTTGCCAGCTTGTTCTGGTGAAAATCTCTTGGTCCACAGGCCAGGGCATTAGGAAAGACCAACTTGCCTTACACTGTTGGAGAAATAAAACCATTTAGAGGATCAGGGTTAATCCTGATGTATCTGCTCTCCAGCATCCCTCCAGCTGGCTCAGGTGCAACTGTCTCACCAGATCAGCATTAGGCTGGGAGAAGATCATCCCCGGCAGGACCAAGGAGCCAGGAAGGGTGGACAGGCAGCTGTATGGCTGTAGGATGTCACCACCTGCAGTCTGAAGCCTCCTTTACCTTCTGCTCCTGCTACACAACCTTCCCCTGTACCCACAAGGAGATGCCAACTTGGATGTGTCACTGAGAAGATGGATACTGAAGTTGAAATGAGGGAAGGAGGAAGCCCAGGGGACTGGCTGAGTTCGGGATCTCAAGGTCCAAGCAGAGAGAGGGGGTTAGCCCCACACAGATTTAGGAAAGGGGGACACCTTTCCCTGTGCAGCCCATGAAAACCATGGCCATATTGTAGGCTGCTACCAACAAATGGGTTTGGAGAGCCTGAAACAGGGATTGCTCCTGATCCCTGCTGGGCACAGTTCAGCAAAGTCTTCGCTGAGACTCACCACAGAGTGGAGTGGAAAATCAGCACAACGTCCTTATACATCTCTTCAGAGCCGGGGATGGTAGGGACACTTGGTCCCACTGAAGTGTTGCAGGGCTCTACCTTGCAGCTTGAGGTCTGTCTTTAATTAAAGGAGGGCAACTGACTTGGGATAGTTCCCAGAGCTTGGGGAGGATTTTCCTTCCCTGGGAAGAAGATGCAAGAGGTTTGTGATGTGGGGAAGATCTTCCCCTGAGGGCTGGGCCAACACTGAGCTCTTCTGCTCTGTCTTCTGTGGTGGAGCAATGTCCCCCTCCATGCTGTGCAGCAGCTTGTACCAGTGTGGCTGCCAAGGATGGCCACGAGCCATGCAGAGCTGTCTGAGAGCAGTCAGGGAAGAGATGGGCAGAGGAGAGGGGCACAGCCCAGACCTCTTCCAAGGGAAATTGTCCTTTTCTTTAGAGTCAAAGCTCCACCATTGAAGGGGTCATTCTGGACACGGGGGAACGAGCAGCACAGCAGCTGATAGAAGTGCACTCTTACTGGGTAATCCAAGAGCTCTAATGATCTGCCTTTGATCTCCTATTCAACGGGGAGATTTATTACAGCTTTCATTTCAAGTCAGAACTGATGAATTTCAGTGGACCTGTCGAGTGGCTACAATCTGGAGGCATTTATCTTTCAGGAGGAAGAGACAGTCTCCTCTCTTTGTCTCTTTGAAATGATGAGGGGAGACACCGTACCCAGCTAGTGAGGGTCAAATGATACCTGCTGCATGGTAGCAAGGTCCGCCTTACTCAGGGCAGGCTCCCTGCTCCAGCTGTGGCACAGCAGCTGCTTCAGTGGCCTTTCTACTCTGGCACAAAGTTAACCCTGCTTAATACATGTTGCTCTCCCTCTTCCCTGCTTTTGCAGACAGCCCAGAGCCCCAGGACAGGGCTCCCAGGGCTGTTTCCCTGGAGCCAGGCGCTGCTCTGGATCTAGAAGATGCCTCTGCTTCTCTGGCAGAAGGTGACCTGGAAACCTGGTGTCCAAAACCATCTCTTCTGGCTTGGGTTGTGCATTTAAACTCTGTTGCATTTAAACTATTTTCTGCAATTTCACCAGAATCAACACATCTTGCTTCTGACTGCTCAAGGATGCTGGGGGGAGCCTGTTTCAGATGCTTTCATGTACATGCAGTTCAGCTGTCCCATCTAACAGTATTTTCACTTGATAGTTCTCCACTGAAGCAGGTCTGCAGCAGCAGATCCCTTATCCAAACACCAGGATGGCCTGTGCCATCCTGCAGCACATGCAAAAGCTGGGGATCTTTGTTAAATAATAGCAATTTTATCATTTCTAAGAGCCACAGAAGAGCTCTCGGGCATTATTTGCAGCCTCTTATCAGTTTGAAGGCTCTCCTTGGCAGGACCTGTGCTGGGCACCTCTTTGTGTTGTCGCTGCTGCTCCCTGCCTGCACCCAGTGGCAGCAATGACAGGAGTATATTTTCTGTTACATATTAGCACTGGTTTGGGATTTGGCTTGGACCAAGAGATGTGTTTCAACATTTAGCATCTGCAGCTATTTCTCCCAGTCTCCAGAGCTGGTCCCATTGCTTTGGTTCACCCTCTACCCCATCTTGTCCCCATCTCTCCCACCAAGGGAGAGGCTTTCAGTTGGTTGGAGACTGCACCTTCACGACACTGTCTCAGTGCTGCAATGTTTGTCCTGGGAGCACTGCACCGGTGAAAACAGCATCCTTGCAAGGTCCCACCACTGTCCTGACCATACCAGTCATCTTGGCCCTGCATCACTGTGCTAATGCAGTCCACTGTGCAGCTCTGCATCCTGTCCTGGCAAGCTCTGCACTGGCATTGGCACCTCCACGGGGCCATCATGCTCCCTCCCATCAGCAGACAACAAAGAGGCTCTGACGTGCTTCTGCTCTTGAGCAGGGATGGGCTCTCCTGGGACAGGCTTGGCTGCCTTCCCTGGCTCATCTCTGCTTCACGAGCAGTTGTCTGAGTATGCTGCCAGCCCCATGTACTCCGTGTCAAGCCCTTGATCCTTTGCTCCAGTGGGACCTGTGGTGGCAGCAGGAGATCTTTCCTCTCCTTTCTTCCATGGTCCCTTTGAGGATCTTGCCCTTGGGAGCCCCACGGGCATGGCAGCAGCAGGATTTCTGGGCTGCTTGGGCTCCCATTAGCCACACGTGGTCCCTCAGGACCCTGCTGCTGGCCCTGGTCACACGTCCCAGGGAAGAGCCATGTGCCTGGACCAGCACAGCTCAGTGACATGCAGGGGTTTTGGGTGCAGAAGAGCTGGGTACCAAGCACTGGTGCAACCAGGGGCAGAAGAGATGCAGGTGGTCCATGCAGACAAAGAGCAAGTGCTGTGGAGAGGTGGCACCATCCCAAAGGGCCTTTTGAGGAACCACGGTGCAGCCAGAGTGCTGGAGTTACCCAGATCCATTGCACAATGGGATGGATGTGGGAGTTTCTGGGAGCAATGCCTGGCCCAGCTGTCTGCATCTCTGTAGCTTTGGTTTCTTAGAAGGGGTTTGTTGGTTTGGGCTCTGCAGCAAGACAAGGTTAAGCCAATTTAAAGGAGTTAAAACCTTTTCTTACTCCTGACTACAATGCCTGCTTCCTGGTGTTCATCTGCCTCCTGCTGACAGTGGGATTGCACATGACTTGCATGGATGGAAGCTGGTGGCATCATGCCATGAGCCCTCTGCCATGTGCCCAGGGCTGCTCCTCTGGCCCAGCACAGCTGCTGTTGTGGGTTGTCCCACTGTGCCATGCAGTGTCCAGGGAGCATGTGGTGCCCCATGGGGCCTCGGGATCAGGGGGGCTCTGTGAAAGCCAACGCTGTCCTCCAGCACATCCCCGAGCCACACGCGCGTGGGTGTAAAGCTGCATGTACGGGATGTGTGACCTGGTCTCTGTGCTTCATCCCTATCTATTTCCAGGCTGCCCTGCTGTGGCTGTGCAGCACAGCTGCAATTTGTATGTGTGGGTGGCAGTGGTGGGGGAAGAGCCACCCGCTGTCAGGCTGTCCCCTAATCCATCCTGCAGACGAGCGGCTGCCTGCCTGCCTAGCAGATAGCGCTGGGAGGGCTGTTGCTCCCTGCCAGGGATTGCTAAAGAGCAGCCACCGTATTGATTGGCCCTGTCACTGCTTGAGGGATGTATTCTTGTGAACAGCCTCTGGCATTAGCAGTCTGCTCGCATGTTGGCTGCATCAAGGGCCACCAAGGTCTCCATTCCCAGCAGGCGCAGCAGGGACAGGGCTAGGGCTCGTGGCTGCACTTGGCAATGCCTGCCCCAGAAAGCCGGACCACAAGGATGGTTGTGGTAACCCTCAGCACTGCAGTGGGGGGAAGGAGAAGACCAAGATGGTGTTGCATCCAGGGATTCAGGTGAGGAGATACTTGGTGAGCACATCTCCTGGGCTCACCATGGGCACCCAGTAGAGGTGTGGATCCTTCCAGCTCATGCTTTGTGACTGCTGGATTTGATAGGCTTCAGTGTCTTCAGTGGGATCAAGGATGCCAGAGGATGACTGGGGCTGGACAGTGATTTCCACCCCCACCCCCCCCGAAAATGCTGATTTGCTAATCTCGAAGCCATTTGTATGAAATGGCTGTCTTGGGCAAAAATACCTCTTTAGAAAAAGTAGGATTCAGGAGTCTCCAGATTTCTAAAGTGACCCCTCTGGATGCTGTCAGATTAAAGAAGCTCGGGATCTCTTCATTCAGAGCTGGTCTGTGCTTCGACAGGTAAATGGTGATTCCTCTTCTCCTGGTTGGAGATGCAAAACTTGTTCACAGTCCTTGCTGTGCTTGTGGGGACTCGGGCGTGTTTGCTGGGCCCGTGCTGTTTGCAGATGTTTTTTCTGCTTCTGGAAGGAAAACAGTGACCCAGTACATGTGAGAAGAATTGTGATGTGCTGCACCAGCTTATCTGTATGGCATCAGGCTCTGTGCCAGCCTTTCCGAACTCTGCTCACTTGTGTTAGTGGGTTGTTTATTTATCTCTTGAATGAGCAAATAAGATATATGTAGTTTTCTTTTTCATCTGCCCCGTCATTAACATAATGCTGAGCGGGAGAGCAGATCTGAGCGGTGTTGTTAGACTTCATTACAGGGATCCAGCCCAAAGAGACGCATAGCTCTGGGAGCTTGCTGCAAGGCCATCCGTCAAGCCAGATCCAACTGTCCCTAAGCAGACAAAATGTCAGACCCCCAGCAGAGAGAGGCAAGCACATGATTCCCTCTGCCCAGCACAGACTGAGCTACTCTTGCCATTAATCCTTCCAGAGAACATGGCTCCTTTCTTGGGTAGCATTAAAGAGATATTTGTTTTCTAGTTACATATCTGCATTCATGGTGCAATCACCCAATTTCTGCCTCTCAAGCAGCCCCAGTGGACCCTGGGTTATTCACCACCAGACACCAAGGCTGGTGCCAGACCCAAATGGATGATAAAGCTTTTCATGAACACTATGAAATTATGTTTGCCTCTGACAGATCTTTTCTTTGAGTGAGATGTCGAAGGGATTCTCTCTACAGGTTGCGCTTGTTCATTTGAAGGTCCCCTTGGAGTAGCAGATGGTAAATCCTGACCAGCCTGCAGGAATTCGGACTTCCTTCCCCACAGGGCACAGACCAGACCTCCCCTGCAAACAGCTCATGACCTGGACTTCTCCCTCCATACCCGTCCTGCAAAACTAGCCTTTCTGCCCTGCCCTGGGGAACAGCCTGCAGCAAAGGAGGTTAGCTGAGCTAGTTCTGGGAAAGACCTCCAGAAAGAAGGCTGTAGCCGTAGACATGTCAAACAAGGACACAAAGAAATACAAATGAAGAAATGGGCAGCAACCTGGCCCATGATCTACGAGGGCTGAAGTAAGCAAGATCCTAGGGGAGACATCACCCTGTAATCACCATTGCCTCCCAAAGGGTGTTAAAGCCGCTTTGTTATCACTAGTGCTGGAGGTAGGATCATTGACTGACGTCCTGTGTCCTGGCCAGACCACTTGGACACTCATATGGGTGCTGGGGGTGAGTGGACAAGGTCATCTTAGAAATGGCAGTAAATAAAATCCCCTTCCCGTTCACGCAGTCTCCCACTGAGGTTTTTATGTCAATTTCCTGCATTTTGAGCTTATCAACGGGATCTTTTCCAGTAAAAACAAGCATGTTTAAGTGGACAACTCTCAAGATCACTTCTCGATGAGTGGGATGTTGTGGCCATTGCACTGGTCCCTGGACTGACACCATGTCTGTGCTTGGGACGCGAAGTCCTTACTCACTCCTCCAGCCCACTTCTTGACCCTGTGTGATCCCGCAGGGAAACAATCCCATCTTTCTCACGAGCTTGCCAAATCACTGAAGAAATGTCCTGAAAAGGGACTCCCATGATATGTGAGGCTTTCTGGGCTCAGTGAAAGGGAATATTTGGGAAGCTGACACCCCAGCTAGTGGGAGCCTGTCTGTTCTTGCAATCCCCACGTACAAGGGCTGAGCTGGAAACCTCTCCAGGCTTGGGCTTGCAATGCAAGGACTGGTCGGCATGTGGCTGCCTCTTAGGTCATTAAAGCAGAAAATGGTGATGTTTAAAGCCTTTCTCCCTAAGAGGAAGTGGCAGATGCAATGAAAAGTTAATGACGGTGGCTGTGCCTTGCCGAGTCCAGGCTCTCCTCTTCCCTGCCATCCTCTCCACTCTCCAATTAATGCCCTGGCTGGATGGCCAGGCCAGGGCGTGTTTGCCAAGACAGGAGGTGGCGGGGCAGGGGTGGATCGGAGGAGGCACCAGCTGCTCCTCTCATCGCACAGAGCAGATGAAAGAAGCAATCCTCTGTGTGTTTGATATGGGAACAGAGGCCCGGGCACTGCCTCCTCCTCTCCTGTTGCAGCCGGAGTCTCAGGAGCTGAACATTACAGTGGCAGTAATAAGCAGCATGGCAGCTATTGTTATTGATGATCAGTGGTTTTGGTGCTCGGGGTGAGCAATGGAGATGTCTGTCCCATTGGGGACAGGATGCTGCTGCCCTTGGCCCGGGGTGCACACCCACTGGCACTGCTGGTGCCTGCAGAGGGACCACAAGCTGCCGCGGGAAAAGCAAAGCAGTCGGAGCCTACAGCATCCCATCCTCTGGCATAATCTTAGAGAGATGGCAATTAACAGCCCAGAGCTGCAAGAAATTTATTTCTGGCATGGCTTTCTGGCCATCCTACCGCCTTCCTGTCCAGGCTGCCGGCAGCCAAAATGGCAGGGGTTTTGGGGGAATGCAAGGGGATGAGGTGAGACACCGAGAACCAGGTTTGGAGGTCTGAACCTCCAGCTCAGGCAGTGCCTTGCCCAAAGTGATAGGAATGTGATACCACCAGTTACAGACCAGCTGGCCACCAGTTTGCCAAAAGCAACAGGGGTGAGATGTGCCCAGTATCCCTGGGCACTGCTTCTCCTTCCGAGTCAGAGGCTCATGACCCTTGGCAAACTACAGTTGCTGCTTCAAGCCCTCCTCCTGCCCAGTGGGTTTTGAGTTGCACAGCAGAAACACATGCTCATAACCGTGGCACCTGCTTCCCTGCTTGCTGCTCTTGCCTGGGAATTTGGGGTGCTGGGCTATACACAACACAGTCTGCATGACCCCCAGAAAGCCCCCACCCCATCTGACACTTTGGTGTTGGACCCGACCAAGGCTGGGAAATGCAGCCAAACACCAAGAATTAACCAAGATGGTGGAGAAAAAACTTCTTGCTATGAACCCCAATGGTGTAGTTGTTCAATTGGGTCTGTCCCTCTTTGTGCCCCTTTGTCAGAAATCCAGGGCAAATCCACAGTAAACAGCTAGCAATTTGGAAGAGACATTCAGGCCTGGACTGTAGTGACCTTTCTAACAAAACCTGCAGTGAAAGCCTCTGCTCAGCAAGTGCCATGTGTGCTTGCGATGGCAGGAGCTCATTTCTCCGTCTGTGTTGGTGCAATTTGCATTAGCCCAGGAAAATGTCACAGGTCACATGCTCTGGGGCAAGTCCTGCTCCATCTTCTCCTGCAATTCAGGGGGGAATTGGCCACACTTCCTGCCTCTGACCTGCTCCCAACCCCTCTCAGAGCTGTGTGAAATCTGCAGCCGATAGCTCTTGGCTCGCAGACATTATGTGTAAAGACGCAGGAGTGTAACTGGTGCCACTCAGAATCCCATCACATCAGCTCAGTAATGAAAGAAACAGCTCTATCCAAAAGCAGCTGACATCTCAAGGTTTCGGGCTGACAGGAAAACCTCTGCTTAGAAATTCAGGGCAGGCAGAGGAAACTGGATGCCCTGGGCTAGCCAGGCTGGGGAAAGAGCCAGCAGTGGCTGGCTGCCTCCTGGGTAGGCAGCAATGCTGTGCTCAGCCTCTCAGGAGAGGGGAGAATGGGGCAAAGCCTGGGAGAAGAGGGTTGGTACTCATCGTATGGGCCATTATTCTGGGCAAATGTCTGGGTTGGACTGAACTGGGGCTGAATGTCAACCCAGTTTTGTCCATGTTGAGAAATATTCACTAACGGGAGATGTGACAGCTGTTCTCAGGGCCACTGGCCACCACCCCACTGTGGCCAGCCACTGGTTTCCAGTGTCCCAGTGCACTTCATGTAGTTCCACCATGCTTTTTGGCTCTTGAGGACCTTGGGGGCTGTGAATCTCTGCGTTCAACAGGTGCCCAACTTGGAGATGCAAGGCACGTATGGTTCATGTTAGGAAGAGCCACTGCTGGGACTGACCCTCTTTTTCAAACTGGTGCCAGATGATCAAACAGAGGTGGTCTGTCCTGGGCTCCTGCTGGCTCTGCTGTGGCTTCCCAGGGGTGGTCTGGGGGTCTCCAGGGTCCTTCCTTGGGGCTCAGCTACCTCTGGGGCAGCAGGATGCTTACTCTGGTCTGTCTGGAAGGTGCTGGAAGAAAGCACAGCATGGAAAAAGCCAGCGTTCAGGGGACCGGACTTGCTTTCGTGGGACTGATCCTGGCTCTGCATCCTCCCCAGAGGGCTGTGATGAGCTGCATGTCCTGCACCTCGCATCACCTCTGGGAACTGCCAGTTCCCAAACCAGTTCCTGGATTGGGACTGGAGAGGGCCCCTCTATCCTTGTCACCAAGCTGGCTCTGCTAACCAAGCAGCTCCTCATTTGCACGGGTTTGCGATGCTGCAGCCGGGAGGTTGGATCTGAGAGAGGTTGGCTTTGAGGGCACAGATGTGGGGACAGCACTGACCTGTCTTTGCCATCTTCTGTCCGAGTGCCAGCCTGTCCCCCTTAATGGGGAGCTTTGAAATGACTCATTCATTTATCCTAATGCAGTAAGAGCCTGGGTTGAGTGTGGTCTTTGTGCAGGAGCAAACTGTCTCTGCTCCCTGGAAAGGCAGTATTATGCTGTCTCTCGCACTCCAATATGCTAATACACCAACTCCCTGCAATTTCATTTTCAACAGGGACTAATTTAAAAGAAATGACCAGCCTGCCAGTGGACTTCAAAGATATCTTTTGATGAGTTTTAGCAGCTTCAGCAAAACTCTAATTTGAATTTCAGTGGCTGCCGTGTGATTTTCTCAGTGACAGTTAAGAGAGATGATAGCGCCAGCTCCATCTGTCATTGGAGCCTCTTCTCTTCCCTCTTTTCACTGATTTGTTACAGAGGGGGGGAAAGGAGAGAGGGGAGAAGTTGAAAGAGAGGGTGGCTAAATTCTGGCGCCCTTGTGCAGAGGCACACAAAGGGGAAATGTGGAGCTGGGAGGTGGGAGGAGGTGGTGGGGGGCTGCCGGGCAGCATCCCTGCCAGCACTGGCAGTGCGCTTGGCAGCTCTGGGGGTTTTGACAAAACGGTGTAATGGCTCAGGCAATCCGGGTTAAACTGATAACGGCACAGAAAAAGCTTTCACGGGGAAATTAGCAAGCTTTTTCTCTCCAAGTTGGCTGCCCAGGCCGACAGCCCAGGGAAGATGAGTTCTTGCAGCAGGGGAAAATGGCAGGAAGGTTTTGGGCTCGTCTGTCAACAGCTGCCCCCCACCACCCTGCAAACCCTGTGTGCTGCGATCCCCTTCGTGGTTGAATGCATTTTGTTTGGGGTTGCAGCAATAGACAGCAAGCTTCAGCGGCTGGAGTCTGCAAGCTGCAGCATGGCCAAGATTGGGGCAACATGTCACCCAGTCCCAGTGCCGGTGAAAGACAGGGGACAGAGTACCACCAAGCAGTGGGGCCAATGCGGGGACTGTCTCCATCTCATATGTTGGTCCTCCACCCCACCACTGCATGCACCGCTCCCTACAAAGGCGTCAGAGCCTCCTGGGTGGATGCAGCACAACTCCTGCTCCCCCTCTCACGTCTGGAGCTGCCCCTGTTATGGTTGTCACCCATGATTTCATGCTCCCTCTTACATCTTTAGTTTCCCTTGTCAGAGACAGCTTCATCGCTGGCTCCCCTGTGCCTTGGGGAGTCCTCTCACACTGAGCTGGCAGCTTTGGGGGCAGAGGCGCTGCAGCCTTTTGTTCCCGGAGACCCGGATTTACATCCTCCATCTGATGTCTGTGGACAGAGCCATGGCTGGACGCATTTATGCGCCAGTCCCAGCATCCAAGCTTGCCCTCCTCTCACAGGGAAGCCCTGGCCCGGATGACAGGAGCTACTCGGGACTTCTCTGGCTGTCCAGGGCATCTGGGTGGCGTGGGAGTGGTTGTCAATCCCACCATAAGTCCCAGGCAAGCTGATCACGACCTGTTCAGCTCATGTAAAACCTGGGATTAGAGACTGGTTTGAGTGCCCCCTGTTCCCGATTACAGCTGGTCCCAGAGACCTAGGCCAGGAGTCACGCTGGCAAGGCCTTGTTTCATGCATGCTCTCTGATACCCTGCATTGCTAGCTCGTCCCTGGGAATGGGATGCTCCTAGTTCAGGTTTCTTAGTGGTGAGCATCTGTCTAGCGCTCTGCCCCACACTGATGCCAGGCTGGACCCCTGCCCTGGCAGAAGAGCCCGGAGAAGGAAAATGTGTGCCCCATGCACACACACACATCCCAGCAAAGGAATGCCTGTGCACCCTGGAGATGTGCGCTCCCAAATCTCTGGGATCCCAGCACTGCAGGGATCAGTGCCAGGAGGTGCTCCTGTGGGGCATGCTGTGCTGCCAGAATGGGCAGCAGGACCCCAAGAGCTGGAGGTGGTATCTCTCTGCAGGGCCTGGATGCAGAATGCCCTGGGGATGTGATGGGGACCATCCTTGGCTGGAATGGGCTGCACGGATGCCCTGCCAGCTTTGCAGGGGTCTTTGCACCATATGAGAAGGTGACATGGCAAGTAATTGGACTACTAAGTGCGGCTAATGAATACAGTGCTTGCCCATCCCACAGCGCTTGCCCATCCCACCCCTCAGATGGATACCCCAGGAGTACCGTGGGCTGGCGACCCCCTGCAAAGCATCCCTGCTGCTTCCATTGTCTCTTGCAGCAAAAAGTAGGGGTCAGTTGCCGTCTAAGCCCATCTGACAGTGCCACCGGGGCTCCGCGACAGAGACCGCAACTCATGGAATCAGCCTGCCGCTCTGAGATCTGCCGTGAAATCGCTCCGACATTAGGCACTTCCTAATAAAGCTGTCACAGACACCCCCATTATCTCTCGGCTCAGCCCCCTGCCCTCTGTTTAACCAGATAATCTGCTTTTTAAAAATACATTTTCCTCTGGCTCAGTAGAAGCTCAGGTCTGTCCCAGTTCCTTGTCACCGAGGCACGCTGAGGAATTATCAGCACGCAGGCCTTTTTTATTTTTCTTTGTCATTGTGTGATACTGAAAAGTCTATTTTGTGGCTAATTATGCTGGCATCTGTGTGCCTCCCTTGGTGTGCATTTGAGTTTGTCTCTGCTACAGTGGAACAGCCTGTGCGGGGAGGCATCTCTTTCCATTAGACATGCAGAGATCAGACCTGAAATTTGCCCCAGCCCTATGCACAATGCTGATGTCCAGGGTCCTTATCCATCCTTTTGTCCTCGACCCTGGGAAATTCCTGTTTCTCAACCATAGCCTGGGGGATGAGCCGGTTTTCTCTCCAGCAGCAAGGTCTGCCACCAGATGGTAGCTATGGGATGTGTCAGGATTTGAGAAGGTTCCTGGGATCAGTCTGCAAATGTTGAACATGGGGCCATGGTCATCCTTTCCTTTCCTGCAGCCTGAGCATGTCCTGCTCTGCCCCTGCCGGAACCCAGTGCCTGAGTGGCCACAGGTCTGTGGGTAGAGCCAGTGCGGCCCCATGCTGCTCCCCTGCCCATGGCTCCAAGCAGGGTGGCCAAGTGAGGCAATGGTACTGCAGATGTCACTGCCCCTTACACTCACGCCAAGAATCACAGTGTGAATCTGTTCACCTTCTCCACTGTGTCCAGCCCAGGTACTTGCCCATGATGCTTATAGACTTAGGCGTGGGGGGACTGGTGGGGACAAACAGTACAGCTGCCTAGGTTGTTTTCACCATGTGGAGAAGTGGGGCACACATTAGGCTCATTAATCACCTGTGAAGTGCCATAATGGTCCGCACTGTAAGGTCTGCCTTCAGAAAGGATCTCTGAGCCCAGCAAGCATTTGGGCAGAGCTCCCTGGACTGTTCTCAAGGCTGGCATGTTCACTCTGCTTTGGTCAGCTACTGATGGCCCTTTCATTACCTGACGTGGCTGTACGGGGAAGGGATAATCCTGTGCTTTCATTCTTCAATTTTACTGAGAGGCAGGGGGCGGGGGGGAGTCACTGTGAGCCCCACCATTTCCAGGCTCTGCTGGTGGTGCTGGTCAGGCTTGGTGTGACACACGGTCATTACCTGGAGACCACACTCAATAATGGTTTGGTCACAAACTGGAAGACCCCAACAACCAGCTGCAATTGCTCATGCTTTGGTTAGTCACCGGGGAAACGTGGTGTAAAGCATTGCACCATGCTCTGGGGGTCATGTGAAAAAGGTGACATATCAGCCTAGAGAAGAGTCTGATTTATATTCCAGGACTAAGATACCATCTCATGGGAGGATGATGTAGCTAATCCCGCTAACCTTGCTGAGACAGAGCACCTGTAACACCTACAGACCTCACAGAGCTGGAGGCACCTCCAGATATAATTACCCAAGTTCACACCAATGTGTCTGGGGTTAAATTACTGCTTTAGAGAACTACTGGAGCAACACTGTGGATTTGTGTCAGATAAGGAGTGTGACATTGTTTTGCAGAATAAAAAAGAGCCTTATCTGGAATGTGCCAGCCTGAGTGTTTGTTCAGCTCTGCAAGCAGCTGACTCTGCAAGCAGTCAGGTTGGCTGCAGCTGGAGAAGGCTGCCCGCTGTATCGCAGATGGGAGAGATGCTGCCCTGCAAGGAGACAGGTCCCAGCACTGCTCCATTGAGTGTAATGGAGAGGCTGATCTACGGCAGTGTGAGCCTGGCCTGAAGGAATTGCTATTAGCATGATGCTGGCACTTCTCTGATAGCTGAGACGGGACCACACCATGCATGACCCACACATGGAAATGCCTCAGAGCTGCTGCTCTGAGTCCTGATATCCAGGAGCAAATTAATGGGGAACCACGGAGAGATACATGGTGCATCTTCTTGCACTGGCATGACAGGATGAAAAGAAGGAAATTAAAGAGGGCAATGCCACAGCTAAGAGGACAATCATCTGAAGCTGGAAACAAGACCCTCACAATGCATTTCTGATGCCCCTGCATCAACACAGGGCCTTGGAACTGCAGCAATGAGCTCTCACCAGGGGACGGTATCGCCACTAAAAGGGAGGAAATGAGTTTTTCCACATGCATTAAGACAAGACATGCCAGCGTGAAGGAAGATGTTGCACGTGCCCAGAAATGCACAAGGAACCGCTGCATCCCAGTGTCTCATCACAGAGGATATGGCAGAAAGTGAAATCATGAAAATGATAATGGGTGGAGAACGATTTCCACATGAGAAGAGAGAAGAAAGGAGCTATTTAGTTTGAGAGGGGATGAATGAGAGCGAATACGGTGAGATGGGGATAATAATGAATGGGACAGTGAAGACATATCCACCAGCCAGCCTCGACAAAGGAAGAGGCGCCTGGGGAACTGAAGAGGCCTTTCTTGCAGATGGATGCAGGAAAGAGCTTTCTGGCAGAATTCAAGTGATCTGTCCATGGGATCCAGGGCAGCAGGAAGCAGAGGGCAAAGTACCAGCTCATTTCTGGTGGAGCCTCCTGCATCTGCATCCATCTGCCACCACCTTCCTACCAGCATTAAGCAAGGCAGGATCTCTGATCTGCTCTATTTGCTCCCCAAAATGGCGGTGATCCCCAGCAGCTCACTAGTGTGGTGTTTCCCTCTGGTGTTGCACCAAGCAGGTTGTAGCTGTGGCTGCTTGTGGGCACAAAGGCCATGGTGATGGCCACAGGGCTCTGATACATTGCAGATGATTTGGACAGGTATGAAATGCCTGCATTCCCTCTGGCAACAGCTCTCAGACAGTGTGGGATGTTAAATGCCTTCCGAAATGACTGCGTGCCTAAGACACAGTGGACACAGCCACGGGGACTGAAGTGCCCCCACCCCAGCTGCACTTTCCCACCTCACCATGTTGCACCCCAAGGCAGTGAATGCAAGTTGGGGTGAGTTCAAAGGCAGTTGCCTCCTGAGTCCTGGCCACTCGGTGCCTGTGTGACTGGGCAAGGGGCTCTGGAAATTGGAAAACGCTGCCTGAGACACTGTTGTGTACGCTAAATTAAAAAGTGGTGGGTGATGGGCAGCCAGCTACAGGGGAGCTGCATTGCACAGAGGCTCAGAGGAGGGTACAAGGTGGGCATTGATATCCAGAGGATCCCTGTAGGATTTAGGAGTGGTCAGAAGGGAGTTACCCACCCAGAGCGAATGGGGAAGGAAAGCAGTGTTAATAACAATTTTTTGCATGTCCCTTCCGTTGCCTTTCTCCAGTGTCAGAAAGCAGTGTGGCTTCTGGGGCTTCATGGTGGGATGGGGGAGTCACCCTGTCCTATCCCTGGGGAGAGGAGGACCACCAGGTCTCTGCATCCTCTCCCTGGGATGCTGCTCCACTGGGCACACTGGGCATACAGGAAGCCACTGTCAGGCTGCTGGAGGAGCTGATCCACAGCCCCTTACCCCTGAACCCAGCACAGTGACAGTAGCAGTGGGTGGTGATGCTGTGGACAGTGGCGTGGTGCGTGTGCGATGCACATTGCTCCCACAGAGCTTCATTAGGATCATTTTGGTTTTTTTCCTGGGGCTGCTGGCGTGACACTCCAAAGGGCTCTGCTGCCATGGGGAGGTGCTTTGCACAGCATTTCCATCCCAATTCATGTCCCCTGCTGGGCACCACCTGTGCCCCAGCCTCACCATCCCTGTTTGGGCCAGACGGAGCAGGTGGGAATGGAAAAGACCTGAGGGCTGCTCCTCCTCGCTGCATCCCCACGGCATCCCCTAAGGTTTTCCTAGGCACGCTCTGCTAAACAACACCGCCTTGTTGTCTCACCTCGCTGCAAAGCATCTTCCCTGCCCCATGGCCCAGCTGGGGCACAGGCAGTGGGGCTGGGCGGCTGCGGACAGTCACAGGGGCAGGTTCCCGCCAGCAGCCCATCAGCACCAAGAAGTGATGCTTGCAGAGAGCTCAGGGCAAGCTGCGGGGAAGCCTTACCAGCTGCTGCTGCCTTCAAAGCTGCATCTCCCCAGGATGAGGCAGGTGGATCAGAGTTCAGCTTTTCTGCCAGGTCTGAAAACAGTGCTTTTAAATTAACACGTGGGACCAATCTAGAATAAAACTTTTTTTCTTCTTTTTTTTTTAAATTTTCCTTTCTCCCCCTCAGCATTTCCCACAAATCAAAAAGTCAGAAAGAAATTGGTTTTGGGGTGAAGTGAGTGATTTTGGGCTTCAGCATCATTTAAGGCTCAGGGACCACAGCAAAAAAGGATACATGAGCATGGAGCTGGGGTTGAGTTTTAAAGGCTATGGACTTTGCAGATGCCCTGCCAGGAGGATGGAGAGCACACATCCCCAGAAAGTTTCCTGTAGCAGGTGATGCAAGGGGATGCATTGCATTTGCTTGCCAGGCACAGCCTGCTGCACATCAGCTCTTTAACCAAGGAGATCTGCACCGGTGATCCTCTCTGGTGACTCCCAAGTGCTCTTCTGGATCCACTGCCAGGCTGGGGCTTGGCCAGCACATGGTTCAGAGGACTCATATGTATTGATCGGGAGGGCAGGTCTCTGCTGTCAGGTGCATCCCTGTGCTTTCCAGCTGGGACCGCCTCCACGTCCCGACACCGATGGGGTAATTGCAATATTGTCATGACATGTAGAAGATCAAAGGCCGGGTGCAGGGGAGGTGGCAGTAGTGGTAAGAATGACATGCAGTTTGCATTTAGAAAGCACTTAAGAAGCAATTATCCAGTGCTGGGAGCCCTGGCCAGAGAGTGTGGCTCATGTATTTTAATGTGTATTTCAAAGAGATGAAGATTGGTGCCCAGCGGGAGGCCCGGCAGTCGTGGAGCAGCTGTGTGCAGCTTGCTCCAGGCCAGGCTGCACTGCTGTGGCCTCACGCGAAGCTGCGGGCTGCCTGCACACGGGCAGGCTCTCAGGAAGCTTGCCTTCATCCCCTGCCCCTCACTGATCTGCTGTATCGAGCCGTCTCTCCCTGCAGCACTGTCCTGTGGGCGGGTGGATGAGGGGTGAGGAGGAGAAGCGTGTCTAGCATTGCCCCTGAGCATCACTGCTCCAGGTTGACTCCTTGTTCCTGGAGAGGGAGATAGGTGCTGTTTTGGAGGGGATGCTGGGCTCTGCCCTGGTTGCAGCACCCAGCTGCAGCAATGCCAGCTTTGCTGCACTGGTGTGGGGGCTCAGGTTCATCCTGGCATGCTTGTACCAGCTGCCGACCACGATGGGCCTGTCTCGGCCTCTCCTGTTTGCAAATTCCAAAGCATCTGTACATCCCTCTGCAATAAAACTCAGTATCTCCTGTGCAGCCCTCCGGCGCAGCACACAGTGCTTCAGCTCTGCTGATGGCTTCCCCAAATCAGCCAGACCCTCCCTCTCCCCAGCTCATCAGCACTGCATCTCTGGGGTGCGAGAGGGCAGTGGTCCTGCCGGCTCCCTTTCTGCTTAGCAGTGGGCATTACTAATGGAAAAGACTCTTTAGGGAAAGAGACCACCTAGGAGAGGCAGCCTGGTCCTTGTTTTCTAATTAGAAGCAGGCTTAGACAGACTAAACAGGTTAACCAATAACGAATAAATTATCGCTCATAATTATCTTCTTCAGTGCTGGCTGGAGTAGCAAAGAGCACAAGGAATAATCCCCTAACCTGAGCTGCAGACCTGTCATCTTCTACAGACCTCCCAGCTCCTGGGCTGCCCCAGGGTGGGCAGCCAGCAGTGCCCCAGGGCAAACCCATTGGTGGGTTGATGCTGAGCTGGACCTTCAGCATCTGTGTGTGAGGAGGTGAAGGACAGCGCAAGGCAAGCGGGTGCAGCTGGCATCGCACCACGGGGGCACCCCATCCCCTCTGTGGGACCAAACGGAGCTTGCCTTGCAGTGAGCACAGACGTATCTGGACAAGGCTGCCGGCATCGCCCCCAGCCCACCCTCCAGCTTGACGGGCTGCTGACAGCCCCGGGTGGGTGCTCCCCGGCCATGGGGCCAGTGAGGGCAGCCTCGCAGCCCCGGCACGGTGCTGGTGCACACCCAGGGCGGTCTGCCCCCCACATCCATCCCAGCATCTGTCCGTCAGGCCATCCCCAGGGGGCTTTGCCACCCCGACCTGCCGCCGGAGCCTGCTGCCTTTGACAAGTCTCTCCGGTGGAGGTCTGACAGCCCGTTTCAGGGGAAGAGGGCATGGGGGGGCCACGGCATCTCACTGCGGTGCTTGAAATGCTTGTCGGCACCCCGCTTGGGTCCCTGACCCCCTGCCTTGCTGGGTGTGTGGGGATGCTGGGACCTGAGATCAGCACCCATGGCACAACTCAGTGGACCCCGCCTGGTGTGCTGCATTCTCCTAGCATCACCTCCTCTACTCACCAGAGACGTCGGGTTTCTGGAAACACTTTGCTCTGAGCTGTGGGGGTGCTACTCTGCTTTCCTGGGGGCTCAGAAAAGCTGGCAGGGTGTCTCCAAAGAGCCCCAACAGGCCCTGTCCTTGCTCCCCTCTGCCTGTTGGAGCAGGGAGTGCTTTTGTGGGAAGGTCAACAGATTTGTGCCAAAGTGGGACAGGCTGAAGATAATCCCAGAGCTACAGGGATATTCATACTCATCCCAAATCACAATTCTGACTTCAGTCTGAAGCTCTTTGCTTTCTGTTGCTGTTTTCATGCACAGTAACAGCCACTGCAGTGCCTTCATGCTGACCCGGGATGACAAAGGTGGGGGGCATCAGCTCTGCTGGAGGAAAGGAGATGTGAACAGTGGATCCATCAGGCCCATGCAGATCATTCCTGGCGCAGTCCTTGACTTCACCCATTGATTTCTGAGCCTTTTCCTTGATGATGTATACGTCTTAAGCACATTCACTAAATGATTGAGACAGGAGAAATGTTCTTGCTGTAGGTTTAGGACCTGTCTCCTATTCACCATTCAGGAGGTTGTCCCCTGCATGGGAGACCCTGGTGCAATTTCCCCTGTGCCAGGCTGGAGCCCACACTTTAGGACATCTGCCACCCCTGGACATGAGCTGTCCTCAGCTCCTCTCTTCTGCTGCGTGTAAAGTACCTGCAAAGTCTTTGGGAGCATATAAGATGATTTTCCAACTCCATGGGTCAGACCTCACCCAAAGGGTGGGACAGGGGCATTTGATTTAATGTGCATGTGGAAGAACTTGAGAGATGGTAGTCTGGCCAGGACATCTGCTTGGCTGGGCTTTAAGGCAAAGCAAGACTTGGGGTGTAAACCTGCAAGCAAAGGAGAGAACAGGACCTAGGTCTCCATCTGCTGTGCAAAGGCAGTCCTGTCCTCTCTGTCCTGTTCCCTCCTCTTTGGTGCACTTAGATCTTGAATCACTTTAATAATCTGGAGCAGCAGCATTTTCTTCTGGGTAGATGTGGTGGCTTGGCCCTGGCTGGATGCCAGGTGCCCACCAAAGCTGCTCTATCACTCCCTTCCTCAGCTGGGCAGGGGAGAGAAAATATAACAAAAGGCTCATGTGTTGAGATAAGGACAGGGAGATCACTCAGCAATTACCATCACAAGCAAAACAGACTCGAGTTGGGGAAAATCAATTTAATTTATTAAGAATCAAATAGGAGTAGGATAATGAGAAATAAAACCTAAATGTTTAAACAGCTTCCCCCCACCCCTCCCTTCTTCCTGGGCTCAACTTCAGTCCCGATTTTCTCTACCTCCTCCCCCTGAGCAGCGCAGGGGGATGGGGAATGGGGGTTGTGATCAGTTCATCACATGTTGTTTCTGTTGCTCCTTCCTCCTCAGGGGAGGACTCCTCACACTCTTCCCCTGCTCCAGCGTGGGGTCCCTCCCATGTCAGACAGTCCTCCATGAACTTCTCCAGTGTGGGTCCTTCCTGCGGGCTGCAGTTCTTCACAAACTGCTCCAGCCTGGTCCCCGCGGGGTCCCCAGCCCTGCCAGCAAACCTGCTCCAGCCTGGGCTCCTCTCGCCACGGGTCCGCAGGTCCTGCCAGGAGCCTGCTCCAGCGCGGGCTTCCCACAGGGTCACAGCCTCCTTCAGGCACATCCCCCTGCTCCGGCGTGGGGTCCTCCCCGGGTGCAGGTGGATATCTGCTGCACTGTGGGCCTCCATGGGTGCAGGGGCACAGCTGCCCTCACCATGGGCTGCACCAGGGGCTGCAGGGGAATCTCTGCTCCGTGCCTGGAGCACCTCCTCCCCCTCCTTCTTCACTGACCTTGGTGTCTGCAGGGTTGGTTCTCTCACATATTCTCACTCCTATCCCTGGCTGCAGTTGCTGTTGTGCAGTTTTTTCCCGTGTTCTTAAATATGTTCTCAGAACGGCGCTACCACTATGGCTGATTGACTCGGCCTTGGCCAGTGGTGAGTCCATCTTGGAGCTGGCTGGCATTGGCTCTGTCAGACATAGGGGCTTCTTCTAGCAGCTTCGCACAGCTGTAGCCCTCTGCAACCAAAAGCTTGCCATGGAAACCCAATACAGTAGAGGAGGAAAATGGTCTGGAAATCCCCAGGTTGGGTCATGTTATAGGGATCTCTACCATTAAAGGCTGAGCATCCCAAATAAGCAGGGAGATATAATTTTTACTTGGCTGGTTAGAGCCTGTTATGCTTCACTTCAAAGCACCTCAGCCATGTAGGCAACCTCTTTAATGGGATTTTGGCACCGCACTACCAGCTTGGTTGGTGTAATCCACCTTCCTACCTGATATAATGCTGAGACAGACTGGAGTCTTCTGGAACTTGGGAAAAGCTGGGGAGCCAAACTTTCCACTCTCTTTAAGGTTGGGGGTGCACCTTTCAAGTATGATGCCAACTCCAGAGCCATCTTCTGAGTTTGGTCTCCATGCCTGACCTTTCAAGGACCTCACCGGGACAAAATTTGTCTTTCCAAGACCTGCGGGAGGTTGATCTTCTGCAAGAGGCTCTGTACCCAGGGCACACATCTGTATGTGCAAGCACTGACAAAGGGGTGCCCAGCCATGCACCCTGGGAGAAATACCTTTTGCCAAAGGATGGGGTACAATCTGGAGAGGTGAGAAGTGAGGTTTTAATCCTCTTGGGAAGAGGGAGGTGTGGTGCTTCTGTCCCATGCCACAGGTGAGTCTGCTGGTCACTTGCGCTGCTGTATAACAGGAGTATTTCTCCTCTGGCCCTACTTCTACAGCTGCTCGGGAGCAGACTGGTCCATGGGAGGATGCTCCTCTGGAGCTGGACTTCTGCAGCATGATGTAGGAGCTTCAAGTAGTTTTTCTCACCACCACTGTAAGTAACAGGTTGCAGTAAAAAGGAAGGTGTCAAGGCAGTAGCCTTATTTTTGACACTGGCTGTTTTTGAAGCATTTGATTTCTCTGGTAGCTTTCAGTTGTCTCAGGCCAAGGAAGCTAATTATGGAAGTGTGGAGCAGAAATCCGAGGCATGTGGGAACACTGGGAAAAAATGGAACGTACAAAAGACATGGTTTAATCAGAGAGGATTGAAAGAAAGTGAAATCTCAGAAGAGCTAGTGACTGATCTGTGGCTGGAGAACAGGCAACTGAGAGAGAGACACAGGCAGCGAGAGAGGTCTGGTTGCAGAGCTAACTTCAGGCAGTGCAATTAGAATTTGCTAGGCAGCAGAAGTCACCCTGTCCAGAGTGACAACTTTGAAGGGTGAGTAGCACGTAGCTTTCATAGACACGGTTGAAAACACTTGACACCACCAGAGTGACCTGCAGCAGAGATGAGAGCAGATCTGAAAGCAGGAATGAAGCCAGCACAGCACCTGGATGCTGCATGTACTGTGATAAGCGGTGAAAGCAGAACACTCTGTGTATTGGGGAGAGGCAGCAAATGCAGGAGTATGCAAGCAACAGCAGATGCACGGGAAGGATAAAGAAGAAGGTGGCCATGCTATTAGCTCAGATGATTTCTTCAAAGGAGTGAAGGACAGTGCTGCAGCAGAAGGCAAATCGACTCTAAATCTTCAGGCCAAGGCAACTTGCTTTACTTTGAATATATGTATTTGAGAGCAAGCCAGAAAGTATCACGACAAAGTATCTGAAAGTGGTGAAGAGACTTCTCTCTGCTACATGTGGACATCACCTAGGTGGGCTGCTGACCAGGTAAGAACCTATTTCTGCTAGCATCATCACCCAGTCAAGTGTCCCAAGACCTGAGTGCTGTAACTGGAGGACCAAAGAAGTGGAAGATGTTACGGGGTGTCCTCCTGCATGGCCAGATGCGAGGAACAAGGGGCATGGAGTCTACCGCAAAGCTTTCAGTGGCTAGACTGGGCTGAGAGACCCTCAGGGCATGGCACAATCAGTACAAGTGCAACTGGCAGCAGAGCTGCCTTCAAAGGGAGAGCATTGCCTACTCTCTTAGGGCACCTTGCAACCCTGGCCACACTGTTACAAAGGAGAATGACCAGCTTGTTGAGAGGATTTCTAAAGATAGCTTGGAAAGAAGATATGGTCCTAGGGGTGGTGCCTTGGTGGGCTGAGATGCCCAAACAAGAGACAGTGCCTTGCAGGCAGACCAAAGCCTTGGATGGTCTCTTGCCTGTGCCTGGTGCCCCATGGGACCTCAAACAACACAACAGGGCCTGTGCAGGGTCTGCTAGCAATGGGTGAGGAGCTTTGCTGCAATGTCCTCAGGATGGGGTACTGGAGAGAACAACCCATGAGGAAGCTGGAGTGATTAAATCAGCTCTGCTTGGGGCTCTTTTTACTTTGCCTTATGGAGAGACTGTTTCCAAAGACAGAATGGGAAAAACTATATATATTTAAAAATTAGAGACAGCTTGCTGCTAGTTGGAGCAAGAGGAAGATGACCATTGGGTGGCCATCCTGCCAATTCCTGGGCACTTGTCTTAGACTCTGTAACATCTGGAGATTGATGAAGCTCCCTTCTGAAGCCCCTTCACTTCAGTTAGCACAGATTCCCCAAACCAGAGGGCAAATAAATGTCACTCATGCTGGGGGCTAGGTAAATCTCATAATGTTTGAAAATGTGGCATGGGGAAAAGCGGTGCCAGAATCTGGCAATGTGACCTCTTGCTCCTGACCTGCCTGCTGATGCCACTGTTTTCAGATGAGCAGGCAGCAGCATAACACATTTTGGTCAAGCCCTTTGCCAGGGGCAAAGCTGAGATCTAAACTTGGAGCTGTGAGATGACATAGCAGCATCGTGGCTGGTTTAGCAGTAAAGATGCTGTGGGTTGGCAGCCAGAGCCACCCAGTGATGCTGTATGCTGCCAGCCTTGGATTCTCTAAAGCACAGCGACTACATTGAAAGGCTCCTTGCTCCTCTGTGCAGCTTAGACTTACTTGTACAGACCTTTGGGAGCACCAAACAGCCTCCTGGTGACCCTGAGCAAGCAAAGCTCTGGAAGAGAGATGTGGCTTCTCCGCCGCCTGCGGCTGCAGCGAAAGCATGGTCACGCATGGTCCTTCCTGCAGCGATGCCTCAGCTCCTGGCCAAAGGCTGGGTTTTGTCTACGTCTGATTCCCAGATCTGAGTCCTTCTCTCCACACATAGCATGTCCTCCCTGACCCTTCACTGCCTACCCTTGAAACATAGATTATATTCCTGACAATTTCCAAGTGAATCTGTTAATTAGTTCCTGAGATGGTATTAATTAAATACATGCTCTTTACAAAATTTCGATTTGTTTGTTCATCTTCTGCTGACCCTTGAACTAATTAAGGGCTTTTCACTGACCCCTCACACCCCACAGGGAGTTAAATCTCAGTGAAGTAAGGTGGAGAGGTAGATGTTTGAAGAAATTAGGCTGCAATTCTACAAGGTTACCCAAGGTAACCAAGTTATTTATAATTTTGTATAATAGCCAGGGTTGGGTGGGTAGCTCCAGTTCTTCCTAAATAGTCCTACACCCAGCATCCCACATGAAGGAACGCTGCTCCTGGGCAGGAGGCAGGTTCCAAACTGTGTAAACAGAGACCTATGCTGGGAAATAAATAGTCCCAGCTGGTGGCAAGGTCCCTGATACAGCTGGACTTCATCATCAGAAAGAGTAAATATTAAACCTGAACCTGCAGCTGGGGATCCTGGGATGTGCAACCCAATCTGGAGGAGAAGACCATGGCTTGGGACTGTGCTTTGCCATTGCCAGCCCCACCTTTGCACACTGGTGGCCTGTTCCCCAATTTTCTAAGGTGATAAATGATACAGGCAGAGCCCAGCTCCGTGAAAGCATAGCCCAGGCAAGCGGGACCCAGGTACTGCTGTCAGGGAGCCCATTTGCTGACATCTTGTGCCTGACCGGTGCCCCTCTCTGCAAAGGGGCAACCCTGGCTGAGCTCTGAAGTGGCTGTGGGTGTTCCCATTTGTTTCATTATTGTTCCCTGACCATTCACCCTATTTTAAATGGAGCTTTATTTGGTTATTTTTGCAGCATCAAAATTAATTTTGGAGAGTGTCTCATTGTAAGCTTTCAAAAGGATTATGCCTGTGTCTGCCCAGCTCTATAATTAAGTCTCTTTGAGATTTCCACTTCCAGCAGAAACAAACCTCTTGAAATAAAGCCGGCAGTTTAGGCAGCTATCAGTGTATTTTGTTGGCAGTGCAAAGTATTCCTGGGATGGGGCTGGAGGTGTCTTTTGCCCATCTTTTGGCTATGCTGACAGCACCGTGGTTTGGGGCCAAGCAGAGATCTTTTGCTTGGGAAAGCAGAGGCTGGGGATGCCAGAGGGTGTTAAGACTTGCTGTAACGTGCTTCCAAGGGAGGCTGCAGGACCTGGAGGTGCCTGGTGTGGGTTGTTCTGCTTTGCTTTCCATCTCATTGACAGTGTCCAGAGACAGGCTTGACTTTTGGCCCAGGAACCCCAAGAAGAAACATCCATGGAAGTGCTCCCTTTGATCCTATGGAGGATTTGTATCCCATAGCACAACTAATGGCGGTTTTTGGGTCCCTTGGACAGCACTTGACTCAGTGCTACTGGACAACCCTGATAGTGCAGGCAGGGTAAATATGAAGCTGGTATCAGGGAGCAAAGCAGTGACCGGCTGTGCAAACAGAGGAGGCAGCAGTGGGTGGCAGGGGATGGGGACTGAGGTGCCACTGCCATCTGGCAGACATAAAGCAGTTCATCTGTCCATGTGGGATAAAGCCCTGGAGACAGGAGAGAACAAGCCATGCACAAGAAAGGAAAGAGCAAGGACAGAGGGGAGTGAAGAAAAAGGTGTGGAATAAATTAGGGGGAAAGAAGCACAAGCTGGGTTAAGGAAATGCAAGGAGTGCCCCAGAGCAGGATGATGCCAAGGTCCTGTGCAGTGGAGGGGTAGTGAACTGGGTTGCAGGCTCAGCTGTCCTGCAGGGACCTGGTGTTTTTCCAAAGTCTAAGGGTTCCAAACCACCTGCTTAGTCCACAAAGCTATTCCCTCCAGCAATATTGGAGCTGCTGTGCTCTGGAGACTGGGATTCAATACATGCAGTGCTGTCTGGGCTAGTGGTGGCCCCTGTTTTATTAGCTTCAGCTAATTTCTGTTTGTTTGTACCAGTCTTTCCCGAGAGAGCACCAGGACTGTCCCTGTGTCCCTTTCTTTTCCAAATGCATGTGCACTGGATGAGGAGAGGGGGATTTCAGCCGGCTGGTCCACTGCCTTCCTCTATGGTTGCTGACTCTCACAATACCATGGGCTGCCTTGTGTTATTTTTGGATGCTTTCAAGCCCCAGCTCCTGGAGGCATATGATTATAACAGCAAAGCCTTTGGCCTCTGACCATGCAGAATGGAGCCGTGTGCATGCCAAGGTTAGAAACTGGAAGGCAAAGGAGAGATGTTAAGAGCAGCGAGGTATATTTGTATCTCTCATGCCATTTTAGCACCTGATTCATGGGTTTTGTTTCCTGACGTGTCTTTGAAGTGCTTGGACTTGACTGCATTGCATATCTGCTTCTTCAGCCAGCAAAGCATCATTGCTTGGGCTGTCTGCAGAGAAATCCAGAGACTGTCACAGCCTTGTCTGGGTGTCAGAGCTGTAAGTGTAGGTTGGAGCTCCTGCAAGTGTTCAGCTGGCCACACCAGTGCTGCGGCGAGGCTTGAGACCTTCTGCAGAGGACCACAAAGCTCCTGCCGTGGACACTGTGTGGCCCCAGCCCTGCTGTCTGCTCATGCTGTGGCACTACCTGCTATGATGGCTTTCCTCCAATGCTCCCCACAGCAATGTCCCTATTTGGGAAGCTGAGGGGTGGTCCCTGATGTCATTACAGCACTGGATGCAGAGAAGGAAGAGATGTTCCCCAGACCTCCCTTTAGACAAGGCACAGATGCATTTTTCTCCATGCTTGGAGATGCCTGGGGATGGCCAGGACTTACTGCCATATCCGTTTCAAAGGGGCAGCCTATCCCTCACCATCCCTCTGGATAAAGACTGCACTATTGCCAGGTTTGCAGGTGATGCTTCCAGCCTGGGCCTGGGGGTATTGTAGTGATTTCACTTGGGCTAAACTTCTGACTGCCCATCTCCTCTTCTTCTCAGGACCAGGCTGCCCCATCAAGGCATGAGCATATATCTTATTGTTAGGCAGCATGGATGTGGTGGGGCTTGGAGATGCTGGTACTAAAAAAATGTTCCCTGGGAGGCCCCTGCTTTGCATCTCTATACAACCCTGGCCCCTAACAGCTTCGTAGCAACCATGCACCCACCTTAGGGAGCAGGGACTTAGTTCCACTTCAGCAAGACAGAAAATAGGCAAGAGGCAAGCACAACCCTGGCGCTCTTGGATAAAAGAACATTAATGCTGTTAATATCCAGCAATCAGAATTTCTTAGAGTGAGAACAGTACTGCATCCCCTTCCCTCCTGCTCATCCCCTGCTTGTTTAATGAAAATCAGACACAGCCATTAAAGAGCTGCTTAGCATTTCAATACGTTTAATATCCTCACTGATAAGGGAATGATGGATATTACCAAAAGGCCTTTCTTAAACTCTCCCCTTCTGCAGCCGGTGCTCCTGGCTTGTGTTTGTCTCAATTCCAATTCCAAACCATCTCCTTCAATGAGGAAAAATTATGATAAGATTATTTTTTTTTAATATAAAGGATATTAATACACAACATTTCTGATAATGACAAGGAAGAAAGGCATGCTAGGCCCCCCCAGCCTTGACCTGAATTAATTGGGAGCTGATTGCTCAGCTGGCCAAAGGCCTCCCACAGTTGTACCTCGTCACAACTGATGCCAAGGGCTGGACCTCTCCGCTGGTGTTAATGGAAGAAACTGGGCACCCACCTGCAGTAACGGGGAGGGAAGCAGCACCCCCTGCTGTGGTGAGGGGCCAGGTGGGATGCTCAGCCATGGCATCTCGTGAAAGGTGCTGGCTTGACAGCAGGCAGTGATGGGGATACTGGTGAGCCCCAGGGAGTGTTGGGGCAAGCAGGGAAGGCACCACCCGACCTGCTCCTCAGGGCAAGCACCTTGCTGAAAAAGAGGCCCAACACATTAGGAAAGGAAAAACGCTGGGGCACTGGAGAGGGAAAAGAGCCTGGTGCAGGCTGCCCCCGGGGAGGAGGTGACATGCGGTCCCTGTGATTCTTGACCTTGCTGCCAAGCAATCTGTCCCAGACCTGTTACAGCATGAGGACTTACAGTGACAGTGATGTAGCATGGGTATTGCTCCAGGTGAATTCTTATATCGATGTAGATAACATGTCAGCATGTTTATACAGTAGATGCCAGGTTAAAGGTCTTCCCACATGCACTGTCGCATGAGGTACACTGGAGTCCACTGGGAATTACTGCTAACAGCTCAGGTGGGGGCACCAAATGCAAGTTTTGCTGGTGGATGCTACAGCCATGTGAAAGTGCAGAGGGGGGATGTACCACCTGCATGGGTCCAACACCCCCCTCCTGTCCTGCTACCCCTGGGGCTTTGCTGGGGACGCCAGGGTGGAGGGGTTAGGGTAGGGGGGAAGATAGGACCCCGGCTTGTTTGATCAATCCCAGTTTTAAAAAGTCCTCAGATTCGGGGCTGTTGCCTGTGCAAGAGATGGAGGGGTCATTGTGCATGGCCATTTGTGTGGGGAAAGCCACCCAGGACTCCTGTCCCCCCCACCCACAGTGGCACACAGCTTTGCCAGGAGGCTCCCAGATACCTGCGCAGCATTGCCTGTGCTTGGGGACCTCCTCAGCTCATTGTCCTCCTGCAGACACCTTGTGGGTGGAACAGGGATGCACTTTGGGCTTGGGAGAGAGCACCCACGCCCCATCATGTCTCTGCATGCCTCTTCCTGGGAAAGGGATGTACCGTAGGGGACAGATGGATGGACAGGCATCAGGGGGTTACTGAGATCTGCAGCATGGCTCTGCTCCCTGCCCTGAGTATCCCCTTCTCTGCAGGGGTGGGAGGGGGGGGTCCTGGGTCTGCTGGTGTCCCAACACAAAGTGGCACCAGTCTTGGAGATTGTGCCATTCCCTTAATGACTCTGCCACCCACGCTGCCTGCACCAGCCCTGACCCGGAGGCACCTGGCCCTGGAAATGCTACAGGAGAGCAGAAGTGCCTGGATATTGCTTTCCTGACCCAGGAGGGGCAGGCACACTGGAGGTGGGCAGGGCTGCCCTCCCCACTAGCCCAGACACAGATTGGATCTTGCAGAGCTGTGATGGACAATCCCTGGGTGCAAAGAGGTCTGAGCTGCTGAATTAGTGAGGAGGCTGTGGTCTCCCTGGTAAATGCACCTGGGTCATGCTAAATGGGGGTATAGCCAGGCTTGGCTCCCCTTCTTCACTGATCCTCCCTGTCTGAGCTGTGCTTTCCTCTCTCTGCAGCATCTATAAATATCCTCCCCATCTCTGTGACAGCCAGGTGCGGGACCACATCTGAGGAACGTGGCAATGGCAAGAGACTCGCTGAGGAGCAGAGGCAGCAGCACGCAGTGCGATGGGGGAGGCAGCTGGCGGGTGGGCATCATGCCCCATCCAGCTCAGGCCAGGGAGAGGTGACTGGGAGCCTGAGGAGGGATGCAGGTGGCGAGAAGGGCCAGGGATCCTGGCATGATGCCTTCCATGTGCCTGGTTCCTGGGCTGTTTGGGGTTTCTGGGATGCCTTGTGATTGTGGCCATGGCTGCTTGTGGATCCTGGTATGGAAAGGGTCTGCATTTCGAGACAGGAGCATCCCCAGGCTCTTGGCACATGTGTTTGCATCCTGTACCAGCTCACACACTCCCGACAGTGCCCTGCCTCCAGGCACATGCACTAATTACGCACACAAGGCACATCCTGACAGCAAAACCAAGTGTCCAGTGAAACCGGGGTGCCTGCCCCTACCCACACACTCCTTTGGTGCACAGCGTGTGTGCACTGCATTATGGCACGCAGTTCATGCTGAGCCAGCACAGTCCTTCACCAAGGCTCAGCACCCTGCTGCACCCACCACTGCATGCAGGCACCCCAGTACACATCATCCTCTCTCCCCAAAGCTGACAGTGTATCTGAGAGGCCTCACATTCCCTGGGAGGGATTTGGGGCACGCTATTCTGGAGTCACTGTGTCCTGTCTCCTGCAAAGCCGCTTTACACTCTGTAATAGTGCCCAACCACCACAGCTTCTCTAGGATCCTGGGTCACGGCAAAACCAAAAGCTGTGGGGAAGTGCAATATCTGGTAGCTGTGGGCATCTCTGTGAGACCTGGTGGACCCACATTCCTGGGACAGATCTCCTGGCTGGGATGGCACCAGGGGATGCGAGAGCCCATGTGAGTGCCTGGGTTGTGTTGGAGGTCTGCAGGGTTAGCCCCCTGCATTAGACCATCACTGGGAGCAGGCATCACTCAGTACTGCAAGTCCAAAGCTGGCTTCTGCTTCCCCAGAGGTTCATTTCCAGAGCTTGGGACTGAGATGGAGGCAGTGTGGATGGTGTCCCTCCGGCATGCCTGGCTCTGCTTGGGCTCTGGGTGACAAAGAGTTGAGGGATCCAGCACTGAGGTGTGATAAGGCCTTTCAGCACAAGACTGCTGGTTTGGAGTAGCAATGTGATTGCTTTCCCACCAGCTGCAGGGGTGCAACCATCATGGCATCAGCGCTGCTCTGGGGCTTCTTGGTGGCTTGGTGCTATTCAGGAAACCATCAGCCCTGACCTCTTTGCTCCAAGGCGTATTGCAAAGACCACTGCTTAGCTGCACCCTCGGCATGACAGCACTGCTCAGCCTCTGCCATCTGCCTTGGGAACTGCTGGAGTCCTCCCCAAGCCACAGCCGTATCTCTGCCTGAGCCGTGATACTGCTGATGACAGGATCTCTCCAGCGCAGTCTCCGGATGGATATCTTCCCAGGCAGGGAGAGCAAAAAAACTGGAGGGACCTGATGCCCCAGGTCATTCCCAGGTCCTGGTGATGAGTGGTGCAGACATGTCCCTGCAGGCACAATCCTCACCCACTCTGAATGGGGAATTGTTGCCACCACGTGCTGTGAGACGGGCAGGGAGCCCCTCTTGCCCCAGCACGTAGGAAGCTGCTGGCAGTGCCACAGGGTGCCCCAGCATGCAGTCCAGCATCTCCACGGAAGACACTGGGATCCAGGGTGGGATGGAAGGTGTGTGACACTCCACCCCGCACCACCCCCCCCACCCCCCCCCCAGCCTTCCCTGCCCCAGGCCTACTGAGCAAGTCTGGGGTGAGCTTTATCCAACGGATGGCCTGACAGTCAACAGAGATGCCCGGCCTCCCCCATGTGCCTTTTCCTGAGTTGAGTTGCTGGGGGCAGGGGAGGGCTGCAGTCACACATCGGTCCCCTGGCCATGAGTGCATGGAAGGGCAAATAACCCCACCGCATATGGCGTAGGTGGGAGTCAGCATCTATGGTTACTGTGGGCAAGTATTAGTGATCATTCAGCATTTAGATGGGGACACAGTTGTGGCCACTGTAGGGGGTCTGTTGACAGATGCTGACTTTAATGCTGAGCAAGGTACTCACCTGGCTTGGCAATTCTGGCAGCTCCAAGCGAGAGGTATGCAGAGGCTTCCTCTGCAGGGCCATGGGGAGGATGCTCGGTACTCCTGAGGCAGCACAGACCCCAGTTGCTGGGCCCCCTTGCCCAGCACCTGGCCTTTCCCACCCTGGGACAACTGCTGCATCCTCCAAAACTCTGCTTTTGAAGGGGTTGGCCTTGTCTCAGGTGGCCAACGCAGCTGCAAGCAGGCTGGGTGTTGTGAGACCTGGCCATGTTGTCCCCTGCTCCTGCTGCCCCAGCTCAAGGGCGAGTGGAGAGCGTCTATCCCAGCATGATGAGTAATGAAAAGAATCAAGGGGGGGGTGGGGGGGTGTGGTCTGCCTCTCTTCCCCAGCCCCAGACATGCAAGGGGAGCATGTGCAAGGGGTTTTTCTCTCTGTCCACACTGGGACTGAAGGGCAACCCTGTCCCCTTCATGCCTGACCCCAGCTGAGCACAGAGCTCCCCACTGATCTACAGCTTGGGCTGCAAGTTCGGCTCTTGCAGCAGCCGGACGAGAGCAGCAAAGAGGGACGGGGAGCATGAGAAGTGGTGGGGGCTGCTTGAGCATCACAAGGGAGGGAGGATGGATGGCAGGGGGGAGCGGGAGCCCACCGTCCGGATGCTTGGGCTGGGTACAGCGTGCGCGTGTGGCGCGGGAAGGGGGGCTCGCTGCAGAGCCCACCCATCCCATTGGCTTGCGAGTGGTGACAGGCAGGCTGCTCCCTCCCTGCCGAGCCGCTTGCCTGTGTGGATGCGAGCAATGTGCGCAAAGTGCCTTTGCATTAGCCGGTGTGTGCCGTAGCTCCAGGCGCTCGCTCACAGAGGTGCTGGGACGACTGAGGTGGCCCTGTCCCACGCCCAGTGGCCCCGCCGGACCATGGCATGGGTACAGGGGGATCTGACATCCTCAATCTCCATTGTCATCGCTTTGGCTGCCTGCCTCTCTGCCACCACCAGTGAAGGTAGGAACCGGGGTGGCCCTCGTGTGACGGGGCAGTGCTGGGGGGACCTGCAGGATTGCTGCGTCTGTTTGGATGCTTCCACATGGGCTTGCTAGATCTGCCAGGCTTAGCTTCTCCCTCCTCCCAGGGGAGCACAGCTCTGGGTTCCTGCCTGCCTGAGTTTGCTGATCCTGGACTTTTGCACCGGAGGGTAAACTTCGAGCTGGGCAGGAGGACTTGATTTCTGCAGCAATGCCTGCCAGCTCTGCCTGCTGCAGCATGCAGGGGTGCCTGCAGAGGGGACAGGGACACAGACACAAGCTCAGCCATGGCGATCCCCATCACCAGAGCTGGCGGCAGTGCGGGGCCATGCTTGCTGGCGGGGTGGTGTGGGCTGTGATGGAGCGAGCGGGTGGGCACAGGAAGGTGTACAGATGATGCAGGGAGCTGGAGGGGCACTCAGGTGGGAAACTTGTCACAAGGGAAAGGGCTGTAAACTTCTGAAGCGGAAAGCAAGGATGCAGCCAGGGACCTTCTCCCGACATCTTGGTGTCAGCCACATCAGGCCTGCTCCCTCCGCCTGGCCACTCTACCCTGCTGCCGATCGCACTCATCCCCGGCTCTTGTCGGCAGTTCAACCCTGCTCCGGCGTCTCGGGCCCCCCTTGGCTTCGGCAGCACTGCTCCCACTGCCTGCCACCCACTCGCTCGCCTGCCTCCTTCCGCGCTGGCAGCAGCGGCACGGCTGCTTACCCAGGTCTGCTGATCTTCATCACCCAGAGATATGCCGTTCCCGCTCCCGAGCGTGTCCTTGGCACCAGCAGCAGCATCCTTCCTCCCTTCTGCTATGCCTGAGAGCCGTGGCCAGCACGGCACAGCCCTCTGCAGCGAGCCCCGGTGCTGGTGTCCCTACCCGGTGGCGGCAGTGGCAGCCCTCCCTTCTCCTGCCCCTGCACCCCTGCCATCCTTGCGGCATGCTGAGGCCCATGGGCTGGCACCGCAATGCCTCGTGCACTTCGCGGCACCCTGCTGGGCCGGGTCCTTGAGCCTACTGCCATCTTCCAACACCCACCCGCACCTCTCCTCCTACCCAGCCTGTCTTCCGCACCTGTATTACACATTTCTAGCTATTTGCTGGCCCTAACCCTGTTTTCTGTCTGCTGTCCACTTCCTGACACTCCTCCTGCTCCTTTCCTCACCATCTTTCCTGCCCTTGCGGGGGGGACGCATTTGGGTCTCACTGCTGGGGATGGTCTGTGTGGGTGCGGGATGGGACCCCAGCACCCTGACACCCGTAGGCCCTGCTGGTCCTCCATTCCATGGTGCAGCAGCTGTCCCGTGCCCTGAGCCCGGGGCAGAGCGTGGTGCAGGATGCTGCCTGCGCTGCCCCAAGCTCTGGGCACTGCAGCCCTGCAAAGCCAAGCAGCCCTGCCTGAACTCAGCTAACCCTGGGCATGGGCAAGACAGGCTGGGGCCTCTTTTCTTCCCTCTGCAGAGGAGATCGCTGGCTGCTGGGGTGGGCTTTATGGCTTCCGTATGGACAGGCAGGCCCTGGTCTGCTGTCTGCCTGTCCCCGGCTGGGAAAGACCTGGGTTTCCCATAAGACTTTTGGGAAAGGAAAGATAGTCTCAGTAACAGCCTTGGTGAGGGGGATGTGTGGGGATGGGGGTGAGCCAGGCTCTGGGGAAGACCAAGTAGGCTGGATCTGGGTTAGACCAGGCAGAAGGTGCTGGGTGGCACCAGGACAAAGTGGGGGACCCTGCAGAAAACTGGTGGTGCTCCGTGCGCTGCCCCCAAGGACGCTCACGCCTCCGCAGGTGCTGGGGCACTGCTCTGCAGTGTCACGGGGCAGCCCAGTGCCAGCCAGGCCCAGTGATATGGGCAATGGAGCTGGGGATGTGGCTGCAGGCTCCTGCATGTCTCAGGGTGCTGGGACGGGCTGGTGGCAGCACCCATGCTGGGGTGGTTGCGTTGCCAGTTGTTGAGCACCCTGGCATGGGGATGGGACTAGAAATGTGGAGAGATGCTGCAAAGTGCAGCACAGCCTTAGTGTCTCCTAGATTCCAGCTGTGCTGGGCTTTGCTACCCCATTGTTACAGAGTGTGGCGCATGTGGGCACACTGTGAGGGTGCAGCCATGGCGCACAAAGATGCCCCGCTGCTGCTGACCGTGACCTCTACCTGCTGCCACAGCCACAGTCTGCTTCTTGCTGTGTGTCTCTGGCCATGCTACCCAGAGAACCCAATGCTCGTTTAAGAGCTGCAGGGTAGAAAATTACAGCCGCAAAGGAAATTTAAGACCGGTGTGTGCTGCACTCTATGTGTGCGTATTGGGAGGCAATTGGTATATAAAGACATGCATTAGCCTGAAGAAACGGCTTCAGTCTGATTTTCTTCCCCTTCCAAGAGCTCCCAGTGCCTTTCTCCTTCCTGAAAGATTTGTTCCAAGAAGTTTTGAGCTTATATTTTTTTATTCTTTTCAGTCTTGCATGCAGTGGGTGCCCTGGAAATGGGAGAAAAAAGGAATCACCGTTCCGTGGGAAATCCCCACATTTCAACACGGCGGCCCTTGCAAAATGTATTGAAAGCCAAAACTCAGATTTTTTTCTAGATGTGTGAAAACTTGCAGGATGTGGAAGATTTTCATTTGGAGCACTGAAAAAAATTTTGCCTAAAATTGTTAAATTGCTTTAGAGCAGGGAGGTAGAAAAGTTATTTTCAATAATATGAAGATAGTGTGGTAGACTAAAATATTTATAGTATTACACACCGAGTTGCATAGGCAAAAATATTGAAGTGGGTACTATATATGACACCACGAATTGAAGTTAAATAATAAAATACGAAATATCTTTGTTGTATTGTAAGAAAATCAGAGGAGCAGAAAATACCACATTTGAGACTTGGACAGGAGGTGATAAAATTGTATTTTCTGCCAGAAAATGGCACTTTAAATGCTGCTGCTGGGGTCTGCTCCCTCGCAGGTGATGCCTCCAGCTCAGCTCTGCCCTCCGTCCTCATCTGGTGGGTGACATTCCTCCCCATCACAGCATGGACCCCATGGCCTGCGGGTGAGCTTGGGTGGTACCTCGGTGGGGAACGTGGTGCAGCAGGGGAAGGGGGATCCAGGCATATCTCCTGCAGCATTTCAGGGCACATAGAGATGGTCAAGGCAGACACCAGGTGACAGGGATAGGGTGATGTACAGGGAGCGTACTGGGCAGGACGCGAAGCGGATGATACAGGGATGTTCGCCTTTTCCCTGCACCATGGGGTCAGTAATAGAGACATTTTATTCTTCCCCGCAACTGGGATGGGGCACAGGGGAGCACCAGGGTCCTTAGGAAAACCCAGCAGCTTGCTGCGTTGCCAAAATGGGGGCCAGAGGAAGGGTTTGTGGCAATCTCTCCCACTAATCTCTTGATTGTAATCTCATTAATTGCCCCTCTGCTCAAACAGAAAAAGAGGTAAAAACTCATCTGCACATTTATTCAACATTACTTTTCTACCCCTTCTGCAGCAATGCCGAAGTCAGGGCTATGGGAGAAGCAAAGCTCTGAAAGGGAGAGGAAATAGCTTTTTCATTTGTAAAAAGGCTGTGAGGATGCCGTGTTCCTCCTTAAGAACAGGAAACAAGAGGTTTTAGGTATGCAGTCTTTTGGTGATGGGGGGGATGGAGAAACATTATTTTAAAACAGGGAACTGATTTGCGCTACATTTGCAAAAAAAAAATTATAATTTCTGGGGTGTGTAATTTTTTGATTGCTCCCAAAATGCTGATATAAAGCAAATACTTGCACAGTTTTAGGTAGGCTCATGGGCATATGTTTCTGGTCTCGTCTTCATTTCTATTCTTCTTGTATGAATAGCTTAAACTTCTGGAAAATCCAACCCCGAAATTTGCGTAAAAATAACACAACAGTGCACAAAATGCACCTGCTCTGTGAGCTTTTTTTCATTCTCCTTGAATTCTTGTTTCCTGAAATCATGAGGGGTTTATTTACAGTGAAAATAAATGGGCACCTATTTTGGTGATGGTGGAAATAGATCTGATGAATCCAAATTTAAGTACAACTGAAAACTGGATTAATTACTCCAGGGATGAAGGAATTCCCTATTTTTTCGATTGCTGAAAAAGGATTAGAAAAATATTTTACTCAAAAAAACCCACCCCAAAAATCCAACCAAAAACCAACAAACCCTAGCCCCAAAAGATGCTCAGCCAGGGAGGGAGGGAGAGCAACTCGTCCCACGCATCCTGCTGGGATCGGCGCACGCGGGTACTGGCAGGCAAGACTCCGGGGAGTGCCGGTTTCATCAAGGCATCCTGACACCTCCGCTCTTTGTTTTGGTCGGGTTCTGTGTTTCGTACGTCCCTGCTCGCTTCGCTGGCAGCCTTCGGTGCTGCCTTTATCTCCAGGGGCAAATCCATTCATATGACAACTCTATTCATACCCTGACAGTTTTTGATAGTTCATTCTCCTAACCCCAGCATGTTTGCATGACCAACACTCAAAATTATTCCTCTGTCACAGAGAAATGATTAACCCCTTTGGCCCTGTTAGTTCAAAAGTGAGCGGCAGGATCATGCAGTCAAATTTCCTTCAAAAAGAAACAAAAAAACCCCCATGTCCTGCCCATGTAGATATGTGGTACTTCAGATCACAAATAACCACATAAAGGATGTAACACCTTTATGGATCAGGTCCAGCCACGCCAATAAAGCCTAATAAACTGTTTGGCCCAGCAATGGTATTCAACCTTTATCTGAAGACATCGGCAAAGGCAGACCCATCCCTGCCTTTAATAATTCGTTCCAATGGCTCATCAGCCTCAGCCTTAAAAAATTGGACCCCTCTTTTTCCTAATACACATTTGCCTGGCTTCACCTTCCGGCCATTTGTTCTTGTTAGGCTTTTCTTGCTAGATTAAACAGTCCGTATTTTTCTGCCATGAAAGTAAGCCAAGTGCAACTGGGTACCTCGCACCCCTTGTAGGCACAAGTAGATTGGGATCTGCAGGTTCCCCTCTCTCATATTTTTTTTTTCCTCCAGTTCTGGTATCATGGTTATGCCTGTGGTATCTTCTGCTTTATCCTCAGTTGCTCATATTTAAAATGCCTTAATCATGTAAGTGAGTGGCAACAGTGCTGGCTGCAGCTGGATAGACCAGCTCCATCCCAGCACAAGTTGCTGCATCCTTCCTTGGATGAAATACCTTTCGTGTTATGTACCTCCCATACAATTTTTAAGGACTCTTGTGATATTTCATTACTGGTGGCATAAGATATTCAGCCTGTCCTCTCAAACGTTTTTAGTATTGGTATTTTTGTCCATGAAAATGTTCCATTTTAGAAAGCTATTTTTAAGAGAGAAAAGTAATTGCTTTTAAAAGAAATTAACTTGCTTTAAAAATGTCACTGCATACAAAGAGCTAAGCATGGTTTAGGGTGGCCAACTGGTGTGAGAACAAAAGACGTCCTCAGAGAAATTAGGGAAAAAGCACCCGACAGCCTGAAAAACTGCCATCCAAAGCCCCTTCAGATAATCCAGATAAGTGAGCACATTTGCCAAAATCCACATTTCCATAGTGAATCCTCCAGAGAGGATAATACTCAAATCTTTGCCTTTTTCGGGGTGCTGCAGGGTTTGTCCTGCTAATGGACTCACAGGCTCTGCTACAGGTAGAGGTCTCCAGTGCCAAGTCCACCTGAGTCACTGTGGGTGGCATGGGAAGTGGCTGGGAGTGACACCAGGGAGTCCCGATTTTGTATAAGAAATCTGCAAAATCCCAAACAGGCAGGAGATAACAGTGCAGGCATGCAGTGTACAGGTGGGGAGTGGAAGCACTGAGATGGTCTGGGATAAGGACCTGCGAAGGCATTAGGGGCTTGCCTGGTGTGAGCTTCAACTCCCCAAAAATGCAGCAGAAGCCAGAAACCTCAGTGGCTAAAGCTGAAAACCCATTTTTGTCTATTCTGCTATACCCAACAAACATAAGAAAAGAGGCGAGGGAGTCAGGACTGGTGTGAGGACACTGGCAAAAACCCCTCTGGAGATGGCTCCAATTTCCCCAAGTCTGTACCGCACAGGTTTTGCTTACCACAAAGGTTTTGCTTACCACAAGCAGAAGAGGTTTATTTTGTATTAGAAAACTCTCCTGTATAATTTTTAAAGAGTGTCATGATATTGCATTACTGGTGGCATGAGATATTCAGCCTGTCCCTGAACCTGGGGCTGCAGATTGGTGGAAAGTGGGAAGTCCTGGTCTGGGTGCAGGTACATTACCTGTTCTTCGAGCTTCTGGGTTTGGGGACACTGGTCAGGGATGAAAGAAGCTGTCCTTTGATGGTGTGTGTGTTGAACGGATTAGCTCTTGCAGGGCTTTAGCCAAACGAGATGCCAAGGGGTGGCTGTGCAAGGCACGGACTCCTCCCTGCTGATGGATGTGTCCGTGTCACCTTGCCGTCCCTTAGGCTGGCGACATTGTGATGGAAAGGACTCACATGATTCCCAGATGACCAAATCCAGACCTGGGGACACCAGGTCTGCAGAGCCCTCCTCCAGGGCTGCAGGCACCCTTCAGCTGCCCTCAGTGCTCCCCAGTGCCTGCCCCCCCGCTGCCTCGCCACAGTCCTGCTCCTTCCCCTAGTCAGAGTGGATGTTTCCATGGAATTTCTTGCCTCCCTGACCTTTCTCCCCGCTCCCCCCACACCATCCCCAGAGCCTTCCCACCTCCTCCTCTGGCTTCTGCCCTGAATTACAATAAGCCCAGCTGCCCCTTGAGCCCAAAATAGCTCCTTCCCCACTGGCACGACCTCCTGGGCCAGGCACGTGGAAATGTGTGCTCACCCCTCACTCTGAGCCTCGGTTCTGGCCCCATACACCCCACCCTTGAGCCCTGGGACAGCCTGTGTTTTTTAACATTTCCAGTCAGTTATTTATGTCCAGCTGGCCGTGCACTGTTTGCACTGAAACCTGAGTGTGCCACGATGCTGGGATGCACACCGGTACTATAACCCCCTGCCTGGCAGTGGATAGTATGCATGCTTTAATTTGGGTCACCTAAGCCAGTGTGCCCAATTTGCCCTGGCTGTCCCACCGCACATGAGCATCAGGAGTCTCAAACAGAGTAGGAAACATGAGCATTTTACATCTATATTTTCTCACCTAGATTTCTGAGAGGGAACATTTTTTTGTTGTTTGGCTTTTGATGTGGGTTTTTTTTTTTTCAGGGAAAAAAATGCTGTCCTGTAATTTCAAGGTTTTTAGCCTTGGAAATACTTTATTCAGGGTGTTTTGTTTTGTTTTGTTTCATTTTTTACATTATTTCATGAAACCTCTGTCCTACCACAGGTTATGCTCTTGCGCTGCATATTATCTTACAAGATATCATGCAGGGTCTGGAAGGATCAGGTTGATCATTTTATTTTTAAAATGTGAACTGTGGCTTTTTGTTAGCACTGATTGAACAAACAAGCTTTCTTCCTACATCAAAGTATCTTCTGCTCCTGGTATACTGAAAAGGGGTGACCCTCTGGGCAGTCCTTATGGGCATTACCACTCCTGATGCATTACAAAATGATATAAAATTAAATACAGAAAGTTCACAGCAACAGTCTGGAGGTCTAAGAAGAAATCCTGAAATGGGAATTAGGGCACATCCAAAATGCACCACTGCTTTTTCACAGCAATTGTTTGAAAATATTCTTTTAAATATTTTTTTTCAGCCTGATTCTGGCATTTCCAGAAACATGGAAATCCCATGTTCCTGCCCGATTTGGTGACATCTTTTATATCTACCCGCAATGCTTTCCTAAATTTCCTCTGTGGGCAGTTTAGGCCAGCGGGTGCCGATGCGAGCACCATTCCCGCTGTGTCCTTAGTACGTGCAGTCTTGTGGACAAGCAGCTGCTTGACAAAGGCTGCCTGGATCTGGTCACTTGTGCAGCGGAGCACTGGTGTGCAGCACCCTACTGCCACGGTGCCGACCCGGATCCGTGGGGCACATCCCCTGCACACAGCTCCCAAATGGGAAGAGCTGACCTACCCTCTAGCCTTGCTGCTTTTACCTCAAAGTCCAATGGTTGGCATTGTGTGTTGGTGAATAAATGACGATTTTTCTTTCTTTAAAGATAAATATTGTCCCGGGGAGGGGGAAGCTGAAAGTGAAGCATCCCTTCCTGCCCCCCCGTGATGCTCTGAGGCCAGTAAGACAGAGCTTTGTTGCTCAGCTTTGCCTCCCGAGTCAGAAAGGTCACGGCTGGCTATTCAGCATGCCCCTGGATTAAACGGTGGGACACAAATAGCTGACCCACCCTGGCCCCACCTGCCCCTTCAGAGTCCTGCCTGAGCTTATGGGAAATGAATGCCACTGGCTCTTGTTTCCCTCCTCTCAGGGAGCCTCTCCCTGCCCCTTTCCCATACCCCAACTCTCTCTTCCCGCTGCGGATAACGCTTCCCATGTTGTTCCCCCACTGAGTGGGGCTGGGGCTATGGAGCCGGCGTGGGGTGTGCAGGCCCACATGAGGCTGTGGGGGCTGAGCCCACCAGTCTTTAGGTAGCAGGGTGCAAGAGCACCTAACTGGGCTGATAAGAGTTTAATTATCAATGCAAAAGATGTTGTTGCATGGGGGGGGAGCTTTGCTGTGAATCTTGGGAGGCCTTTGAAGTTGTGATGGAGAGGAACTGAAGCCCAAGGGAACAGGGCTGCTCCCACTGACCCTTCCTCCCCATGCCTGTGCTACAAAGGCCGTGCCTGGGAGGGAGACGGTGGAGTAATTAGAGTGAGGACTGCAGTGGGTTAACAATTAGCGAGGGAGCTCAGGGCCCTCTTCAGTCCCCCATTGCTCTTCCAGAGGCTGGGGCTCAGCACATCCCCCAGTGTGTCAGCCCCAGGCTTGTCCCACCACCCCACCATGCACCCCCGGGTGGGCTGAGGGTCCGCAGGCTCCCTGGGCTGGGCAGCCGTGGCTCCTATCGCACTGTTCCTGAGCCCGGGATGCTTATATGTGGGATGTCAAGACACCCGCGCCTCTGTAGGGATGTAATACATCTCTGAAGGAGTCGTGGTCACCAGCACAAGTATTGAGAAGGGTTTCTGAGCGCTTGTTCTTTATGCAGCACAAGAGATATATGGGCCCAGGCAAAATGTACATCCCCTAGATGCTAGTCCCTGCTTCAGCTTCCTCAATCATCTCAAGCAGTGTTTAGAATTTGGTAGATATGGGTACGGATACAGATACAGGTACAGATACAGATGCAGATATATAGATATAAAAATAAAGATGAAGGTATAAACTATACATATACGTATGCATATATGTACACCTAGTCATTGACTCCTGCATAATCTGCATGTATAAGATTGCAACATGCACTATTCAGGCAAGATTACATGATGCAACTTTATAAAGGAGCACATAGGTCTGCCTTGCATGAGACTCTGGCTCAAGACCCCAGTTGGCACTGGGGAAGCGACCTGCTTGCTCCTAGGTGCTTCCATTTGAACGGGCAATCAGGCTTGACAGCTTTTCCACCAGTGTGAGAATTTCCCCTGACACCTCCTGGTGTTTTGGCTCAATACACCAAGTTAAGGCCAAGGCACAGAATAGGGAAAATACAAAATGGTGCTCAGGAAAACAAAATGGGGCTCGCAGTTTGAGACTGATATGTGCAGACAGTCCATAACATCAAACAGAATTGCCCAGCTGTAGGAGAGAGGTCTCCCAAACCGGCACATTTTCTGAGAACATTTCAGCTGAAAGGAGTCCTTTGTGGTGGTCTCACTCACCCTCTGGGATCAAGGGCAGGTTTTTTCTGAGCATCACCCCCAGAGAAGCAACGCAGCTGGGAGATCACCTGCAAGGGGCTGGAAGCAGCACTTGTCGCATGTGATGCGGCAGGTTCCCTTCGGTGTTGGTCTGTAGCCTTTCCCTGAAATGGACGGTTGGGTTTCAGGAGAGTATTGGTCTCCCCATATCCCAGCACAGTATGTAATAGTGCTGCTAGATGGATGCTCATATCCACAGACATGTGTGCTATACCATGCGTTAACACAAGAGCTCTTGGACACGCAATGCCTTTATATTTGTGCAATGCCCTCGGCAGTGGGCTTAATGCGTAGGACTCCTATGCACTTGGCTGAAATGCTTGCTAAGGAGTAAAAGAAATAACTTAGCCCTCTTCCTGCAAAGAGGCACGAGCAGTCTGCTCCATGGGCATGTTGCAGGGAATGCAAGCTTGTGTAGTTATATGTGCACCAAAGCACCCGCAAGGAGACAGCTCCTTCATCTATATGAGGTTGGGTGACAACCATATCCACATGGTGGAATGGGGTGTAGCAAGCTGGCTCCAGGTCCCACACACCACTGTGCAGACAAACCTGGGGTATGTCCCACCATGCCTGCTCAGCATCTGATCTCAGCATCGTTCCCCATGGCACGATGCTCCAGCCGGACCCCAGTCCGTGCAGGCTCCTTGTGCTGCCTGGAGAGCAGCAAGAGGCAGCCACGTCCATTGCTGAGCATCTCAGTGTGGGAAAGAGGGTGCAGAGACCACAGCGGGGGGGAGACAGGGTCTGCGAAAGCAGTACCCTCCCTGCAGCCTGCCTGCTGAGGGTCACCGGGACCATGCTCCTGCACTGTGAGCAGGGAAACTCCTGAGCCCAGGCTCCTGCTGGGCGAATTACCCAGGGAAAATAGGCAGAAAATCTTCAGATTAACAATAACAAATAAAAATGGATTTGAGATCTCCGAGGTAATTACTCCGTGCTGAGGGCAAGGGGCCTCTTTAGCAGTGGGAGCAGCGCCGTGCGGAGAGTGAAGGGGCTCGGCCTGCTGTTGGGCCAATGGAGTCACACAAGAAACCCTGGAAATTCTTTCAAATTGTTCTGCTAACATTAATAAATGCCTCAAAAGCTCCTAATCTGCTCTGTCAGGAGCATGACGTCCGGGCGTTTCACAGCCAGCTCACGTCTCTGCTCCTCTCTCCCCCGCCTCCTTCCCTGCCTGGTAATAGTAAATGAAAGTGGCACCCATTCCTCTGGCTGCTGGGACCAGCATCACACTGAGCCCAGCCTCTGCTGGGGCTGGAGCTGCTGTCCCAACATGCCCTCTCCCTGCTGCAACAAGCCAGTGTTGAGGGGCAGCTCACCCTGTGCATGCAGCAATGCCATGGCACCCCACTTTCCCCCACCTGCTGACACTGCACAGGTTTCCACGGGAAGCTCCTGAGCACGTTCAAAGGCATCCTCGCCTCTGCCCCTGCAGAAGCTCTTCCCCTCTCCTTGCAGATTTGCCTGTCTCCTCATTAAGCCAGGCTCCTGGTGGTGGCAGGGCTTTTGAAGGGCTAGCTTTGATGGGCCTTCTCATGCAGCCTGTCCCCCATGGTCTGGCCTCTCCAGTGGGGTGTCAGCCAGGACCATGGGGGGTCACTTTGTGCTGGAGCAGGGCACTGTGGTGTATAATTACAGCAGCTGCTGGATTGCAGATTTCAAAATGGTGGTGCTGGGAGGGATATGAGCCTAAAGGGCTCAGCAAAGCCTCTGGAAGAGAAGTGTCCAAGCGAGGGATGATGCTCCAGTTGCATCGGTGTTGGCAGGGGACAATCAAGAGGTTGGTTGTGATGGCTCGGTTTCTCGCCCCTCAGGGATGGGGAGAAAGCTCTCTAACGCAGCACTTTGCTCCTTTGTTTTCCAGTGAACTTGCTAGACACATCAACAATCCCGGGGGACTGGGGCTGGATGACTTATCCTTCACATGGGGTAAGTATGAAGTGGCTTGTTGGCGCATGGGGGACCCCAGTGGGATGGGTCACCATAGGTCCCCGTGGGCAGGGTGGATGGACATCTCAGCCCCAGACTGGTGCCTTGGTCAGTGCTGATGGGGTAAAAGGACCACGTCTGTTGGGAAAGTGCCAGCCTGAAAGACTATCAGTGGGATGCAGACAGTTTGGAAATGCTGTTTAACTCTCCATGTCCCCTGGTAGGGACTGGGTTGTCACCAGGTCCTGAGCTTTAAGGGAACTCAAGAGCTGGGTTGCCCCATAGGTAGTTATTCTGAGAAGCATCTCATTCCTTGCTGCACCAGGAGAAACAGCCCAAAATGACTGGGAAGCTCTCAGCTGCCTGTAATCAGAAGAGCTTGCTGTGGGAACTGGGCAAGTGGAGCAGGGAAGCATCCCCTGTGGATGGTTTCTTACAGGGAATGGGGATGTAAATGCACAGCCCTGAGGCGTGGCCAGGTGGGATATAGGGGTGGTGACCCCCATGTGAGCCTGCCATCTCTACTGGCTGAATCCTCTCCGCGCACTCCCTTCACCTGCATTTCCATGTCCAGGTTTTCCTGCCACAGCAGCTTTCTGGAAATTGTGAGTTTCAGATGGCAGCAGTGACCTGGCTGTAAGGATTTTGCTCACTCATTTAGTGAACAGAAACAATCCCATAAATACACACAGGACCAACTGCAAAGCACAGTGGGGCTTGCTGCATGCACAAAACATGCAAAACTGGGGTGCCTACCTGGCTTCTGCTGCTGTGTAGATTTTTCATGTCCACTCCTTTTCATCCCTTCTCTGAACTAAACGGTCCTAATCTTTTCAATTCCGCCTCCTACAGAAATCTTCCCAGGCCTCTAATCATTTTCATTGATCTGTTGCTTGAGACTTTCAGTCCCGACGTTGTTTGAGCAAGAGTGATCAGAATTGTGAATTCATAATAATAACAATGATCAGATTTATATCAGACATTATCATGTATGTAAATATATTAAATCATTAACTCAGTTCTAATTTTAGCACTTAGCTGTTGCAATGATGTCTATCCTGGAAATGTAATAGATTCAGAGGTAAAAGGTCAGAGGGGACCGCAGATCTAACGTGATGTGATCTCCTGCATAAGGACAGGCCTTCAGACCTGCCAATTAACTTGCATCTCAGAAAAGCCCACTTTTAGAAAAAAACATCCTTGACTGCAAAATTGCCAGTGGTGTTAAATCTTCCAGGTCCTGTAGCGATGCTGTTAGCAGGTGGCTGTTAAAAACCCATTGCTATGTGGTTTTGACTGGCTTCAGTTTGCAGCCACAGGACCCTCTTCTGCCATTGCCTGGATGAGGGAGGTGTTGTCCTCTTCACAGCCATGCACAGGCTGCCCTTCGTTCATGTGGATCCCTGTCGTGTCACCCTGCTGCTGCCATCTCATCCCAGCCTGCTGCCAAATCCTGACATCCTGGAGTGTCCCGATGCATGTTCAGGGATCAGGGACCAGGGCTTCCTCTGCTCCCCTGGGAGGGAGGATGTTTCTGGAAATGAGGGCTGTTTCACTTTGTCCACTTCCGCTGCTCTGCCCCTCACCACATCCTAAGCAATTCTTCCCCATAGTCAGACCCTCCATTGCTCACAGACTGCCCAAGGCCCTCCTTCTTCTGGATCCTCCACCATGAGTCCAGCTCTCCAGACACCTGTGTGACCGCATCCCCAGGCCCATTGCTAGCTGTCAGACATGTAGATGGGATCCATCACATCACCTATGTGACTTGGATGAAGATGAATCCACCTGAGCTGGCTGTCCTGGGGACACATGGGCCTAACTGGGCAGGACCTTGCATTCACAAAGCAGACAAGGGATTGAGCCTACAGGTGGCTCTTTCTCACCACATCAGAGACTTCCATGACTGGTTAAGGTGCAGCATCCTGTATTGTACATCTGCAAATCCAGGGAATGAATCCTGGGTCCCGACCCACTAGGGCTGTCAGGTGTAATGCGTTACATGACCATAGGGTGCCGGGGCTGGCTCGCAGGGCAGTCACTGCTATGCTGCTGTCTTGCACTACAGCAGATGCCCAGCAGTCCGTCACCAGCAGCCCAGCAACTCCTGAACCCTAATACATGTCTGAAGTCTCCACCTTATTAGTGATGTTTATTAAGAAGAGTTAATACTGGATACCAAAAAAGAAAAAGAAAAACAAGAAAAGACTTGTATAACACCTAACGCCAAAGCCACCTCTTGGACATGCTGCTGTGTCCTCCTACAAGTCCTAGGTAAGTCATGGGGTGACACCACTCTTCACTTAACCTGTGCTTTTGCCCAAATCGTGGCCTTGTTACGGAGAGGACAACCATACAGCTGGGTGAAAAGTGTCTTGAACACCTTCAGCGAGGGTGCCTAGGTTTCAATGTGACATTCTTGCACAAACAACTTTGCATATATTTTTCCAGCTGGATGTTTTAATAGCTCCACTGAACACTTGTCTGGAATGTGGTTCTTCCTCCATGGGCCATTGCATTGCACCATCCTGAAAGAGCATCTCATTCCTTTACCCTCCTACTGGTCCTTCAAGCTCCAGGTGCTTTTTAAGTACTAAATTTGCACTTGGATCCAGTTGCCATCACTGGAAAGGAAGCTGGTGTCTCAGTGAAGCTGCTGTAGGATACTCACTCTCAGCGCCAACGATTTGGCACTGAGCAGACGCCTCCTGAGCAGCCCCACAGCAGAGTTCAGATTCAGGCGGGAAAGATGCTGGGTGACTTACAGGCTTGGTAGCTTGGGTCCACATGGCTCCAAGCCTGGTGTGATCTCTACTCTGGGAAAGGGACTGAGTTTGCTGGTCACGAGCTCAGGAGTACTGCTGGTGTCCCTGGGACGGTCCCTGCCCACCGTGGTGTGCTGTGACTCTGGCTGCCCTGGGCTGGGTAGAGCCCAGTTGCTGGCATAGTAAGAAGGTGGTGCACTGTGAAGCCAGATTTTATTTGAGGTCCCCTATTTTTGCTGCCATTTCCTTAATTCAGATACTCCTGCTGTAAAAATAACGTGGCAGTGCCCCCTCCACACACACTATCCTCCCTTGCTGCCTGCTGGCTGTCCTGCCGGAGCCATGGCTGGAGTGTGTGCTGGGTGCCAGGGAGTGCAGGATTTCCCTGCAGTATCTCTGCTCTGTCCACGTACAGACACATCCATCACAGCATCCTCCTGCCAAGGGACAGTGTTGCTGACCCTGGCTCCCCAGCTGAAGTCATGCTTGTTTTTGCTTTACCCACATGTCCACTCCCCTGCCCTGTGTGAGCCCAGTGCCACTGCATGGGTGACAGTGGGGAGGTGGGTAGATCTGGCTGGGTCTTTGCATGGCACTAAACAGCACAGAGGTCCTCAGCCTGAGGAGCTTAAGAAGGGGACTTCTGTCCGCTAGCTCAGTCCCTAGTGCCTTATGGCTTGCTTTTCCAGCACTTGCAAGTCCTGTCCCACCTCTCTGGGGCTCCTGGGGATGCTAAAGGAAAGGTGGCAGTCTCAGAGGTTTCCTCTTCTGGACTGGGAGATCCCAGAGCTGCCTGCACAACCAGGGCAATGGTCCAAAGCATCAGCAGTGCAAAACTGGAAGGGTACCACTTGCAAAGTCTTGATGTTTTCATCACACCTGTGGGCAAAGTGAACTTGCCTCACAGGAAGTTTTTTTTTTCCTCTCTGGGTTTGCTATGGCCAGCAAGAGCAGAGAAGCAAGGGGCTGGGAGCAATGGGCACAGCGGGGGTCAGCAGCACCATCAGCCCTGGGGAGTGTCAAGCCATCAGGGAGGCATGTGTGGCCTGTTTTGACATTTCCTCTCGCCAGACAATTAACTGAGGGGTAATTGGCTGTAATTGCCGCTCAGGGGTTTAATTGCATTCCCCCTCACCTCCATCCCGGAGACACGTGCAGGAAGCGGAAGGGTCACTGGGAGCATCCCTGTCCCACAGGCTGCAGCTCCTCTCAATTATAACTTCAAAGGGCTCCCAGGAGCTTTGCGGCTCGCTCTATCCCCACAACAATTCCCTTTGCATTGAAAATTAAACTCTTATCAGTGCCGTCAAAGAGGCTGGCCCTTCCCCTTCTGTGCCTGCGGTTTCCCAGCTTTCCTTGCCCCACTGCCCCAGTGCCCTTCTCTCCCCTCTCCTTGCTTGGCACGTGACCTGCAGAATCAGAGGGAGCCCGATCGGCCCCTTTGCAAATTGCTTTTCTACTGACTAATTAAAACGCTGATGAGATAAGTCAACATATTATTAATAATTATTGCATCGTCTACTTTGATTTACAAAGTCAAACAGGAAATGATTTTGTTCAGACACAGGGTATCTAAGGAGCTTGAATGATGCCTTGAAAAAGCTAATTATAATGGGAACACTTCAAGGGTTGGAGAAAGGCCTCCCGTGCTGCCCACGACCTCCCTGCCTGCCCCCCACCAGCACCTCCATGGTCTGGCCCCACAGCATCCCCCTCGCTGCATGGACTGGGGTTAGCCAAGAGAGCTGGTGGGCGTCTGCCATGCAGGCAGCTGCCCCAACACCCGGCATGCTCCATGCTGGCTTTGCTGGTGCGAGCACCAGGAAAGACCTTCAGGGGTGGTTTGCACCTCCCCATCTCTGCCCCTCCACTCTTGGTAAACGGACGGACGTATCCTGAGGCACCTGGGCACAATTAGCCAAGAGTGCTCTTCCCTCATTCTGCAGTAGCTCAGAGAGAAAAGTGGCAGAAAGACACCAGATTTGCTTAAACAACCATCTGAGAGCACAGACGACACATTTCTGCCATAGGACCATCTCTCAGCAGTGTTTGCACATCAGGGATGGGGATTTCATGCTGGTGTACAGTGCTGCTGTAAACACCCCGGGACTGAACTGTTTGCAGAGCAAAGCCTACACAGCAGGGGACTTCTTTTTGTCTAGCTCTGGTCCTGCAGCCAACAACCAGTTCATGGCTTGGATGAACCCCATCTGACATGCCAGCTCTGTTATAGAGCAAGGTCTCCTTGTGCCCCTGCAAAAACCCTGTCCCCAGCCCAAGCTGTGCTGTGTGCTTGCAACTTTGATGCCCTTCAGGGTTTTGTCTTTCTCCTCAGAGCACCAAATGATATTGGGGCTCTCCTACCTGCCAAGGCCATGTCTTCTGCCCTCTGTCATTTTGATGTCCTTGTGCCATCTCTTCGGTTTCTCTTCCAATCCAGAGCCTCTGCCTGGATCCAGGAAAACCAGCACATTACAGGGCAAGCTGCGGCGAAACTGTTTTCTTTGAAAAAAAAAATATGGGTAGGAATGGAACAATGGAAAATAAAGATTTAGACTAGTAATTGAGATAAAAGCTCAGCTCCCAGTGCTTGTTCAGTAAATACTGGGTTATTGCTAATTCCCCAGATGCTGGTCACTACCAGGAGTTAATCACCTGCAGTGAAGCTCAGGGTAGTTAACTGCCTGACAAATCCCTCCTTAGCCGCAGCAGTGACTGATTTCATGGGGATTATCTCCATTAACGCCTCCCATCTAATGATTTATAGCTGCAATAACATCCTTCTCTTTTTTTTCCTCTCTTGATGACGGTGGTATGAGGGACCCAGCAGCTCCTGGGGAAGTGCCGTAGCTCGGTGCTTGCTCTCAGGAGGAAGGGAAGTGCTGGATGTCTCAGCAGCAGCAAAAGCTTTGCTATGTCAGACAGACCTGGCATCCCTCCTGGAAGCTGTCCCAGGGCTGGGGAGACCTCAACCCTTGGCTCCCTCCATGGGCACTGCAAGGGTGGTGGGAGGCTGAGGGGGACGTGGTGTCTCCTTGCCTGTTCTCCTCCTCCTCCTCCTTCTCCCCACGCTGCTGCACCACACAGGCCCTGGGAGAATTCTAAGACCATGCTCAGCCACCCAGATATCTGGTGTTTGCATCTTTTGCCTTTCATAATCTGGCAAATTTTTTTATAACTGATGTTGACTTTAATTTAAACTATTAGGCAAGCCCCTGAATACAGATGCAATCATGTCCCGTTTCCCCCCCCCTGCAACGCGTGCGCTCACCGCGTTAATTATGATGTCCTCATTTCCGTCTCGCTAGGGGATCTTATCACAATGATGGGGGCCGGGCTGAGCTTTGTTTAATAAAAGCCACTTCAAACCATCAGCCTAGAGCAGGCAATGCCAGGAGGCCGGGTGTATGCACAGTGCCTGTGCTCTTGAACCGATGGTACCCAGCATCAGAAACTCCTCTCCCTGGCCATAACAGCCTGTAATTAAGGTGAAACAGAAAAACCCTTCAAGTCATGGGGATTCCTGAAGTGAGTCCCTCCATCCCTAATGTCCAGCAGATCCTGGGACCTGGCAGAGATCGTGGGACCTGTGTTGCACACGGGGAAGATGCACCTGTGCCATCTGAGCCACCATTTCTGGTGGCCTACGCTTCCCTCCATGCATTTTCACCAATGGCAGGGCACTTGCCCTGTAGGACCGTGGTACAGTTGTGGTGTTTTGGGCTAGTCCCAGACTGGGATCCCAAGGCACTGTGTAGGACCCTGGGAAAGAGCTGACAGTCCAACTGCTGTGCAAAAAAGCACCAAGTTTGAAAGAGTGATGCTGCAAATGCAAACCCTCCAAGTTCTCCCCTGTGCTTGATGCTGACCATTGCTGGTGCTTGGAGATGGGCAATTAGCTCCCTGCTCTCTGCCGGCCATGACGGTGCTGCCAGCTCTGCCAATGCCACAGGGGTGTGCGGACACCACGGTCATGAGCACCATCTCCTCTGCCAGATTTGGGAGAGGAGTGAATGTCTGGAGACCCAAAGCAACCACACTAGTTGGAGGCCAAGGCATTTTGGTGCACACAATAAGCTCCTATTTCCCTTGTGGACACTCCTGGAGAGCCCTGAGCCCACACACATTGCAGAGGGGAGCTGGCTGTGCATTGCAGAGAGCATCCCTGCTCACCACCCCCAGCTCTGCCCTTGCCCCACGTGTCTCCTCCCATGCGCAGCTCTGCCTCACTTCCCCCACCCGCCCCGGGGAACTCAGCAGAGAAAAGACAGGAAACAGATGTTGTGTTAATTTGTGCTCGATTAATTTCGACAACGACTTCCACACCCTCTGCAGTGCCGCAATGCATGTCCATGTTGGTGCAGGAGCGGGGAGCTGGCTGGCTCCTGCCGGCCCCAGTGAAGGGGTATGCAAGGAGCTGCGCTGTGCCTGCTGCTGCACATGCTTCAGGACACCCCCTGTACCCCTTGACCAAGTAGCAGGAGTGTATCCTGGGTGTCACAGCACTTTCTACGGGCTCATCCCTGTGACTGGGGAAGCTGAGGCATAATAAGAGGGGTGCTGCCGCTCACCCTGCCAGCAAAGCACACAGGTAGCCTGGCCCCTTTCCATGTTATCTACATGAGTGCTGGGGTGCAGAGCAGGTCTTCAGTGATCCTAGGACCTAGGATGAACCTGGGCATTTCTAGAATTCAGAGGACTTTTTTTTTTAAAAGAACCAGAAATATTTTTCTCTCCTGGCAGTGGCTTGACTTTCACACCCTTTGCCAGCATATTCCCCTCTGACAGAGCTTTTGTTGAAGTTTGCACCTGGACCTGCTGCCTTTTCCAGGTTGCTTTAAGCTCTTTAGGAGTGAAAAGCAGAGTTTTCTCCTAAATGCAAGATGCTGGGGGAGTTTTGAAGATGTTCATCACCAAAATGACTGCTCTGATTACCCTAGCACTAGCAGAAGGCACAGCAACACCTCCTCCCCAGGAGTTGCAGGTCAAGGAGGTTAAATGAGGAAGGACTTTCCCATCTGAGAGGGGAGATGGGAGCAGGCTGTCTTACAGGTGTCACTGATAACCTCCGTCCAATATCTCTTATGCTCTGGAGGTGTGATGCCCTCCCCTAGCTGTGTCCCGTCCCTGCAGTGCTGGTGGCCACATAGCGAGGCAGTCAGGTGCCCGTCCCAGCAAATCTGCATCCTTGTCGGCTCCCACAGTCACTGGGGTGAAGACTTCAGGCTTGCCCCCTCTAAGCTGAGCATCAGGCTCCTTCTTTCTGGGCTGCTGTGGGTTTGCATCTGCAATGAAACACGGGTCAACACTTGCATAAGAAATCACCATTTTTGCCCTGTCAGAGCAAGCCTGGAGGTTTATTTTAATGTAGTTACAATGCTGCTTAAAAGATTTGTTTTCCTGCTCTGTGCACCACTGCTGGAGCTTTGCTCCCCCCGCTCCCCCAGCTCTCCCTAGCTCCCCCAGCTCCCCCCAGAGAGCACACAGGCAGGCAGGGCAGGTGGGAGGCTGCTGCCTGTCAGCTGCCTTCAGCTGTGCAGGCAGAGCTGGCAACCCGAGGAAGGTACAGGCAGGGCTGCGTCTGGGGCTGCCCCTCACAGCTGGACTTGGGTGTGGTGGTGGGACTCAGGCATCTTCAAAGCCTGTTGCTAAGTCCAGGGAAAAGTCAGAAGGTTTGAAGTCCTCCTCTGCTCCTCTTCTTCCTCCTCCTTCTCCCATAAGAATTCAGGGGTCCAGACCTGTTCATGGGGGACGTGATTGGGGTGCCTGATTTGAACAGAGATGTGAGCTGAAGTGGTGGTGGGAAGCCCCCAGAGAAGGAAAGGTCTGTGGGTCCTGGTGAGGGGTTGGTGTGGTTGGAGAAGGTGGAGATGGAGACATGTGAGGCAAGAGTGAGCCCCCAGAAGTGTCCTGTAGCCCCCAACGACTAAGTTCAACTTGTCCCTCAGCTATGGAGATCATTTATATCCAGAATCGCACTACTTCTTCTCACTTATCATTCAAAACCACTTAGCATCCCTCTCTTGGATGACACAAATGTCCCTGTATTTCTAAACCCACCTAGACCACCCCTCCATTGCAATCCTGCTTGCTTCAACCTGCTTTTGCCCACCATCTCCTCACCAAGCTCACTCTGCTGCCACTGCTACACTGAATTTTAACCCCAGAGCTGTCAAGCTGTAAGCCCCTGGGTTCCCAGAGCCATCCCCCAGTCCAGCCTCTTGTCTGAGCTGAGCACTGTGGACTCACACTGAGGAACCACACTGACCTCACCTTGCCTTGGAAGAAGGGGACTCTGAGCCCCCATGAAGCCCCGTTTCTTGCTGGAAGTCCTGTGTTCTCTGCATGCTTCCCCTTCACCCTGTGGTACACACCCTGAAACTCATTCTTCAGCTGGAAAGCAGCCTGTTTTGTTTGTGCATGGAGATTGCATGAGACAGAAGAGACTCAGGTGAGCACCATGCAGGTACCTCCCTGCTGCTGCTGCTAATGACAGGTTGAGCACCAAGAAAATGGACTTGTAGACATGGTCTTGAGGGTTTGGACCCCTACTAAACACACACTGCCATCAATTTCTGCCATCAGATCAGACTCGTGCAAGCATTCTGGTCTGTGAACAGGGGTGCACTTCAGCCAGCTCTGCATCAAGGTGGGTTGTGGGAGTTACTGCCCAAATTAGTGGTGTGTAAAGTCCGCTCATCCTCATTTTCCTTTGGCCTGTGGCAGCAGTGATCTCTTGTCCAGATGCAGCTGCAGGAGCAGAGGGAGTTCATCCCTGGGTGGGTGATGGCACAGACTCCTGCATGCCTCGTGCTCGCCCAGTGCTCGGGGACATCTGGAATGACCTGTTCTCTCTCTGTCCCGCAGTGGGATTCAATCAATGAAATGGATGAGTTTTTCAGCCCAATCCACACCTACCAGGTCTGTAATGTCATGACCCCCAACCAGAACAACTGGCTACGGACCAACTGGGTTCAACGGGACGGCGCGCGGCGGGTCTATGCAGAGATTAAATTCACGCTGCGGGACTGTAACAGCATGCCAGGCGTGCTGGGCACCTGCAAGGAGACTTTCAACCTCTACTACCTGGAGTCCGACCGGGACCTGGGCACCAGCACCCGGGAGAGCCAGTTTATGAAGATCGACACCATCGCAGCTGATGAGAGCTTCACCAATGTGGACCTGGGGGTGAGGCGCCTGAAGTTGAACACAGAGGTGCGGGGCGTGGGGCCACTGAGCAAGAGGGGTTTCTACTTGGCCTTCCAGGACATAGGTGCTTGCATCGCCATTGTTTCAGTGCGGGTGTACTACAAGAAGTGCCCAGCAATGGTGAGGAACTTGGCATCCTTCTCTGAGGCTGTGACTGGGGCAGACTCATCCTCCTTGGTGGAAGTGCGAGGAGAGTGCGTGGGCCATTCAGAGGAGAGGGACACCCCCAAAATGTACTGCAGTGCTGAGGGAGAATGGTTGGTGCCTATCGGGAAGTGCGTGTGCAGTGCTGGCTATGAAGAGCAGCGGGATTCCTGCATGGGTGAGTCCCTGCTTCTTGCTAGCAGTGCCTGCAAGGGGGGGCATGGCTGCAAGGGGCTCTTGCCTCTTTGGGGAAGGGCTGAGGGCAGAAGTCTGCTCACAAAAACTTGGACAGCCAGCCTCTGTGGAGGCCAAGGGCTGCCCAAGCCTTTGCTGGCTGGCTTCATGCTTCCAAAATATGTCACTGGTACCACTGGCAAGCTCCTTGGGAGCTTCTGTGAGCTTGACCATGACAGGTCCTGGTGCACAGGGCATGGCTTTGGGTTGGGGGCTGGCTTTGCAATGGGGACTGGCACTGGGACAGGGGCTGCACTGGCTCCATCTTTCCCTACCATGTAGCATGTGGCCCAGAGGTCCCAGCCCAGTGCCCCCAGCAGCTCTGGTTGGTGCTGAGATCTCTGCTGGTGCACTCCAGCGAAGCACAGCTTGGCCTCTCCAAAATGCCCCACCGCTTGCTTCCCTTTGGCAGGGGGGTTGAAAGCGAGGAATGCAAAAGGAAAAACACTGAGCTTTCATGAAACAAGGTTATCGCCTCCATCCATCACCCCTCCCCAGGGCTGCTGCAAAGCTCTGCCATCTGGGGGTGCAGAGAGCCTTCCCAGGAGCCCTCTGTGCCGCTGGGCAGACATCAGGCTGCCGACTGTACAAACTGCGATAAGGAAGTGGGGTGACCAGCAGCAGCCATGCACCAGGCACGAGGATGTGTGTGTACAGAGCATGGCGCTCAGGGCTCCCCATGAGAGCCCTCCGCACAGATTTGTTTGCTCTCAGTTTCTTTATGGGAGGTGTTTAGGGGAGCAGCACAAATAAGAGTGCGGGGCTTTTGTTTGAGTTTTGTGGAAATGTCAAGTGAAGCATTTGTCTTAGGGAGACTTGATGCAAGGTTAGGACGTCCGACGCTGGACTGGAATGGATCCAGGTGCCACTGGGACCTGTGCCATCCCCAGCGGGTCCCCAGCTATGCAGAGTGGGAAGGACAGGCAGAATAAATGCTTCTATCCAAAACTCCTCCAGCCTGCAACCAGTGACTTGAAAGTCATCTTGGGATAGATCTGATAATTCAGACAGGGTCATCTTCTCCATGTTAAAGAGTGGCTGCCAAGTGTGCGTGGGGCCAGCCATGTGCTACTGTGGGAGGGGGCACTGGCATGGGCTGCCTGTATCGCTGGGTCCCAGCCCCATGACTGCAAGGAGCTGCAAGTTGGACATTTGGTTCAGAAGGTCCAAATACCTCTTCCCCGTATTCCCCCTCTTGTGGTCCTGTACACCAGGCTCTGCCCCAGAAGATCACCACCTCAAAGCCTGAAGGCTGAGGGAAGACCTGGCATCAGTGCTGTGCTCAGTGTACCTCATTCTCTTGTGTTTCCTTGGGCACGTTTTTCTCTCTCCTGAGAGCAAAGCTGTGGGAGAGCTCCTTGTCTGCCCTCCTGCCCTTTTCTGGTGGGATTGCCCCTACCCATAGGCATGGCACAGGAGGAAGTGTGGTCCAACCTGCCTCCCCAGATGGGGAGGACACAGGCAGAAGCTGGCCCTCCTGCATGCAGACAGACTCAGACCCATGCTGCTCAACCAATAATGCTCTCAGGTGAAGAACTTCAGGGCTTGTGGCATCAGAAACAGGACAGAAATGTCACTGGACTTTCTCTGATCTCCATGTCATCTCACCCTCCTGCCTTCCCTGTCCCATTTATCCAGCTCCTAGCATGGGAAGTTTCATAGCCCAGCATCAAGTGGGCAGGGGCAGCACCTCCTTCCTAGCATCTCCTTTGGTGGGTGGGTGTGGAGCAGAAGTACATATATTTACACACAAAAGCAAACAGATGCAAATCTCTGATCTAAGCGTCTTGTGCTTGACTGGGGCAGAGTTCATTTTTCACGGTGAAAAGTGCTTTTCCGGAATGATTTATAACCCCAGCGGATCTGAGGAGTTGGAAATTAGCCGTTTTAATTGTCAGGCAGACAAAAGCAGGATTCCAGTGGCTGTCGCCCCAGCAATTTTTCATTCTCCGTCACAGGGATGAGATGATATAAATCACTCCTTGTGGCCCTAATAATCTTTCTATAAATATCAGGGAAATTCATTTTTTGCTTGGGGGGAAAAAATTAGAGAGAAGATACTTTGCCTCTATGGCAGTGTTTAAAATGTGATTCCAAATTAATTTCCTTCCACCTTTCACAGCCAGACGCCTTATTTGTCAAAGCTAAAGATGTTTGAACAGTGGAGGTTTCTCCCCCTTCTCTTTAACGTTCATTTTTCTAAGGACCTGCCAGAGTGATGGAAGACAGCTCAGGAAACCAGATCATGGCCAGAGCTGCTCCCAGCCCTTCAGAGAAAAAGGAAAGCTGTGCCACTGAGCTGGGAAGGATGGGGTGAGGTGGAACATGGTGGAGGATGCATAGGAACCTGGGGAACTTCTCTGCCTCTTGTCACCTTTACTGCCAGCCATCACCTTGGATGCCCCTTTGTTTGGGTAGGAGGGTGGTGGCTGGGATCTCTGATTCCTTGCACTTACCCCAGTGGGATCCACACATTTCATCTTGTGATGTCCTGGTGTTTGCCATAAGGATGTGAGGGGCAGTTTCCATGGGATCAGGGTGGGGCAGGTCTCGGCCCAGGGACATTGAGGTCAGGACCACGCTAAGGATGCCAGCTAGCCTGGCATCAGATATGTCACAGCCCTGGATTGCACGAGACATTTGACCCCTGTATCTGTGCCTCATGCATCTGTCTGATTTATCTTCAGAGGCACAGGAGCCCCTTTTCCAGCTGTGGCCGGGCATGGGTGCTGCAGTGCCTTACTGTGCAGAACCCAGGTTTGAGCATGAATTGCCACAGCTGCTGAAGGGGTCCTGGGGTCTGCCAGCTCCTGAAATTCCCAGCTTCTACTCCCACAGTATTTTATACCACAGCCACCTCAAGGATGAAAACCCTTGGCATCTCTCTCCCAGAGCAGCACAGCCCTGCTGCCCAACTTGCTTTCCCCCCCTGTTTTCAAGGCTCTGAAGGACTTTGCTTCCCTCATCCCCATCACACACAGCCAGCCTTGGATGTGCTGCTCTTTCCTCCTTGAAACATATCAGTCCACAGCAAGACATGCTAGTATCTCTTACACACATCAAATAGCAACTGCTTTGCCTAAATAGCAGAATAAAAAACAGCATAAGTGAAAAGCATCTGTCCCAGCAATTTATCAAATACGAAGACAATCAGCGTAATTCACCTTATTTTTATGCACCTGTTGCGTAGGACAAATAGAGACCCCTTTCAATAAGGTTAGTGCAATTAAAGAAATGAGAAAGGGGAGCACTTTAACCCTGGGTCTGCTTCTATGGGAAGGGAAGAAACCCACAAGCCACCTCCTCAAACAGCCATGAGGCTGAAAGCTGGGACATGTGTACCATGTCCTGTGGATGGATGGAGAGGTGGACAGGGAGGCTCAGGCATGTGAGGACAGTGGCTCTTCACCCACACCCCTCTTAACCAGCCCTGGCCAGCCCCTCTTTGGGGAGGGCTGCTGGGCTCCTAAGCCACCAAGGCTTTGGGGCTGTGGCCCTTGCATAGAGGTCAGCCTTTTGGGGTGGATCTGAATTATTCCTTGGGCTGTGCCAGTCACCAGCTATCAGTGAGCAAAACTAGAAAGTTGGACTAAAATCTATTTAGCTGATAGCAAGTTGTACACACACAGAGAGTTGATTTGGACCATCAGTAGCAGTGCCACAGCTACCCATCACGGTGGTCCTCCCCAGGAGCTGACACAAACCCAGCCAGCCAGCCAGCCACCAGCCACAGAGACCTCCAGGAGTGCAGAATCTCCCAGGAAGGTTTTTATTTAATGAACAAATGAAAAAGGGTAAAAGAGAAGAGACAAGCCCCCTCCCCTGCTGTCTTATGGGTGAATGAGCCTTTGGCAGAAATGCAGTTCCCAAAGAGCATCTTTGTGGTATATCCATGGGTTTCAGGAATGGGACTCACTGTTCAGACATTTTTGTCAAAAGTTTGGGACCAGACATCTTAGCCTCCAGGTGTCCTGATTGCTCTGGCTGCTTTCCCTCTGTGGTGCTGGGAGGCTTCAACTTGGCTGTTGCCTTTGGCTGGAAAACAGTAATGAGGGAGCAACAATTAAGCTATTGCTGCTCCATCAGCCCATTTGCACAAAAGGATGGGTGTTTGTAGCCTGCCAGGGCTAAGCAAGAACAACTGCCAAACAGGGGTCTGATGTGTGTGGCTGAAAAAGGATATGACCCTGGAGTAGACTTTACCCAGCTCTGCTTAAGCTGAAAAAAATGTCCTGTGTCCTCTGGACAAGAAGAGACGGAGGCTGTCACTGCTGGGACCCTTTCTCCTCCAGCTCCCAAACTGAAGGAGACATGGGAATAGGAGAAGGATTGCTGGCCCCTCATGGACAAACCCTTCTGCTGCTGGGCTCTCTCGTGCCTCTTGTGGCACACGGCTTGTGGAAATGGATCTGGAGAGTTGAGTTAGCGATCTGGAAGCCAGTTAATTTTTTCCAGTTGGTGGGATTCATACTGATGAACCAATCAGCAAATTTAATGTACCTTAAACCTTCCTCATGGGCAACTTTAATTGAGCAATTAAAGCACCACGTCATTGCTAATTAAGAGAAGAAAATACCCAGATTGGTAATTATGTGCTTGTGAATACAGTTTTGCATCTGTGGACCTATATGAAGAAAGTCAGTGGAGATTGACTTTCCAACTGGTGGGGCAAGGGGGGAGCAGAACTATATGGTGTGAGAGGAGGGGAACCCCATCCAGCTGCACCCCATTATCCATGTACTATGCTGGTGGGCACAACCTAGCCACACTAGGGGACAAAATGACAAGCCCTAGCAACACCAGGGGACAAAATGACACAGGTGAAGCCATTTGCAGGGGAAGCCAGGTCAGAGACATGGACTCCAGCTGTGCTGGGCTGTGCAATGACCTGTGGCCACAGCAGCAAACCTTTGCAGCTGTGTGAACAGATGTGGTCCAGATGCTGATATTGGAAGGGGAGGAAAGGTGGAGGCATGCAACCTGCTCTTCTTGGGCTTGGGCATGAGGGGACGGACCCCTTTGCCCAGTGCACTGCAGGTGGGGATGCTGCTTGCCCCTGGATGCCTACCTGGGGGAGACCACAACCTGTGCTCCCTTCCTTCAGTGCAGAAGGGGTAGAGAAGTATGCAGGGATGAGGAAAGATTTGGGTTTAAGGAGTTTTGGGTTAAAGGAGCCCTCCAGAGCCTTGCTCCATTCCCTTCTCTCCCCAAACTCCTTATCCCTGTCTAAGTCAGAGATGCTCTGAGAAGCCTCAGGCTTCTCTCCCCTTTTTCTGCTAACAGTGTTTTTTTTTCCCCACATGTGTAAGAACATCACAGAGCAACCATGAGCTCCTTGTGTTGTGTCTTCACTTGATACAGCCAATACAGGCTGCTGGGTTGGAAACAAGACACTGGTCTTGCTGGGCTGACTCCAAGCAAAACCCCTTTTTCCTGGCTCTGAGATACACAGGGCCCCCAAAAATGTGCCTGGGGGTCACACATGCTTCTGTCAATCAGCAAACCTGGGATTTCAGTGCACCCGTTACCAGGCTGGGCTCCACCTCCCTTAGGTCCTGCCTCGAAGCATATGTACAATATATCAAGGTGACAAACTTATGTCAAAATACCCTGTCATTGCAACTCCAAACAAACATGTTGGAATATGTTTCACATTTCTTTGCAAATTGGTGTGGATTTCAAGGAGACTTTCTTTGCAAGTCCCAGCGCACACATGCCAGCTCCGAGCTGCAGGCTTGGTGGCTGTGTTGCACCTCAGTGATGCCTGCTCAGAGTCTCCCGTGCCTTCTGGAAGGGTACCAGGCTGTCGTACCCAGAGCTAGACTGCATCAATGCCCTGGGTGCCCACCACAGAGGGTTTCTGCCATGAGTGTACCAAGATAAACCTTTCAAGGGCAGGAGCAGCAACAGTTTCGAAGATGCGCTATGGGAGTTATGCAAATGTCCTTTCAGTGATGCCAGGCAAGAAAATCAAAGAAATTTAGTGACTCACAAGATATTTATTGTTGGTTTGCAAGCCAGTCAGCCGCTTTGTAAGATACAGGCAATACCGGTTGGTAAGATTACATCACCTTCTGTTTATCTCATGCAAGGCCCTGCACCCTAAAAAAAAAAAAAAAAAAAAAAGAAAACAGTTTGTTTTCCAAACCACATAAGCTAGGACTGTTCAGGATCCAGGTATCAGAGTTCAGATGGGAACAGGCTTCAAAGAAGATGTGTCAGAGATGCAAATTGCTTGCAAGGTTTAGGCTGGACATTGCAAAAAACTTCTTCCCCTGGAGGATTAGCCAGCCCTGGGATGGGATCCTTGGATTCACACATGCCTCATACCAGGAGTCCCAGCTTACAGTCCCAGACCTGGCTGCTAATTAGTCTGTTTGGATCCCAGGTTTGCTGGGTTGTGTGTGCATGGTTAATTCAGCTCAGCGAGCATGATGGAGAATGCAGGGTGCAGGACAAGGTGATCTCAGTATCTCCAGCACCTTCACTCCCTCCTCTAAAACTCAAGCAAGTGGTCAATTGCATTTACTAGGAAAACAAAACAAAGCAGCCCCCACAACACCTAAAACCTTTTTTTTTTTCTCGTTAGGAACAAACAAAAAGGACAGAGGTGATTGCAGAGCTGCCCTTTCCCCAACAACAGAACAATGTGGGTTTTGTCCCTGGCTGAATATTTTATTGTTTGCCACATTTCCTCTGAGTTTGCTGTGTGTCACAGATGAAGGGTGAGAATGATGTTAGGCTGGAGTTCAGGGTATTGATGGGGATGAAGCAAATTTCATTTGTGCTTGGTAGGTCCCTGTAGTCCCTATAAGAAGTGCCGAAGAGCACCTGGATTGTGATGGATGGAGCTGGCAGCACTCAAAGATCTTCACCATAAAAAATGTGGGTTTTTTAATTTGAACTCTTCTTTTCCACCGAATTTGGCCTGGTTCAGGTCATGAACACAGCTTGTTGCTCTGGATTACCAATGTGCAAGTGCCTTGCAAGCTGTTGTTGGGGAGTTTAGAAACAGCCTGCAGGAAAGATCTGGCATTATGCACAAGTACTTATACTGGAAATGGTGTAATGCAATGGGAGGCTGCAGACCTTAAATTCACTACCAGCATATTCGGAGGCTTGGCGTGATTGCCTTGTACGGGGAAGATGCTCCACAGAGCAGTAGGACCGTGCCAAAAAATTCTTCTGTACTTAGGATGAGATCCAGATCCCACCCATGTCACCACTTCTTGTGTGATGACTTCTTCCCCTTCCTGAAAGCAAGATGCTGCTGCTGACACTTCCCCATGAAGGAGAAAAGGATCCAAAAGCTGGTGGTGCTCAGCTGTGTGGGGGTGAGGGATGTGCTGGCCCCTGTGATGCTCTTCACTTGCTTCTGCTGGAGTGCTGGGCATCCTTATTTTAAAGCTCAGCCCCTGTATATATCCATAGCCATATGCATGTGGTGAGTGGGCTCACATACCCTCCAAAGCTGCACACTGGTTCCTGCAGGGGCTGGGTTTAAGTTCTTGGTGTTTTGTATGTCCTTTCTGCAGGTATGCATCTTTGCTCCCTGAAGGCTTGCAGCAGGGATGCAGGGTTACCTCCAGCACTGTCATCTGCAGGGGTGGGTCCCATTCAGCCCCGCTCCTTCCTGAACACAGTGTTTTCTGGTTTTGTTTTTGGTCTGGTGAAAGCTGTGGTTTTTTCAGAAGCCTTGGATAGTTCTGTCTAAAATCCTCTGACAAGACTGAGCTTTGGAAACAGCTTTTTTCTAATTCTAGCATTAGGCCACCTGTTTCCATCTGAGTCCTGCAAGCTGTAGCATTTCCCCAGATAAGCTTTATAAAAAAGCCTTCACTCCAAGAGCATGCCAGGCTGTCTCACCTACGTCAGTCTGCACAGTGCCACCTCGAGTCCACTCCCATAGAAAGATATCTGCACCAGGCAGCAGAGCACCACTTGTGGCAAAGTGATTTGGATTTTGATAAGTGGGATTTGGATGTTTCCTGCTTTTTTTCTTTTTTTTTTAAAAAAAAAAGAAAAGATGAAAGGAAGAAGAGCAGAGCAGAGTCAGGGGTGCTTTCAACAGTACTGAATTCAAGGCAAGAGGCAAGACCTGCTGATTTGTCTATGGCAGCACCATGCAGATGTCCAGTTTGGGATGCAGCCAGTCTGGACCACCATGATTCCAGTTTGCCCATCACTACAAGTGGAATTACTCCACTTGGAAGAGCAGGGCCCTCCTTATACAACTTGTCCTGGTGGCCATGAAATCTGGGTGTTGAGCAAGAAGCTGTGCAGGGTGTCCTTTACTGCATGTGCCATTTGCTCGCAGCCTGATGCGTAGGGTTTTGCTAGCTTTGCAAAATCTTCATGGGTGAAAACTCCCCCTGTTCCCCTCTCTGCAACATTTGGGGGTGTGAAGGAGTGTGAGATGGGTTGAATAGTGGGAAGAAGGGCCAAGCAGTGGGGAGGTGAGGTGAGGTGGAGCCTGGGGTGATATGGGAGAAGTTCAGTGTAGAGTGGTGTGACAGGTTGTAAGGTAGTATTGGGGGTGGGAAGGGTTGTGAGCTGTGCAAAGGGGCTGCAAGGTGGCAACTGGGCTGTGTGAAGGGCTGTAAGATGGTGCTCAGAAGTAAGGCAGTGATCGGGGGTGTGAGACAGTGCAGGGGCAAGCAACACACAAAGAATGCACAGACCACCAGCAGGGCTGTGGGTTGATGCATAATCTAGGGACCAAGAGTTTGCCAGAGAGAGCCAGGCCAGCCAGTCCTCAAAATCCCCTCCCCAAAACCAACCTGGGGACAGAGTCTGGGATTGCAGGGAAAGGGGAGCACAGCCTTGCAAAAACACAAGGTTTGGGGCAAGGAGGTGGATGCGTCTTCTTAAGACCTGACCGTGAATAACATGCTTCTGTTTCAGTGTCTGTGTCATGTGGGGGCTGAGATTGGAGGCATCATGCTGAAACTGGATTGAAAGGAGCTGGGATTCTCTGTGCTAGCTTCTCCCGCAGCCTGGAGGCCTCTGGGACTGGTGCCTGTCTGTGGCTGTCACAGTGGCTATGACACCCTTATTTCCATCTCTGTCTCTTCCCAGCACTGCCAAAGGGAGGTACATGGCTGCTCTTCTGGTGCTTGCTGATGCCCAGCTTTGTTGCAGGGTCAGGGAAAGGGGCAATTGGTGGCACCAGTGCCATGGAGCTGCCCCATGGCACCCTCTCAACTGTGCTCTTGCCCTGCCCAAACCTCCTGGGCTGAGGATGGAGCCGAGAGGGAGTGGCATGGGGTCAATGCTCGCATTTGCAGCCCCACCAAAGTAGCTGGTCCCACCAGGGCCCCCTGCAGAGCACTAGTCCCAGACAGTGACTTCAGACTGAGAGGAGCAGCTCGTTCCCGGCTAGCATATCCACGAAAGGTTCATCATCTATCATCTCCCAAGCTCTGCCAGCTTATTAGCAGATGTTGTCCTGTCCCCAGAGGATGGAGAGGGAGGCAAACAAATGGACTAAACTACAGATGGCTGGCAGAGCCCTCCCCATGCTTGCTGTTTCTGAGACAAGCCTGCTGCTCCAGGACCCCTTGAGCAGGCGATGCATGAAAGAGTGGGGCTGGTGGGCTGGAAAAAACAGACAAGATGTGCTGTGCAGGGTGAGGGATGAGTGGAATACCATGGTATTGACCCCAAGAGGCTGGGGTTACAACTGGCTGGGGCTACAATTGGGGACCCACCTATGCGACGGAGAGCTGGAGATGTGCTCTGCCAAGCACAGTTTTATTGTTGGTTCTTGTAGGCTCTGCACACTGGGACCAACCAGGTGTCTGGGCTGCAAGCCCTGTGTAGACGTGCAAGTACTGAGCTGGGTTGCAGGTGAAGGTCTGCTGCTGTCCCACGTGCACTGCAAAACCACACCATGAGATGAAATTGCAAGGACAGGCAGCCTTGGCTGGGTTTTGCAGGGGCAATGGCACTGGGGACAGAAGAACACCAGTAGCAGGACTTCTGGTGGTCCACAAAGAGGCAGGACCCGAGATCCTCAGACACAGAGCAAGGGTATCAACTGCATAAAATAATAAAAAAAACATAAATCCCCACCTTCTACAGGGCTCCTGGAAGGACACTTCTGGCAGGTGGCAGTAGCTGGTTGCAGTGAAGACAGCAGGACAACGGTTCTGCACCTCCCTGGTGGGTGGCTTCAGATTTTGGTGGGTTTGGTGTGTGCTACAACCATAACTATGGAGCCCTGTAGATTTTAGACCTGGTGTGTTTGACTGAATTTTTCTCACTGGCCAATTCTCTGATGGTTTACTCTTACCAGAGTTAACCTGGGAGGCCCCAGTCTTCCACATGTCATTGGCCTGGCATGAGAGAGCTCAATCCAGAGCAGGACATGCCTATCATCCTGTACTGTAGGGATTTCATATCTTATGCAGGTTCCAAGCTGGTGCCCTGTCTCCTGTGCCAGCGAAAGGCTTTGCATATGTTTCCAGTTTCCATCTAAAGCAAGCACTGAGACACACAGAGGTGCATGACCCCATCCAGAGCAGCACCTGCCCCAGCCCCAGTTACTCTCCAGACCTCCTCACGTGCTCATGCTGTCCAGGTGTAGGGAGGTGGCTCTCAATGGCTCTGTCCTGGTGCACAAATTCACCTGTAATTTGTCATTTAGGATAATTTTCCCCCTGAGTGCATCTAAAATAATTGTGAATCATTGCTACAGGTAATTAACTTTTTTTTTACAGCATTAAACGCTAAGTGATTGCAATTGCCTGGTGCAAATCTGCTGTGCTTCATGTTCCCATCCTTCCTGCTGGCCTGTCTTTCCATATCTGATACAGCACTGATTTCTCTGCCCTTAATTAAATATTGGTGGGGGGAACCACTCCAGTGCTTCTTGAATCAAGAGTCCGTGGTCGCTGGTTCCTGCATGGGTAGAGATGACAGTGGTTTTCATGTACAAGGTGGGGCTCACACAACAAGTTGAAGGCAGCAAATCCTGGCATGCACACTGGCTAGCATGGACTCTGGGGCTGTCTTGTTGCTCAGTTCCCATCTGGTAGGCTGTGCTCATGCCGTGTCTTCATCCTTTCCCATCCAGAGGAACTGAGATCTTTTCTTTCTTAGAGATTTGGTTTGGTTGTTTTCCCCAGCTGGCTACCCCCCAGATTTGTCCCCACCTGAGAACAGGGTGTAACAGCACTCCTCTCAGCCTTACACCCAAAACCAGGTGGTTGCAGACTGGAGGGTGTTGCAGCATCCTGCAGAGGGCATTTGGTAGAGGCAGAGAGTCCCTGGCTCTCTTGGTGTGCGGCATCACGAGGATCAGTTAGCACCAGGGATTGGCAAATGTTCCAGGCTGTCCTTGGTGTGGTTGGCTGGGGACAGCAAACCTTCTCTCCCAGCTCTGCCTCCCCTGTTTTCTCTCCTCTTCTGATGTCTTGAGGAGGTGAAAGGTGTCGAGACAGCTGGGGAGCAAAGCCAGCCCTGAGCTGCTGCAATTTCCTTGTGAGTCACATCTGTTTTCCCTTGCATCCTCAAGTTTGGGCATTTCTGCTCCTTGCTCTAATGCTGTTCGGGGACTGGAGGAGCAGGGATTTGGGAACAAACTCTGGAGCTTCTGGTCTTTGCTTTTTCCACCCTGCTATACCAAGCTGTGATACCAAGCTGTGATACCAAGCTGTGATACCAACCTGTGATACCAACATCTCTGGCACATATAGCACGTGTACACCCCGCTGGTGATATTTCTCCCCTGACTTTAAAGTAGCATTCAGCACAAAACTGCCACAGAAGCTAGTGACAGAGTCTGAAGACAGACCAGCAAGTCACCAGGGATGTGTGTGGCTGGAGCACAGCCTTCAGCTGCCATTGCTGGAAGTAGCTCAGTTATGAAGAGGCCGTTGTATTACTGTGCAGAATGTGATATGTGAAATATGTTGGTAGCAATCAGTCCATGGAGATCTGTGGCAAGGAAAAGAGTGTTATTAATAAGAAAACAAATCAGCACCTAGAAGCAGAACAAACAGCCAGCATGGAGGAACCCAGACCACCAGGGATGCTGGATTGCAAACAAACCTTTCTACATGCTTGGAAGCAAAAATTGAGGCAGTATGCAGAGGTGGCCGCTGGGGGTAAAGGCGGGAAAATGAAGGTATTACTACCTCAGTAGGGAAAACCAGAAATGAGTCAGAGCCAGGATTAATGCTTGAATCACTGGAACTGGTCCTAGAAGCACTTGATGAATACGGGTACCCAGACAGAGCCTGTTTTCCTTACTTAGAATCAAAATCTGCAAGAGAGGACAGATCCTTCCACCCCCAGACACACACCTGACATGCCACATGTCACTCTTGAGCTAATCAATTTTCCTAAGGAGAGACAAGTTGGTTGTTTGTGTGACAAATGATTCACCGGAGTGGCTGCTGGGAGAGTGGGGGTAGGAGGGAGCAGACCAATGCCAGCCCCAGCGTGGGATGAGCGTGTGCTCCTGCCGCACAGCCCCCAGCACCAGGAGGAGGCAGAGCAACTGAAGGCGGGTTGTGTTGTCAGAAAAAACTCAGGCTGGCTCATTTGGCCTTGCTGTCCCTCCGCAGAGAGCAGGCAGCGTGCATACACTGCCAATTTGCTGCAATGTGAAACAAAAGAAAGTGTTTTCCCTTGTTTTGTGCAAGGAAATTTGTCACTTCCCATAGCAGCACACCAGGGGCTTGAAGAGGGATATGAACCATGTCCCAGGTGCAGAGCTTTTAATTCTTTAAACCACCTGCACGGATACTCTTGGGCACCTGAGCACACCCAGCATGAGTAGTGTGGTAACCACTGTGAAGTGAGGACCGTGGTGTAAATTTGCCCTGTAAATGATGTTTCTTAGAATGGGTTACAAGGTGATTTCCAGTGCTGCCTGGTTTGATCTTTGCAGCGTTCCCTGCCCTGGGGTCAGGCGGTGGCCCAGAGGGGTGGCTGCAGTGGGGAGGGCTTTGGGCAGCAGGCATGGGTGCAAAGGAGAGCATCTCAAGATTTGCAGGCGGTTCACAAAAAGCAGAAGCACCCAAGTCTGCTTATGAAACAGTGGGGAACAGGTACCAGGATGGCAGTAACTACAGCCTGGGGGGACAGAAAAAGCAGTTTTCACAGACCCCAGTTTCCAGCTGGGCAGCTGGAGTGGAGACTCACCCAGACTTTGGGGAGAAGGGCTGGTCTCCCATGCACTGGGACAGGGGTAAGTGTGGGGTCCGGCTTTGCGCTGGTGGGATTCACCAAGCCATGGGCTGGTCCTCATCCAGGTGCATCCTCTGACCTCTACCCATTCCCTCCTCTGCAGCCTGCCAGCTGGGATTTTACAAGTCGGCCCCTGGGGACCAGCTGTGCGCAAAGTGCCCCTTGCACAGCCATTCGGAGAGCCGGGCAGCTCGTGTGTGCCACTGTGACAGCAGCTTCTACAGGGCAGTGCAGGACCCCCCCTCGGCCGCCTGCACTCGTGAGTACCCCGGCTGCCCAGGCGCCTGGCTGCGCTGTGGCGGGGCAGGTGTCACGTCCTCAGACACAGCAGATGCTCCTAGGCTGAGCTCATCATGCACCCTTGCCTCTGTGCATGCTGCCCAAGGTGCTGTAGCAGCCTTTCAACCCCAGCTCTCCATTCGGCGCACAAGCTGAGACCCCCTTAGCTGCACTCCCTCACTGCCCTCTGTCTCATCCTCATCCTGCTGCTCCCCAAACATCCCTGGCCAGACAGAGTCCGCTCCCCTCCCAGGGCTCTCTCCTGCAACGGAGCAGGGTGAGACCATGGCTCTGCCAGCAAGCTCACTTGCTCTTGCACCAGCCAACGCGTCAGCCACTTGCTGGCTGCTTTCCTTTGCAGGAATGCCCAGGGTGGTCAGAGCCCTGGGAGGCCACTGGGGCAGCACAAGTGCTTCTGCACTCTCCCTTGCTGTGGGTGGCACCAGGCTTGTTACACGGTTTCCACTCAGCTCTCTGCAATAGGCTGCTTTGAGGGGTCCGGTGCTATTAAAAGGGGACAAGAGCTTCCCAAGAGGAGTCCTTCTCTCTGCAGTTGGTGCAGGAGGGCAGAAAAGTTGCTAGCTGAAGCCAGGGTGAAAGACAGGTCAGCAACATCTGACTTGTGTTTCCCTAGGACATTTCCACTCAAGGTTGTTAATCTCCTCAGGATGTGTGAGTTTACCCTTCCCTTTAGATGAGCAGGTGCTGCTCTTCACCCTCGAGCCCATTGACACCTTGGCTCTTCCCCCAAAATCTTCCCACATCCCCATTGCTTCCTGCTTCCCCTGGAACAAACATCAGCTCTTCCCTGCCTAGCACTTGGCATCCTGATCCAGGACACCTTACCTCCACGGCATTTCACCTCAAGACCTGTCCGTGTTTTGCTGTCTTCTGTTTGGAGCATTTCCCACTCTGGGGAGCTCTGTCTTCCCTATAGCATCATTTGTACACACAGGTACATGCTGCCCAAGGTGCACCTCCCCGTTGATCCCACGCTCTGCCAATCCCAACATGCTTCAGTAGCCCTGGCTTTGCCTGAACCTCTGATTCTTTTCCAGGGCCCCCCTCTGCTCCTGTGAACCTGATCTCCAGTGTAAATGGCACTTCGGTGACACTGGAGTGGGGCCCGCCCCTGGACAAGGGGGGACGCGCTGACATCGTGTACAACGTGGTCTGCAGGCGCTGCATGGGGGACGCTGGCCAGTGCGAGGCCTGCGGCAGTGGGATCCGCTTCATGCCCCAGCAGATGAGCCTGGTGCAGGGAGCGCTGACCGTGACCAACCTCCTGGCCCACACCAACTACTCCTTTTGGGTGGAGGCTGTCAACGGTGTGTCTGACCTCAGCCTAGAGTCCAGGAGAGCTGCAGTTGCCAACATCACGACAAACCAGGCAGGTAGGAGGAGCAGACACCCCCGTCCAGGCTTTGCCTGTGTGATTGATGCTGATGTTGCTCCAGCCAGTATCTGCAGGAGCCAGAACCTGCCCTAGCAGCCAAGGGCTGGTTTGGTGATGGGCATGGGACACCCAGGAGATGTGACTCCTATCCTCTCTGCTGCTGGAGGTGGGTTCAGGGAGCCAGGGTGTACTGGAGACAAGCTGCTGCCCAAGGCAACTCTTACCCTTCTCTGGTTCATGGTATCCTTTTTCATCATCCTTTCCCTCCACTTCAGCCTGCAGCTGCTGGTGGAGGCTCCTTTCCTGCAGGAGGCAGGGGGCACAGAGAACACCTGTTTATTGACAGGAACACTAAGTGGAGCATGAGTCTTTCAGGCTGTTCCTCCAGCCTTCTGTCCCTTCCCAAAGGGCCAAGCAGCAGTTCATGCTCTGCTCTTAGCTCACACCAATGCTAGGCACTGGCAGGTGACAGCAGTGTTTGCTGGGAAAAGTCTCTCTCATTCATGTCTCATCTTTGCAAATCCCTTGCTGTGAAGTGCTCTTTCCACAGAAAATACTTCTGAGTGATGCTCTAGTCCAGGTGGGCCAGGACCTTGCTCCAGGGTCACCTGGGCATCTCCCCAGAGCAGAGCCCAGCTAGTCCCTTTCCATGGAGCATGCTGCGGGCAGAGGGAACAGGGCAGGGACTGACCCTTCTTGTTAATCGTCCCAGCTGGAAATGAGCCCACTGGAACTTCCCATGATGCTGAGCCCCTTCTGCTCTCATGGCAGTCGTGCCAGCAGGAGAAACCCAGGGAGCCTCGTTGGGTTAGCTCATGGCTGGCATGAGAACAAGGCCCTTTTGTTACTAATGCCTGCCCATAGCACTTCTTCAGCCCTCTGCCGAGTCCACGTGGAAATGGCTCGTTCCTGCAGACTTGCTCCTGTATGATCCCTCCAAGTGCTGATGAGCAGCACCAGCCTGATGCCTCATAGGGGGATGCTCTCAGGAAGTGCTGAATATTCCCATTTCAACCTCTCTGCTGGAATGTGGATGCTGAGCAGGTGCTGCGAAACCAGGGGGGTTGGGAATTTGGTAGTGATTGAAGTTTAGCTGCCATGCCTGCACAGTGCTCCAGCTGCTGCACATCACAGAGCATCCCTGCCCACCAGGAGGGGCTGAGGGACCCCTGCTGCATTGCACTTCTCAGAGGAGCCAGCTGGAACTGAGCTGTAACTGCTGCCTTTCAGTCCCTGGGTGCCCCACTGCTGCTGCAGCCTCTGTGGCCTCTTTTGGCCTCTGTGCTGCTCCAGCAACACCCCTGCACTGGCAGCCACGGCAGACAGCAGCTCCATCTTTCCCAGAGCCACCACATCCCATTTTTCATTTGGCAGTTAGGGTCATAAGGGGTGCCTGAACCCTTCCCATGAGTCAGACCCAATGGCTGCGCCTTGCCATCGCAGCACCCCACCACACTCTGTGGGGTCCTTCCAATGGGGATTTTCCCAGAGGGAAAAGAGACCAGTGAGTTGGCTCCCCCAGCTGTGGCAGCTCCAATTCAGATATGGCAGGTACAAGGACTGATTCACAGGCTCCCATCCCAGGCCCAGGCAGATGACAAATGTCTCAGGGCAGGAGAGCACCCCCCAGGGCACCTTTAGACTGAGTCTCAGTCCCTGATCACCCCTCTGGGCATTTATCATCTCCCCTTTCCCTCTTTCCCTGCCCCTCTCCCCCTTCCCCAGGTGGGGAAGGAGGGGTCACAGTCCTGCTAGGGATCTCCACGACCTCCAACCCTGCAGCCCCTTCTCCTTTCTGGCCCCAGATCACAGCGAAGCACCAGTGTCCCCTCCTGCCTGTGCTGGGACAGTGCCCTCCTCTTTCATCTCCTCGGAGCCTGCTCACTCCATGGGAAAGAGATTGAAGCAACTGAAGCGAACAAAAGCCTGTTTGCAAGCCCCTTCACAGCACTCATCTCCACATGGCTTTAATTAAAACAGAAACACTGTTTAAACCAGGGGTCCTGCATGGGGCTCCAGTTCCACCCTTCCCTGCTGCTGTGTCCTGCTGCCTTCACCCATGCAGGACCCCCACCAGCAGGCACCTAACACCCTGCCATCTGTGTCCCCAGCCCCGTCCCAGGTGGTGGTGGTCCGCCAGGAGAGCACGGGCCAGAACAGCGTCACCTTGCTGTGGCAAGAACCAGACCAGCCCAACGGCATCATTCTGGAGTATGAGATCAAGTACTATGAGAAGGTAATGTTGAGCTTGCTGCCGCAAACCGGTCCCAGCATGGTAGATTTAGACAGGGGCATGGCTCGGTTTAAATCCTGCTGGTGCAATTGCTGCTATCAGCCAGCCTTGCACAAAGGACTATTCTGGAGGACTTTGTGGTTGCTGTGCTGATGCAGCAAAGCTTTTGGTGTTGCTTTTCCCCAGGACAAGGAAATGCAGAGCTATTCGACTCTGAAATCCAAGGGCACCACTGCTACCATCTCTGGGCTCAAGCCTGCAACCCGCTACATTTTTCAAGTTCGGGCTCGCACCTCTGCTGGCTGCGGGAGGTTCAGCCAGACTGTGGAGGTGGAAACGGGGAAGCCAGGTGAGTGTGTGTAGTTGTGGGATGCGGGAAGTGTGGGGCAGGGAGCATGGGGGATGGAGATGCCCTTGTCCATGGTGATTGTACCTCTGCCACACAGGGAGAGATACTGGAGGCAGATCTCCCAGGGTTTCAACCTGCAGGGCTTGCTTGAGGTTGCCCTCATGTGTTTATACATTAGAAAGAAGAGGGAGGAAGGACATAGCCATTAGAGCAGGGAAGACCTGGTGAGGTCCTGAGGCTCCAGACTCCTCTCTGCACTGGTTTGCTGTATCCCTATGGCTTTCCCAGATCTGTGCTTGGTTTCCCCATGTGTAAATGGTTCCTGTACACTGGGAGAGCCCCAAAGATGGGGCTGATGGGGAATGGTGCTTTATCTTTGAAGAACATGACCCCAGTGGGGTAGGTGAGTTTCTGAGCACAGCAGAGTGTTCCTCACTCCAGCTCACCTCCTTCCTACCCTGCTTCTTCCAGTCTCTCTCCAGTACGACACGATGACAATTGTCTGGATCTGCCTGACACTCATCACTGGCCTTGTCGCATTGCTGGTGGTCCTAATCTGCAAGAAGAGGTAAGTGTTTTCTGGAGGTCAGTGCGGCTTGTCACCAAGCAGGGCAGGAGGGATGGGAGCACTTGGGTGCAATTTTACTCCTCTCAGTTTGTCCAGAGCATCCATAGGTCAGGGGTTAATAAGCAACCAAGAGACTTCCTTTAGAAGTCACCACACCTCCACCTTCCCTGAGGCACAGCCAATCTCCAGACCTTGCCCTCATGCCAGCAGGCTGAATAGCAATAACCATAGCAATAGCCATAGCAATGCCAGCACCACTACTAGTACAAGGGATGACTGATGGGCTAGGAGGTAGGTCAGGAATGGAGAGAGCTCTTCTCCATCAGAAAGGACCAAGAGGGACTATGTGCTGCTGCATCTCAGCATGGCTGAGCCAGGCATGTGGACTACACATATCACTGCCCAGAGGAGACAAAAGGTCTGCAGCTTTTAGCACTGCCAAGTCTTGGAGAGCACCTGGACAGCACCTTACTCCAGGCCAAGGTGTCAGTCCAGCAAGGCGTAGGGATGCAGCTGGTGAAGGACGAAGCGTTAGCTCCAGCTCCTCCTGGGCTGCTTATAGCCCTGACACCCACTGATTTCCACCTTGCCTTTGGGCTGCTTGTGGGACTGAGGGACAGGAGCACATGTTCTGAACCTTGTGTCCCTGTGGCAGGCACTGTGGGTACAGCAAGGCTTTCCAGGACTCCGACGAGGAGAAGATGCATTATCAGAATGGTCAAGGTAGGACCCTCCCTGCTGCTGCCCCTGGGATGTGAAGGATCTCAGCCCTGTGGATGGGCAGGGACTTGGACCATTACCCTCTGGCACTGCTGTGGTTTCCAGGGGGAAGGGTTTTGACCACTGCCTGCCTCTGGGGATGTGTCTAGGAGAGCTGAGTGGGGGCTCTGATCCCAGGGACATCCAGGTAATAGGGTTGAAGGGCTACACGGTGTGAGATGGGACTGCAGCACATTCATCCCAGACAGCAGCAGGCCAGAAGAGTGGAAAATTCATCGCAGGTGAGGGGTGGGGATGGGCAGGTGATGGAGAGGGACAATCACGTGGAGAAGACCTGGGCAGCCAGGTCTTGGACTGCTCTGAGGACACTGCTATGCCAAAGAGTGCCTTGGGTTTCCCTGGGGCTGCAACCTCTGTGGCTCCTCAGCATGCCAACCCAAGAAGTCCTGCCCCTGCCCATCCTCTGCCTGGCTGCTGGAGGCCCCTGCTTTTCAGCAGGGCTGCCTGAAAGAGCTTATCTCCTCTCTCTCCTTTGAAACCTGGCAGTGAAGTTCCCTGAGTCAAAGTTCTACGTGGACCCACACACGTACGAGGACCCCTGCCAAGCTGTGCACGAGTTCACCCGTGAAATCGAGGCCTCCCGGATCAAGATCGAGAAGGTCATTGGGTCTGGTGAGTTCCTGGGCATGAAATAAACTCTTTGGAGGCAGCCTAGTGCAGAGGGTTGCTATTCAGCTGGCTTGGCACTGACGGCTCAGGCTGACACAGCAGATGGCTCAGCCTGTCCTGTGTGCTCCAACATGGCCACCCTGCTTTCAAACCTTGGAGCAAGCATCTGGGGTGGCAAGATGCAAATGAAATTGCAAGCAACATGGTAAATTTTCAGAACAAAAGGGGTTTTTTTGCATAGGAACAGGGGCTAGCAGGGAAGCATGGGGCAGAACCAGAACTGGAGCTTCAGCAGAGCATCCCAAGGGCTTACGGAGGCTCACCCTGTGTGCTGAGGGACAGTGCAGAGCCAAGCAGAGCAGCATGAAGAAACCTGGCTGAAAGACATCCCTGCTGCTCTAAAAGATTCCCAAATTTGTGCATTAAAAGCAGTAATGCAAGTACCACTGTAATCACTCTTGGCCCATCACCTTCAGTAACAGGCATCAGAGAAAGGTGGTTTCTGATATTTCTGCCCAGTTCCCAGAGGTGGCACTGAAAGCCAGAGATGGGCAAACCTTTCTGTACTTGGAGGCAGCGATGCACAAAGAGCCCAAGAGTCCTCAGGGGCTGGAGCATGCTGCGAGCGTGCTGGCAGACCAGGTGATCCATGGTGCTGGTGGGTTGGTGCAAGAAGCTGAGGAGCTCCCCATGCCCTCACCTTCCCTTGCCTTGCAGGGGAGTCCGGAGAGGTGTGCTACGGCCGCCTGAAGCTGCCAGGGAAGAGGGAGATTCCTGTGGCCATCAAGGCACTGAAAGCAGGCTACACAGAGAAGCAGAGACGGGACTTCCTGAGCGAAGCCAGCATCATGGCACAGTTTGACCACCCCAACGTCATCCACCTGGAGGGGGTGGTGACCAGGAGTATGTGGCTGGCAGGGTTGGGTCCCTATGGTGGGGCAGAGGTGGGACATATCTCCCTGTGGGCACCCCAGCGAGATGGGGGTCAGGGATCACTTTGCGTGCACTCCATCCTTCAGCTGCCCTGGTTGCTCGCTTGTCAGATGTCCATTGGAGGGGTCTCCTCCATCCCACCCCCTTGCCTTCTCTTACAGGACAAACTTTCCATGTGGCAGTTCCCCACCTCCTTACACAGTGCGTCCCAGGTCAGGGTTATTCGATTAGGAGATGTCCTACCCATTAGAGTTTATTTTAAAGGCTGCCTGTATTGAATCATAATTTGAAGTCTTCCTTCAAAAAGGCACATTCTGATGCAAAGTGTTATGCTAATAGAATGCAAATATCATCAGGATAATGAAGCTGACCTAGCCACTTCAGTAGCACCTGGAGGGAGGGGTAAGTGTTTGGGTTATTGCCACTTCCCCACTGTCGTGCCGATCCTGCAAGGTGCAGTGGTGAGACTGCTCTGTGGGGCTGCAGGAGATCCATTGGCCTGGATTCATGTCTCTCCCAGTAAAAACCTGGCACTGGGCTTCCCAAAGGAAGGTGACTTCTCTGCTAACTTGACCTCCCTTGTCTTCTGCAGGCAAATTGGTAATGATTGTTACTGAATACATGGAGAATGGCTCGCTAGACACCTTCCTCAGGGTAAGGAGCTTTCTTGTATTTTTATTCATTGCACATCCCCCTGGGCTGTGTGACTGGAGAAGAGGCTGGTTCCTGCCCCTCAGCCTCACGGCCACTGTGACCCCTGTATGAGAGCGGTGTGGTCTGGGCTCTCCCCTCTCCAGCAGACAGCAGCTCTGGGGCATTGTGACTGGTCCCCTGGAGCAGCACTGCAAAGGCAGGGCCACCTGCATGAGTGGTGTGTCAGAGGCCCTGGGAGGTGGGCTGGGGGGGCAAGAGAGAGGTGCTGGGGTTAGAGGAGGTACTAAGCCAAAGATGAGAAGTATGAGGGGGTCAGTTTAATGAGAGCAGCATCAGTAGGACGCTGGTGAAAACCATGAATGAACTCTGGATTATTTCCTCTCCAGAAACACGATGGGCAGTTCACCATCATCCAGCTGGTGGGCATGTTGCGTGGCATTGGAGCAGGCATGAGGTATCTGTCTGACCTGGGCTATGTGCACCGGGACCTGGCTGCCCGCAACATCCTTGTGAACAGCAACCTGGTCTGCAAAGTGTCTGACTTCGGCCTCTCCCGCATCCTGGAAGATGACCCTGATGCTGCATACACCACCACGGTGCGTGGCTCCTAGTGTTGCAGTCTCATTGATCCTTACTGATGGTGATTGCCCCAGACCACTGACAGATGGAAAAGTTAGACACTCTCAAGTCAAGATAGGCAAGGCAGGAACAGAGATAGTCACCTCACTGCTGATATCTGGACCAAGAGCATGAACCCAAAGAGCTTCTGAGCCTTAATGCCTTGTCCTTCGTACAGGGACATCCCAGAACTGAAGTGTGCAGTGAACAAAGAGAAGCAGGGGGGGAGAGCACAGAGCTGATCAAACCTCCCCAGCCAACAGCTCCTGTGGGCATGCATGGCCCACTGCACAGGGACACTCCCATGTCCCTGTTGGAGTCCTTCTCTAGACTGTGTAGCTCCATCCAGCCCTTCAGTTGTCCTAGAGCCATCGGTCAGTAGGTGGGTGTTATGGTACACTCTTCAGTAGCATGGCCACACACTAGGTTTTCCATATGACTCTGCCTCATTTGGGGGTGTGGAAAGGGTGGCAATTGGCTTTGCAACCTAGATGATTTTGGTTTAATGTAGGACACTTCTATCTGTGAAGCCATTTTAAGATTTTTCTGGCCAACCTGACAGCTCTGGAGCTTGATGTGTTCCTCCACTGGAGGTCATCAGAGGTGAAATGAAATACATTGAGGGAATGTGCTCTTTTTGCTCTTCTCTGGCCATGAAAGCAGTTACTGTGTTCCCCAGGCAAACCTCTGGCTGAGAAAACGTGGTGGATAGACAGTTCCTGATGGAGGCCAATTTGGAGCTGCAGCTGAGGAGTCTGAGCATCATTTTTCAGGACCAAGACTAGAGAAGCAGAAAGAGCTTAGGGTTACTTTGGAGTAGCTGACAGCAATGCAGAGCAGGGCCCAAAGCAGTTGCAGCTCTGAGGGATGAGTGCACAGTGGCCCAGTCTGGAGAACATGACCCTCATGCTCTTGGCTTGGCTTCAGCCAAGTGGAGAAGTGAGGCAGAATGTGTCCTGTGTGTGTCTTTGCATTCAACTGCTCCCTTTGGTACCTCAGGAAATAACTTGATATTCCAGATCCTTTAATTCTGGGGAAGGTTCTTTGCTGCTTGGTTCAAGCACAGCATCTTCTGCATTTTGGCTTTAGGACTCTCAGAGGAAGGGTAAGAAGGGGCCCAAGATCAGCTAGGGCTTCCTGATGTCAGAGAAGACCATCTCCTTGTCTGTGGCCTGCAGACACACACATAGCCTGGCCTTCCTCCCACGAAGCCAGTCCCTAAGCTTTACCTCAGGCCTTTTAATCTTTCCAGAGACACTGGGTCAGGAAGGTGACCTGAGTGACCAGAGCTCATGTATTGACCTACCTGCTGACCCTTTCCAATCCTGCCCAGTTTCTAGAGACACTGTATCATGTCACCAGTATGAATGCAAGCAGTGAGGTCACTAGAGGATGGGGCAGCCACCGGGAATGTCACAAGCAGAGGCTTTGAGGCATCCTGGCACAGTGAAACCCACCAGAGCTGGTTGCTCTGGAGGAAGACTAGGTACGTAGTCCGGATAGAGCTGGATACAGTGACAGGATCAGGAGCATGAGATCTCTGATGAGATCTCAGTCAGGGTATCCTGAAAATGAGGATGCTTTATTGTTCAGAAACTCATGGTAAGATGGTATCCTGTGTTCCTCCTCTGTTGTCCTTGACCTGCTCAGGAGATTACTTTCCCAAAGGGACTCTCCCAAAGGACACATCTTCAGTCCCCATCAGCCCAGAGCAGGCAGGACTCAGTTGGGGATACCTGAAAAGTGTTCCCAGGCATATCACATCCCAGCTGCTCTGGGAAACCCAGCAAACGTTTCCTATGCCACAATTTTCCTCTTCAGATGGCTGGTAACCACATTTCCAGCTTAAATGTGTTCTTAGCCCATTTATTGCTGGTTTTTGTCAGCACGGTCCTTTAATTCAACAAGTCCTCCTCTTCAGTGCTTGCCTGCCAAAGCAGTAATGGACAGGGAGCACATGCCATCGCTGTCCTTGTCTGCTCAAGTCAGGGTCTCTGCCTGCACCCAGGGTCAGCTCCATGCTTTTGTGCTCTGGTAGCCCTTGGCTCCACTTCATCACTTTGAATTCCTCTCTCTTGAACACTGAGGGCCAGAATTGTGCATGAAGACGACCTTGTAAAACAGCACAGCTTTCTCCGTGCTGTACTAGAAATACCTTGAAGTCATTCTTCAGGTACACCTCTAGGCTTATCATGTGCAGACTGCCTCCTCAGTCCTTTCCAGAGGATGCCATCCCAGCATATTTCTTGTCTAATAGGTAGGCATGCCTGAGCCCTGCATGCTCTGAGCCTCCACTCTTGCTCACTTTTTCAGGGGGGGAAGATTCCTATTCGCTGGACAGCTCCGGAGGCCATCGCATACCGCAAGTTCTCCTCGGCCAGCGATGTGTGGAGCTACGGCATTGTCATGTGGGAGGTGCTGGCCTACGGCGAGCGCCCATACTGGAACATGACCAACCGGGACGTGAGTGGATGTGGGGCAGCATGGTGGCAAGCCTGCCTCTCCTGCCCTCACCCTAGCCAGCCTAGCATGGGGGGTTGGGGAAAAGGGACCCAAAGACCAGTCCTTGCCTCTCTTCACATTCCTGCAGGGCTGTGCACAGTGTGGCTGTCCCCTCGGTGGGGACATCGCTGTGTTACCCATTGTTGCACTGCACAGCTTTTCCCTTTGCAGCACCATGGCTCCTGGCTGTGCCTGGTTGTGTGCACTGTGGGTCTCCCCATCCCTGTCTGCTGCTCTGTGCAAGCCTTTCTGCTGGCTGGAGAGCTTTAGCACCTGTTGTGCCACCTTTCCCATTCCCTGGAAGGGGTCAGGGCTTCCCCAGGATCACTGCAGTCCCACTGCATTAGCCTGCCAGTTCCTCTTGCACCCAGTGCTGGAGGTCCATCCCTTCCACTGCCCATGTGAGGCTGCTGAGTGCCCCAGAATTGCACCACCTGGCAGTAGGCTTTGGGCTTGTCAGAGTTATGTGAAGCCACTTTTACCTCAAGAGTAGCATAAAAACTGTATGAAAATGTAGGTTATTTCGTGACTACAACCTGGGAGCAAAATTTCCAAAAAGAGGCAATAAAATAAATATTTTGACTCTGCAGAACCGCAAGACTCCTTTTTTTTTACATATGGGGACTATAAACCTATCTGCCTTCTCCCTGCTCTGGGAGTCCTGAGAGTCCCCTCTCTCCCTAGTGTTTTTATTATTTTAGAAAGTGGCTTTGGTGAGAACAGGGCATGGATGCAGTGGCTTATACTACCTCCTCCACACAGTTCCTGCAAGCGGGGTTTCTTCCAGCCTTGCTGAGTGGTGGCAAGCCCAGGTTGTAGAATAACTGAATGTGGGTGCAGCTCTCGTGGCTTGTCTGCAACATTTTAGGCCTGCTGGACCACTTAATAAATCTGCTGTCACAGCAGTGATTTCTTGTATGTGTACAGTATCCAGCCTGCTTCCAGCTCTCCACAGAGACTGCACAGAGCCCACTGGCAACGCACTTGTCATTTAGCATGAATGTTGTGTACACCCACCCTGCTTCCCCATCTGACAGCCCCAGCAGCTCATGCACCAGGGATCTTCCCTGTGTGCCACAGTCTGGGGTGCTGAGAGTTGGGTAGGGGTGCAGCTCCACTTCGGCATGTGGTTTCCTTCCAGGTCATTAACTCGGTGGAGGAAGGCTACCGCCTGCCTGCCCCCATGGGCTGCCCCACAGCTCTGCACCAGCTCATGCTGGATTGCTGGCAGAAGGACCGCAGCGAGAGGCCACGCTTCTCCCAGATTGTTGGCATCTTGGACAAGCTGATTCGCAATCCTGACAACTTGAAGTGCACAGCCACGGTGAACAGGTAAGGGCTTCCTGAGCCGCCGTGATGAGCAAGGGTTGACAGATGATGCTGGGCAGAGTGTGGGGATTGCAGTGAATAAGGGATATTTCTGTCCAGCTCTAGCAGCAGTGGCTTCCCCTGTGACCATGGACATGCACATGGCCCGGGGCACAGGTTGTGGTGGGCAGTGGGAAGCATCCTGCACTTCACCGCCTTGCTCCCACCATGGCATCCCCATGCCAGGGGATTAAGTTTGTGCAGCAGTGCCCACGCAGCGGTGTGCTTGCCTTTACCAGCTTGCGAGGGCTTTCTCTGTCCTGCCCTGGCCTGCAGGGTCACAGGCTCTTTGAGGTGGACCTCACAGCCTGGCCACCTAGGACCAACGCTTCCTGGTCTAACCCCTTCTGTCCTGCTCTCAGGTTCACCCAAACGCCCTTAGACAGGGGTCTCCTTGACCTGGCCAGCTGTCTGACAGTGGAGGACTGGCTGGACTCCATCCGTCTGGGGCACTACCGGGACAACTTTGCCGTGGCAGGGTACTCCTCCCTGGGCATGGTGATGCGCATGAACATCGAGTGAGTACCAGAGAACAAACATCACTGGTGGGGTTGTCCTGCACCATCTCACTAGCCCCAAGCAGTGGCCATCCTGCCTTGGCTTGCTCAACCTAGTTGGCCCCTGAGCCAGAGATACACCCCTAGGGAAACAGCGTTTGGCCCATACCAGGTTCATGTTGAGACCTGGGATGATGCCCAGGGCTGTGCTGACCTTTGAGAGGAGGTGTGGGAGTCATACTGCCAGGGTGTAAGTACTGAGTAACCTCTGGTGCTCTGTGGTGGCTCTCCAATGTCATCATAGGGTCATAGATAATTCGGGTTGTAAGGTGCTTGAGGAGGCCATCTAATCCATTCTCCTGCTCGGAGCAGGGTCAGATATGAGGTTGCTGTCTCCTCTCACTTTTGTTTCCCCTGCAAAAGACATGTCTGGATCAGAGTGCGGCTGGGCGATATTGTGCAGCTTCTCTGGGATTGTTGGGAAACAAGCAGAGCTGGGGGGCACCTCAGAGCTTCTTCAGACCCCAGTGCACTGGACTGCCTCCCTGCTCAGTGCAGCTAGGCAGAGAGGCACCATCCAGGGCCTCAGTGTGAGTGGAAGGTCAGAGCCAAATGACCAAGGCTGGGTTAAGGAGGGCTGGGGAAGATGTGTCCCATCACCCGTCCTCCTCCTCCTTCTGTAAGGAGCTTGCTCTGCCTCCTGTCTAGGGGTTCTCTGAGGTGGCTGGTGCTCCAAGAGGTACCAGAAAGGACTGCAGCTATACTTGCTTCTACCCTGGGCTTACATTCCCTACTCCTTGGTGTTAGCATTAGTGCCAGGGCCAGCCAGACAGTAGTTCCCGTGATTTGGGAAGGATGTGACAGTGCACGCCTTGGTTGACATGGGGCAGGTAGAGAAGGAGCCAGTGAAAGGGAAGATGGAGAGACGCAGGCAGAGGGCTGTCATGTGCATTGATCAGGGGCTGTACTTGGGGCCTTTGCTGTGGGATTGAGCTGATACTGATCCTTGTTTCTCATGCACATCAGGGAAGCTTTTGAGTGGGGAAGGCTCATCATCCATCCGTCTTTCTGACTGGGTTATCTGAGAGCATCTCGCTAAAACTGAATCCAATTTCAGAGCATCGATCTTGTCACTTACTCGCCTGTCAGGAGTGATTCCCCCTCCTGCTCCTGCTCTTCCCTGGGGCTGTCACAGCAGCCCTGTCAGGAGGAGGTGCCCAAGTGAAAGGCAGCCTCTCTGTCCCTGGGAAGATGTCCATGGACCCTCAGCAGCAGCAGCCTTGTGCTGATGGGCAAGCGAAGGGGAGTCAGGCACAGGGTCCTGGGCTGGTCCATGGGGTGCACACACGAGGAGGAGCAGTATCTCTCTGGGGCCCTGCACAGATCCAACCCATGGGGTGTCTGACAGTGTCCTTGTCCTCCAGGGATGTCCGGAGTCTGGGCATCACCATGATGGGCCACCAGAAGAAGATCTTGAGCAGCATCCAGGCCATGCGGTCCCAGCTGCTGAACACAAATGGCCCCAGGAGGCATCTCTGATCACCAGCTTTGCAGACCCGCATCGGACATTCCTTAACACTTACCCTGGCAAAGGGGCAGCAGGGTGGTGAGCAGGAAAAGGGGCACCAGACCAGGACCTGGAGCCCTGCAAATATCTCTTTGATTTCAGCGTCAGTGGAAATGTGGCTTTCCAGATACCTTGATGGTCCTGCTGCCTCCTTCCCCCATCTGAAGGGGGGAGCAGCCTTCCAAGCAGGCTAGGGACATGTCATGCCTCTCTCTATCCTCTACGGTGTCCCTGTGGGACTGGGGGTCCCCACACAACTATGCAGGACAGGTGGTAACCCCTTCACACAGCGGGATATCCCCAGCTGCACCTGCAGATGGAGGGGTATCAGGTGCAACAGCAATACCAGAAGCAGTGGGACTGGGCTTGCCATGGCACACAGCTCCTTTGGATCTGACAGCTGGGGAGTTTATTGGATCTCTGAACTGAGGAGGGCCTCCCAGGCTGCCATATGGCAGAGACAACCCTGTGGCCAGTACCTCCGAGTTCCAGTGTACTCCAGCCTGGACCTCCTGAACTGCACCAGCCTGCAGGTGACTTCATGGTCCACCTCCACCAAGCCCAGGAAGACAGGGGACAGAGTACAAGCCAGCAGTGCCAGGAACAGATGGCTCTGTGTGCAGAGGAGACTTCCCCAGCAGAGGAGAAGTGGCCAGGGTCTGCTATCTGGATCCTTAAGAAGCCCCAGGGTGCTGCAGGAGACGCTCCACCTCTTGAACCCACCAGCACTGCTCCTCTCCGGATCCAGCACAGGCATCCCAGGGCAGCCCAGGCACATTTTCTAGAGCCACAAGCTCGGGTTTCTCCCCCAGCAGAACAACCATCCTGGCCTCCCCCAAAGCCGTACCAGAGCAGAGAAGCATGGGAGAGTTTGCTCCCATCTCACATGAAGGAGGGACAGAGAGACTTCTGCCAAACTCTTCTTTGTTCCTATATTGCCCTAGAGAAATCCAAGAACTGTCCCATTTCTATGCTACCTGCCTATGCCCACAGCTGCTGTGTCATCTGCAGAGGAGGGGCCCCGAGCAACATTTCCAGCTGCAATCACACAGTCCTATGGCAGGAGACAGGGGTTCTGGGCAAAGAGGATCTTTAGCACTACCCAGCTGGTGAGCCTGGTGACTGGGAGTTTGGTCTTTCCTCCACAGCTCTCCTCTCCTCCACAGGAGCATCTCTTTTGGCAAGCTTGCCTGGAGCAGAGCAGCAGCCTCCAAAGACTTGTGGAGCTCATCTGAGAGGCTGAGCTGGCTGCGGGGATGCAGATGTGCCAGGGAGGGGGGGCAGGCTGTGGGCTGGGAAGGTTTCTCTTGGGTGTAAATATAATTTTCTATGGGTTTGGGAACTGTTTTACTGAAATACGATGTTAAGTTCACAAAAATAGTCTCAAAGCACAGAAGCCTCAGTCATGGGGCTGAACTCACTGCAAAAAACCCTGCTGGGAGCATGGCTTGGGAGGGGGGGCTGCTGGGGAAGAAGTGCTGGAGGGGAGTCACGCTGACTGTCAAGGACCAGCCTGGCCCACAGCACCCTGTCCTTAGCACTGGCACAGTAAATCCAGCATCACTCAAATGCAGGTACTGGTAGGATCTGGCCCGAGGTCTGTTCCTCCCAGTGCTGCTTGGGCACAAGGGGGGTGGGGGGAGGGTTAAAGCCATTTCTCAGCTGCAATAATCCTGGCTAAACTGGCCTGTCTGGGGCTGGCTTAGCTTTCCATCTAGGGCACTTACATCCTGATGGTTCTCTGACTGGGGTGGGCACTTTACTTCTTCCTATGGAAGCTCTTTGTAATGGGGGACAGATGCAATGTGTTGTTTAATTTTTATTGCACCCTGCATCCTGCACTCAAATCTGTCACACACCCACCCTGCAGTCAGCGTCATGATGGAGGTCAGTCCAAGCCCTGCAGCACAGGATGGTGGATGCTGGCTGTGTCCTCTCTTCCCAACATTTGGGACTCCCCAGAAGGTGAGTCTGTCATGGACAAACTGGGGAGAGCAGAGGTCAGGCCAGTGCCACAGACCTGTGTCCTTGGGGTTTTCTGGGCAACCCTGGCAACATGGGCTGCAGGATCTGAGGTTGGGAGCTTCCAGATGGCCCCTTTCCAGGTGGTTCATAGGTCAGATCCTGCACCGTGGGGTCACTGGGCTGCTCCTGGCTGTGAGGATGGCGGGGCAGGGTTTGCCTTTTATGTTCAGAGCGTGTACCTCCTCCTGGACAATAAAACTCCTTCTTCCCATGGGCCATCTCCTCGCCTGTTATTGTCCCTGTGCTGCAAGCTGTTCACCCGCAGAGAGCATGGGGGCCTCCATGGCTGCTTCACAGGCACGGGGGGCCAGCATGGATTAGCCAGCTAGCCACCTCCTTCCTCCACTCCAGAAAGCCTCCCACACATGAAGGATGATTCCCTGGGGAGCAGGATTGTCTGTGGGATGGGCCTATGTGTGCAGGGAAGGGCCAAGATGCTGATCATGTGTAGGCGCCCTGTGGAGGGGTCACTGTGCTGTGGGCTAGAAAAAGCCTCCCCAAAAACCACGAAGTCGTTGCTACATAGGGCAGGAGATCATGCAAGCACCGGAGACCTTGTGTGCAAAGGCTCCTCTGAACCTCAGAGGTCTCTTGCAGGTTTTCCCAGAGCCAGGCTTACCCTCTCCTGGAAATTCAGGAATTGTTAAAAAAAGAAAAAAAAAACCACAAAAACAAACCAGTAAACCCTCCAGCCTCATCCCCTGAAGTCTGAGCTGAAGTGTCATGTAGGTGGCCTCACAAAACCCTTCTTATAAGAAGGGTTAGCTGTGGTTAGCTGTCCTCCAGTGAAGGATTTGCCAGCATATGAGTTGCAGGGACAAAGACAACACCAGCATTTGCAGGAAAGAAGCATATTTTTCTTTCCGTACAAAACCAAAAAGGCACCGCAGCACAGGGTGGGATCAGCTCTATCCATGTCACTGCCTGCACACAATGCCCCCAGCCTTTGCAGCCCTTCAGGGATGGAGGTGACTGTCCCCAGGCAGTGCAGCCCAGCTCCACATCCCTGCCATGGGGAAAGGCCAGCCTGGCTCCCCTGTGGTGCTGTGCAGCCCTGTCCTCCCAGGTGCCTCAGACCTCCTTGCACCAGCTGTTTATGTGCTACCAAATTATCCTGCCAGCCCCGTGCAGAGCATCCTTCCTCCCAGTCTCCCCTTTCACCATTCTCTCCAGTGCCCAGCACTGGCACCCAGGCTGGGCAAGTTGCAACCTCCCCAGCCCTGAGGGCTGAGCTCATAAGCCCTGCACTCTGCCCCCCCCCTTTACGTATCCCATTTCCGTATTTGCCTTTCCCATCACTACCACCCACATCATGACTGCAGGATGCCTGTTGCTCCTCCTGTTGCTCCTGATCTGTCCTGTTCTGGACTCTCCTCCTTTCCCCACCACCTGCAAAACACATCCTTAGGCATCATATTCCACCTTTCTAGTTTGCTGGAGCATTTATCTGCCAGAGACTTGAAGAAATGTGGTTGGAAGAGACCTCTGAAGGTCATGTCATCCTGCTTCTTCTGCATGCATGTCCAGTGCATACAGCTGTGCAAGTTCTGCTCAGACCCCCACCCCATCATGCAGACAGGGACAGCAACCATGTCACACCTCAGTCACGGTACACTGCTGGCACTGGGCACAGTGGGACAGCCTGGGAATGCTGGGACATGTCAGTGTTCACTGAGGACCCACATTTCACTAATTTATTTTGGTTATGAATAAAGTCAGCATCCACATTGTGCAAAATGTACAAAGTTTTCTTACATTTCTCAGTCCCAAAGCAAACACTTGATCCATGGAAGGATGGATGATGGATGCCTGGCTCCTTCCCCCAGATATGGGCAGGGGCAGATGCACTCAGGTAGGCTGACGTGCATTGGTCTGCAAGGGTAGAGGCCCATATTCAGAGCTGCTCCGCAGGTACTACAGCATCACCTTGTTGAAAGAATGTGAGGACCATGCCCAGGGCATCATGCCACTTACAATCCCCAGGAAGATGAGACAGGGTTGTGTCAGTTTTAACACGTCATTTCTTCCCCTTCTGGAAGAAATTGCCATGAAGGTGCAGTCTGGGCAAGGTCCAGTCATCAAGGGCTCCTCTCCAGGACACAGAGCCACATTTCTAGACCTTGTGCATTGCTCCATGTTCCCAAGGCTGACCCCCACCACAGGCAGTGGCTGTCCGGTCTGACCAAGCTGGGGAAAGGGCTGGCATCCAGGGAATCTGCTCAGGATTGAAAACCTTATGGAGAGGACTTGGGGAACCTGTCCAGGGAAAGGAGCTGGTCAAGAGGCAAATTCTTCCAATTGAGGAGCAACAATGGAAACTCTGGCTTATGTATGACAGCAAACAAACCCCTTCATGTATCAAAATAGCCATCAGGATTTTCACACCTTCTTAAATGTCTCCCAAGATGCTTTTATTCCAGCTTGCACCATTAGGAACTGGTCTTTCCTTGGTAAAACAACTTTCCTTTTCTAGTCACACTCAATATTACCCCAAGCTACCAATAAGTCATCTCCGAAGTATTTCATTTACAGCTGTCCAGGCCAAATTTGGCTGTGTCATTAGCAAGCGAGGCTCTGTGAGCTTTCTGTGCCTGGAGGTGGCAGTCTGGACTTGCAGAGCACCTGCAGAGCCCTGCATGAAGCCACCTATCTTAGCTCTGCACCCGTGCTCAGTTTGTGCCAACTTTATGCAGGTTTGCAGGGGTCAGATTCCATGGATGGTGTTAACAGATGGTGAACTCTGCTTTGTATTTACTGATATGATCCTGTCTGATCACATACCAGCTTAGTCTGCCAAGGAAGGCTGTATTCCCAAACCACCTTCTCTCTCTGCTTTTAGTACAGTCATTTAGCATCATGTCCAAGCAAATTACTCAGGATAATCTGATGAAAGATAGAAATATTGTCCACAACTGCTATTTTAACCCTTGGAAGGGTTATGGGTTAAGTTCTGTGTGGGTTTTGAAGTATCCCATAGATCACGTCTTGGAAACCACCATCAAGGAGTGAGATAGCTGTAGAGTTTGTCCCAGGATGAACACAGGCTGACAGAAGTGCCTGCGCTGCAATCAGGGCAGGGTGTCCCCGCCTCGAGTGAGCGAGGCTCAGGGAGGGATGAGTCAGGACTGCAGCAACCCTGACTTCTGCTGCAGGAGCTGGGAGTATGGGACAGGTTTCAGAGCAGAAATGCAGGTCTCAGATTGCGAGGTCTCCCTCTGAGCAGTCGCCTGTTGCACTGAGTGGGAAAAGGAGGAAACAAATGGCACTTCATCACCTGCCTTGTGAAGGTGCATTCCTCTCTCCATTGGGTGTATAAGGGAACCTGGGCTGATCAGCCTGACTTAACCTCCAGTGACATGACATCTATCCCACCCCTGCACCCAGGGTGGTCCCACCAGTCCATGGGGATGCAACCTAAAGCATCTCACTCAGAGGGGAGCATCAGGGGATCCCCAGACACACACAGCCCAGTTTCTCAGGGACCTGCGACCCACCCCACCACCACCCACGTAGCCTGGGATGTGCGGTTTTGCTGTGCAGCATGTGAGGAGGATCCTCGGCTCTCTGCACACTTGGCAGTTTATGGGTCCCTCATCCAGCAACCCAGGCACAATTACATGTGCTCTTCTGAGTGGGCTGTCAAATACCCACAATATCCAGACAAACAACAGAGCCTCTCAAATTTCTTGGATGAAAACTCCTGGCAGCCGCGTCTTGGGAAATCCCAATGCACAGTTGCTGCATCTCCTGCTTACGCTGGCCCTTCCAGAAAGGAATTGCAGACCACCTGCAGGTGCCAGAAAGATTTCTGCATGCAAAGCTGGCAACATTTCCCCTATACACCATGCTGCTTATTCTTGGAAGTAAAAAAACAAAAAGCAAGAATTCTTTACTGAGTTCAAAAAGGCTCAGGGGTTGCACACCACATAGGAAACTTGTGAAAAGGGTAAAGGCATTGAAACCTGTTGGTCTAGGCTCCCATCCATGGCATGTTAGAGATTTTCATTTTTCTGATGCTGAAAGAAGGTGAAATTGTTCCCAGGCACTCACTGATGTCTTCCTGACCCCAGAGTCTTTCACTCATACAGATTTCTTATCATTCATCCTATGTTTCATTTCCTCCCTGCCTTCCCATCTTCCCCTCACAAAGTTGTCCTGAAAAGTGGCCCTTGTAGGGAGCGGGCAGTGGGATGGAGACCGTGGGTGGGGTGGCATTCAGCAGATAACAGGGAGCAATCTGTGTCCTTCCCAAACACAGAGAAAACTGCAAATTAATTTGGTGTACCAAGGAGGAGAGGTGAGGGTATGCGCTGCAGGGGACGGTGAGCAGTGTTCATGCGTGGACAGGAGCTGAGGGAGCGTGGGGTGATGGAGGCAGTCTGGGTGCACATGCCTTGGTGCACCAATGGGGCATGAGCTCGGGGACCGATGTGTGCTGCAACACAGGCAGGACATGCTCCAAAGGCACGGTGTGAGCTTACACCTCTCAGTGCAGAGGAGAGGAGATGGAGATGCAGGAGGTGATGGAGAGGCAGGAGTGGCAGGCTTACATGTCCCTGCCCAGCAGGACTCACCCCATCCTACATGGACACACAGCAGGGAGGGATGAAACCCCTTTCAGTGCTGGGCTCCTCTAAACCTGTTGTCAAATATGAGGTTCTTCATTACAATTCCTTTATTTCTTTCACATTCAGAGCTGCCAGCAAAGGGTCAGCAGCACTTATGAAATTTTCAATTCTCACAGGTTTTGAATTTACATGTTTTTTTCTATGTCTGAGCTGGAAGAAGATTATGAATAAAAGATTAAAATCTGAGGTCTCCAATCATTTAAGAGCAATGTAACAAGCATTTATTCTGGGAACAAGCACAAGCCAAACACTGCTGCCTGCATACCAAAAATTAGCAGCAAACTTCAAACAGGGCCTAAACAAAAGGCTGTGCTCTTTGATGTGACTCTCTGCTGGAGTGTGGGGAGAAGTGAACATGGTGAGCTGGAAATCTCTGGGCTCTGAGGGGTCTCGGGGAGCAGAGCAACAGCCACCTTGACTCCAGATGCTCCAGAGGAGCGAAGAGTCCTGCCAGCTCCATCGATGCTCTTCCATCGCTGAGCCCTGCTGCGATGCATTAGCATTGCACAGGAGCATCTTGTGCAAGAGACAAGGCTCTTCGAGAGAGAATGGAGGGATGGGTGGTGGGAAAAGGGAGTGCGACTAGGACAGATTTGGGTGAACTAGGATGTGGCTGAGAGACTTGGGAAGAGCTGAGGCAGGAGGAGGAAATGGGATGAGCTGAGAGCACAGGGGAGCCAAGGTAGGTCTCAGTGGTGCGGGAACTGAAGTAAGAGGCCTGGGCAAGCCATGCCTGGTGTGGAAAAGGTTTTTTCATAACTAGAAGCAATTGCTTTGCAAAGAAAAAAAAATCTTGAGCAAAACATTTGCAGCTTTGGCTTCTCTGCTTGGAGACATGAAAACAGAATGGGACTTGCTGGCGTGTGGCCCCTTCTCTGGCCACGGGCACATCTCTGTGCATGTTCTCACTGTGCAGTTTTTTTGCTTGCCTTGCTCCTATCAATACCTGAACTTCCCCCCTGCACCCTCACTTTTCCAGGCACTGTGATTTCACTTAACTTCTTTATCAGCCCTATGATACTTAAGGGACTAGGCACAGACATGGCTTGTGGTTCCAAGGACAACCTCTCTCAGGTTTTGCTGGGATGACATCCAGCCTGAAGTGAAGCATTAGTCTCCTCAGTGCTGTTCCCTGCCTCAGTTTCTGTTGTCCTTTCAGAGTCCTGCTCCCATGCCTGAGCCAGGAGCTCAGGTCTCACCCCTCCAGCCTGTGGGTCCTTTGCCCACACCGTGTCTGTGCAGGTGCGACCAGACATCTGTGTTTGCAGAGACCAGGGATTACCTGTTCAGAGAGCCCCGGTGGCTGGTGCTGGTGTGGGGGGAGGCAGCAGAGGGTCCTGTGATCAGGAGAGGCTGGCAGAACCCCAGCCATTCACAGAAAGGACATGCCACATCCCTGGAGAAGTCTGAGGGGAACATGGTGCTATGGGACAACCTGATCTGTGATAGGTGACAGCCCCACTGTGAATGTGATGCTGGACAGGACAACCTGGATGTCCCTTCCACCAGCCCTGCCAGATCCTGTGAAATTTCCAGGCAGTGAAATATCTCTAAGCAGCAGATCTCATCAATAAATGCTGTACATAAAGGACTAAAATGTTATGATAGAGCTTTCCAAGAGATTTCCAGGCCTTTCACCTCTTACCAGCAAGGGTTTGGTGATGCAGTCACAGGCAACATCCCCCCACAGCCTGTACCTGTCCTGCATCTCTCTCCCCCTCCTGGAGCAGTGGTGGGTTTCAGCCAAATATGACAGAGGACAGCAAGCACGGAGGAGCTCATGTTTCTATGGGCTTCATGGAAATAGATAACAGCTGGAGAAAGAGCCTGTGATGTGGCAGTGCCCCCACAGACAAGATGGTGGCAGCCTCAGCTTGCATCTACATATGTCCAGGAGAAGGCATGAAAGAGGGACCTGTGACAGCTCCCTGTAGGCAAAGCTTTGCTTCAAGCTTGCAATGAGCCTTGAGACACCATCCTGAAAGAAAGTGCCCCCGAGACTACTTGTAGCTCATGTGGTCTAGCTTGCCATACTAAAGTATGTCCCCTGCTCTCCTGACACTGTGTCTTCAGCTGCTCCCTGAAAGCATCCCACCATCTCTCCTTCACTTTCCTCACGGGCCTCCCTGGGCTGGTCCCACAGCCTGCTGAGGGCAACGGGCAGGGTTGTGAAGCATCCTTCGTGGTGAGGGCAACTTGTGGTGCTCATAACTGCAGGTTACACCAGGTTTCACCTCCCTGCCTATGTCCTTTGACCAAGGTAGTACTCCAGGAGGACAGCTGCGATGGGGACGACATGTTGTCTGCAAGAGGGTGGCAACACAGAGTTCCATCACGGGAAGAGCAGAGTCACTGCCTCTTTGAAATTCCCTGCACATGCATCCGGGGAGCCAGGAGGGTCACTGAGCTGGGGAGGAGCCTGGGTTTTTGTTTTCTCTCTGCAGAGTGCCTGTCAGAGACGCCCACCTCCGGGAGGACAGGATGGACAGATAAACGTGGCTGGGCTGAGCAATGCTCATGGTGGGCAGCCGGGAGCTCCCTGAACTTTGATAAGCCCTCCGGCATTGGTGCTGACAGACGCAGCTGCAGACTCTCTGCCCTCGCTAAGCAGCACCTTCAATTTGATCCTCTCCCAGGACTGCTCCCACCACTGACAAAATCCTCAGCTTTTACACATCCTCATTTTAGCAGCCAAGCCCCCAACACAGCTCCTTTGGCATGAGGACTCAGTCCTGCCCTCGGGGCAGAGCCATCCTTGCCTGCCCTGCTCTTGCTGAACATCCCCAGGCTGCTGGTCCTGCTCCATCTCAGGGTTCCAGTGCAGCCTGGCAAAAACTTTATTCTCTCAGCCTATAACTGTGGGAGAAGGGCTGGGGGTGATGAGCAAGCTGTTAGTGGTGAAATGAAGCAGCTCAAGGATGAGCCATGCCTGGTCCACCCCCAGTTCTCCACCAGCCTAGTGAAACACCCCTGGGAAGACGAGTGGGTCTGTGCCAGCTGCATCTCTCCAGTGTCCTGCATCCTCTTGTTCTCGCTTGATTTTCCAAGCCTACTACCATGTCTATATTCACATCTACTTTTCAAGCCTCTCTAAAATCCCAGTGCACTTCAAGGTGGGGAATTTAAGAGTAGTTGATGAAAGGGACCCAAAAGCACACGCTGCTTGAGGTACACAGGGTTGGCACCTGGGACTGACTTTCAAGGGCCAGCATTACAGCTGGGGTGAGATTCCCCAGTTTTTTAAGGATGTTCAGTGTCCATGGCAGGCATTTGTGATGACTGCCCACAGTTCTTGCTTCTGCCATGTGGTTGTCTCTTGCTGAGCCTGTGTTTTTGTGCAGGTGCTGAGAGCTAGAGCATAGGACAACAGAGCAGATGCAGGCAGACGTGTCATGAGTTTACAGACTTGATGGTAAGAGGTGGTAGGCAAGGGTCCATCTGGAAGTACTGTGCAGGAAATTGCTAGCATTTTTGCTTGTTTGCCCCAAACCTTTCTCTTCCCTGTTGTGGTTTCAGTATCTTCCCTTGCGTGTGGAGGGAGGGATGCAAACCTGTAGCTTGTGGGGCCAAGACAGGTAGGTCCTGCCCTGGATCACCTCCAGGAGGTTGGGTTTGCCCTCAAGTGAGCCCCTTGCTGCTGTAGGCTACATGTGGTCCCCGGGTCCAGACTTCTTCTTGTGCACACATCCCACCATGGGACCTGCTGCCTGCACACTGCTGCACAGGCTGAGCGGTGCAGGATGCTGCCTTACACCCCAGTCCTGCAGGACACCTGGAACCTGTAGGGTTCAATTAGTGTCTCACCCTTTTGGTCATTAGCCCAGAACATTTTAGCACCCTCTGTAGCCCTGGGAGGAGGGTGAGGGGTGCCATAGCCTTGTGGCAATCCCTGACTAGCCCCAGCCTCAGCGACTGCTGCTCCCAGTCTCTCCTTTACTCTTCCTCCATGGTGACATTTCTCTGCTTCTGCATGGCTCAGTTACCCCTGAGCCTGGATTAGCCATCAACCTGCATCCACAACTTCCTGGGGTAGGACAGGTCTGCTTTGGGAAGGAGGTGTCTTCCCTGCCAGTGACACTCCTGGCACCACAGGGCTGGGGGACCTGCCTGAGAATGCCTCCAGACCTCTTTATTTGATGCTGAAGTGTCTCACCAGTTTTAGATGGAAAAGTTTTGGGAGTTCAGGAGATGGCTTCTGGCTGAAAGCAGGGTGCAGTGCAGGCAGTCCCAGGGAGCCAGCAATGTCTGCTGCCTGCAGGGGTGTGCAGGGCCCCCAGATTTTTCACTGGAATCTGCCTGCATTCTGCTTCTGGAGCCTGCACCTCTGCTCTGGCCACAGCAGGCAGCCCGTGCCCTCCAAGAGTGCAGCCTCGGTGGTCAGGACAACTGGCTTGTGGCCAAGCTGTGCTTCATGGAGGGCAGGACCCACCAGCTGCCACTGAACCGTATATGAATCTCTGAACTGCTGCTATTTTTTGTGCTCCTGACAAAGCCGATGGGTTCAGAGGAGAGGTGGAAGCAAGACAGGGGGGGAAGGGTGATGGGCTGAATGGAATGTCCTGCAGATACCCACAGGTTGCTCTGAGCCAACACCAGTGATACCTGCACCAAACCCAGTTACTTCTCCATGGTGGGTCCCTGAGCCATGTGAAAAGCCAAAGCAGAGAGTACTATTGGGAGATGGAAACCCAACACAGGGAAGGAAGAGGCAGCAGGCCAGCAGGCAGCTGATGTACTGGTCTGGGCATGCTGGGTATGGGCACCAGTAAACTGCCAAGTCTCTGGAGCTAAGACAGGAGTTTCCTGTCTTGGTCCTCTGTCCTTCTTGTCAGAGCCACACGAGGAGTGGAGATGGCTGCCCACACATTTGTCTAACTCCCAGCTAGGAGCCTGTCTGCAATCTGCCTCTTCTACATCGGCAATAGCTCTGTGCAGCCTGCTGAAGGGATCTGTGCCCCACACCCCCAACCCACAGCAGTAGGGTCTTCGGGATTCTCTTGCAGACAAGGGCAAAGCCCCTAAAGAGATACTTTAGGGGGGCAACCAGACCCTAAGGGGTCACTGTCTGTCATGGGTGCTGTCCTCTCCTCACCTTGCCAGCCATGACCAGCTTGGGCTTTCCTGGACTCCCACCCACCACTAGCAGCACTGAGGAGCAACTGCCCCACAACCAGGGGCCAAGAAAAGCCTCCAGCAGCCACAGAAGAGATGGAACCCCATACAACCCACTTGCTTTGGTGACCTTCAGAGGCCAGAATCTGAAAGGCAGTGAGCGCTGACTTGAGCTTACCTGGGACGTCACTGACTCACTGGCAAGTCTCAGCCATGCTCCCACACCCCGGCCCCAGCCCATGTGCAGCTCAGCCCTTGGTTCTCCTCTCCTCTGGCCTCCCCCATGGTCCTGGGGTTCTACCCAGGCCAGGCAGGGTTCCCCCACCTTTTGCACTGGGCTTTATCTTGCTGGAGTGGAGCAAAGCATGAAATATGAATGAGCCGCCGTGGCTTGTCGCGTGCTGCTGGGCTGGACCCTGATTCGATTAGCACTGATGTTTCTTTCATGAGCAAGAGGCTTTCTCCTCTCTGTGGCTCTTTGCTGCAAACGCCGAGCTCAGTCACGGAAGCAGACGGCTGATTAACCACCCGCTGCCTGCCTCTGCTCCTGCCTGCTGCTCCTGCCTGCCTGCCGGCCGTACACTCCCTCCCGCCTGTCCCTGTCCCTGCCCCTGCCTGCCACTGTCCCCTGCCACCCCCTGCTGCTCTGGAGCAAGCCCCGCTGCCTGCAGCCTGTTTTCCCTGCTGCTGCTGCCAGCATCTGGCTTTCTCCCTCTTCCTAGGCTGGCATTCGCAATGGTACTTCTTATGCCAAAGGCAGAATTGTTTTCACGATATGATGGGGCTGGGTATGGCCAGACACAGAACAGCACTGCTAAGGGAAGAGGTGGTCGGACCCTGCACCCAGTGCAGAGGCTACGGGTCAAGGGTGCAACCAGGTACCTCCTGCACGAAGGATGCAGCTTCTGCTTCTGCTCTGGAGATGCAGGGTCTGCTCCCAAACAGGCTGATCCATGCTCTCTCTTCAGCAAGATCTTGATGATTTTCCTAATGACCAGGCCTGCAGAATAAGCCTGGCTCCTGAGAATTCAGCTGGGTTATTTCAGGCAGCTAATTGTACCTAGCAAGGACGTTCCTACTGTTCAAATTTTTCAGTTATCTGGGACAATGTGAGTGCTAACGGGCTTTCTCAGAGCTGCTCTGTGGGGCAGGGAGAAGGGGACACAGCAAAGATAGTAATGCATCTGTCTCTCCCTCTGTCCCTGTGTTTTTCTAAGGTAACCTTGAAGCCTATATGTACCATTGGCTTTAAAACTTTGTCCATCCCAACTTGCCTCAGCTTTCTTTGTGCAAGAACAGCCATTCCTCCCCGGTTCCATCCACACACACAAGCACGTGGCTTGTGCTCAGCAGGAACTCGGTTGTCTCTTTCCCACATGAGAGCTTCAGGAGGCATCAAAGGCACCAGAACTTTGCTCAGAATTAAATGCCTGAGTATCTGGAAAGGGCTGGGTAATGTTGCAGCTGAAAACTTTCCCTCTGCCTTTTGCATCCCTGAATTGCATCTGTGCTGTTAATCATGTGCACACATAAAATTTGCCAGGCAGTACTGTTGGGAGCCAAAAAATCTCCATCTGTGAAGATTTTCAGCTTTCAGTTGGCCAAGGGCAACTTGATCTGACTTTGAAGTCAGACATCCTTGGAGCTGGGTGCTGGACTGTGGACCTCCAGAGAGACCTTCCAACCTCAATCTTTGGCTGAGCCTTGTTTCATGACAGTTCTGGCAACTTGGACCTTCTGGGCTGTGTGGTTTAGCTCTTTCCCTGATGGAACAATCCAGTCCATCCTCTCTGGTGCTGCTTTGCTCTGGGAAAGGCTCTGTCCTTTCTTACACGTGGATTTCAATCACAGTCATGCACCACCAGCTCTGTTCCCACCCAGAGACTCATTGACCTTCAGCAGGTGCAATTCAGGAGATGGTGCAATTAGCTCCAGAGCTAATTTTTCTGTCTGCCCACACATGGTGTGACTTCTTGGGTGCAGTTTGAGAAATGGTAGTGGCAACATTAACGTGGGTGGACTGCATACGCCAGTTCTCTGTGTCTCTCCTGTGCTACCCCTTAGCCAAGGGCAAAGGGGTTTCCATGCTTTAGCTGCCCACACTCCAAAGGGAGGCAATGTGATGGAGCACAACCTCCAATGCACAACAGGTATAAGCCAGTCTGCTGAAACAAATGGAGTAGCAACGGGCCAAGAGCTGAGATGCCATAAAGCAGCCTAAATGCACTGACTTCAGCACTTCAGTCTCCGAAGGGCTGACCCAGTTCTTAGCCCCAAACATCACTGCCTCCCCTGTCCTGAGGTGGCTGTTTTGGGAGCACGTCACCAGTTTGGGAGAGTCTGGGCTGTGCTGATGGATGCAGCCCTTCCCCGGCAGCAGCCTTTGCTGCCTCCCTGTCTGGCGGGTGGGCTGCCTGCTGGGATGCCGCTTCCAGAAGCTTTCCGCTGCTCTGACTTTGCCTCCTGCGTGGGGAGGACAGGGATGGAGGCAGGCGGCGGCAAGCAGCGATCCTGTGGCCCTGGGGAGCACTTGACACGCGATTCCTCTCGCACAGACAGTGCTTTACACGCTATTGCTGGCACAACACAGTGAGTGGCCAGGGGTTTCTCTGACACACACGCTCTCCCCTGCAGGTCCCTGGGCTCGTCCTTGTCCCAGCCATCATACCAAAGCCACCGGGTTCTGCTCTGGCAGCATGAGTGGTCTGTGCTCATCCAGAGCCCAGAGGAATGGTGGCAGAACAGGCTCATTGCCCTGCCTCAGCTCCCTTTGCTCTGCCTTCCTCTGCCCCTCCACTCCTCACTGCCTGGCTGCTCCAGGCCACTGGTATGCCTTTATGAGGATGGGGATGGCTTTCCCCCTACCACATCCACCGGACTGGAGTCACTGGTGGGAGATGCAGGGCAAGCTGACCATCCCAGCATAGCAAGCAGTTAGCCACCCCACCAGTCCCATATGGTTAATAGATTTTTTTTACACACTCAGCCAGGTGTCCCCAATAAGCCTAATCTGGGGCTCAAAGCTGCAGGACAGAAGGACAGGGGCCCTCAGGGGCAGAGTGAGTGACTCTGCCAGCAGACCATCACTAGATGCTACAAGCGCTAGAAAGGAAGGACAGCAGACACACCATTGAGGCAATGCCAGCTGTGGCCACCCAAGCACAGGAGATGGCCCAGATGGTCCAGTCTAGGTGGGAAATCCAGGCTTTTTGGAACTGGAAATGTCCTAACCAAAGGGGAAGCACCATCCCATGCTGCTGAGATTTATGTACCAAAGGGTAAATAGCTGATGTGTGCACGGGGATGGTTAGCGGGGATGCCTGGTTGCCCGTGTCGAGGCTATCAGAGCAGAGATGTTGACCCTGGGGGGATGCAGAAGGATGGTCCTCTGCCCAGAGGTGCTCTGTGCCCTGGAACAGTCCAGCAGGGTGGCTGGAGAGCCCTATGCAGTCTGTGGCTGCAGAGGACGGTGGGCACGCTTCTCTTCTCCCGGACGTCAGGCTTTGGACTCCATCTGCTGTAGTAAAAGTGAAATTTCCCTGGCTTGTGTCGAGATGCGTGTGCTGGAGGAATACACAGCACTGCCGGCACTCAGCAGTGAGCAGGATGAAACTAGGGCAGGCAGGGATGAACAGGGCTGTGGATGCAGCCTTGGGAAGCCCAGGTATTTCCCAGGAAGGCTGAAATCTCCACTCAGCTTGATTAGCAAGGACGCCGGGAGTGATCTAGCTCAGCAGAAAGAGGACAGAGGCCGCTCCAGCTGGTCCTTCCAGCATCACTCATGTGGGTCAGGGCTTTTTGCAGCATCCCTGTGATACGTGAAAGTTTTCTGTGTAGATGTGCTACCTGGATGCCCAGCGCTGTGGAGCCCTGATTTCCTAACTGGGAGTGTCCCATCAGGGATGCAGGTCTGCATGGTCATGCATGCATAATGGAGGCTACACTGGAGCATGCACAGGACAGGACTGCAGTGCTTTAGCAGCAAAAAGCTGCTTTCCCTCTTCCCAGTGCTCTCCCCAGGGCAGTTTGGGGGCCATGTGTCCGGATGGGATGCCTCTGCTGCTCTGCCCACATCCCAGGGCTGTGTCTCTCCCCATCCATGCCCCTCACCCCCTGTATGTCAGGAGTCTGTAGCCAGCCGTGTTTGCTGCAGAGAGAGGGGGAAACCAAGCCCTTGATTCCAGGCAGGGCTAGATGCAGCTCTGATGCCTGGTGCAAGGCAGCGCAGGACCCACGCTGGCCCTGCCTGCCTCCCTTCTCCTGGCTGCCTGGGGCTTCCTGCTCCCAGCTCTGCTGGCAGGGATGTGTGGGCAGCTCCTGACCATTTACGTGTGAGGAAAGAAAAAATACAGACTGGTGATTTTCTCTGGGGGGCCGAGCACAGATCAATCTCACTATGCGCTGTGAAGCCTAAAGGACACCTTGAAAACTTCTTTTGTCAGGAAAGAAGCTGATTTCTCTCTCCCTGGGGCTCCTTGGAGACTTCCCAACATATTTCCAGCATCCGAGAGAGCATCTTCCCTGTGCCCTCTTCCCTTGACACCGTCCGGCAGAGCACGCCCATGGGCTGCCACCGAGCCCTGGGCAGGGTTGGGGCGCAGGGCACTGTTTTCATGGATGCATGTGTTTCCCCAGGGATGTTGCAGTGTCTGCTCTCTGTGGTCTCTGCCCAAGAGGCCTCAGCTCCCTGGACGGGCAATGTGCCCAGGGAGAGACTTCCATCCCAGTCCTACAGGTCCTGGCACAGAGGCAGAGTTGGGTCTCCAGTGCTCACTCCCTCTGTGCCCAGCTGCACAGGATCAGGCATTTGCATTCAGATGGCTGAAAGTGGTGGGACATATTTACAGGGCCAGCTCAGCCCTTGCCTGTCCCAGGTGCCAGCCAAGGAAACGTGAGGGCAGAGGGCCAGGTCAGGGCACCGGCAACATCCCTGCAGCTGGGGCCAGACCCCTCACAATGGGCAGATTCAGGAGGTTTCCATGAAATAGGAGTGTCCCTCTCCTCCCTTCCCGTTGCGGCTGCTCCCTCCAGCCCTCCCAGCTCATCTGTCTCCCAAGCTGGGCTGTGCCTCAGCCTCTTTGCTTGGCACAGCAGAGGGGACAGAAACCTCTGTGAAGAGGGGGGGAGCAGAGTTTGGTGGTAAGGGGGAAGGGGCCAGCAGACACCTCATGGACAACCCCCCCCGCATCCCCTTGTCCTCCCCCTGCAGATGCTTATGGCAGGCCCAAATTAGGGATGAAAGGGAAATGGGACAAATCTTCATGAATGTGACAAGAAGCACACTGGCTTTTCCAGGACAGTCACCACCACCCCATGCCCCTGACCCTGTGACAAACTAAGGTCACCCCAGCCCTTACCTTGCTCCAGATGGGAGAGCTCACCATATACATGGAAATGCTCCCATGTCCCATAAGCTCCAGTCAGGGCCCCTCGCTTTGATACTGTAATTTAGCAACATGAAAACAGTTGCGTTCTGAAATTAAGCATACAAGGAGCTCTCCTTAAGTTGGGGAATTATTTCCACATCATTTCAGATTTTCTGCTCTATTAATTTCCCTCTAGTCTGTCATTTTCTTAATTTGTCCCAAGGCTCCCAGGGTTCAGCAGAGCCAGCGCTAAGCATGATGCTTAGTCCCTTCTTCTTGGGCCAAATCCTGGTGGCTGTCTGGGCACCTGGCTTTGCAGATCCCTGGAGGTTCACCCAAGGTCCTGGGCTTGCAGGGCAGAGCTGCCTCAGGGTGATGGATGCTCCTCCAATTCAGCATCCTTCAAAAGGAGACCCTGCACTAGGCAAAGGGACATGAAGCTGACTCAGTGCCTGCCTGCATCAGGCATCCTCCAGCAGTGTGTCCCCTCCCAGCAGGCTCCCACCTTTACCCTAAGCTGGAGGGGCCTGGGAGGTTCTGCCTGGCCTTTCCGGAGGGATGCTGGCAGTGGTGAGGGCTGCTGCCACCTCTTGTCCTCTCCTAATACTACATCTGGTGGCATGGAGGGCCGCTGTTGGGGCGGGGGGCGTGCAACCTGAAGCGAGCAGTCATGTTCTCAAAGGCCAGCACATTCAGCTGGGCTTGGGGCTAGAGCACCCCTAAACCAGAAGCCTTTGCCTCAGCTTTTCCCAGCTCGGGTCGCAGTGAAATTCAGGAGCACAGCCCCATAATTCACCCCTCTCCTCTGCCTCAGAGCTCACAGGCACATGCTTGCCCAACAGCATGAGCACTTAAAAATGGGAATCAGTCTGAAACGTTTGAAGTTACTTCAGTTCTTGCATTGCATACAGACTCCAGCCCCTGGTCAGGTTTGCAAGGTCTTCTTTACAATCAAGTGGTGCCTTGGCTTCTCACCCCTGCTAGCATCTCGACCCAGGCTGGTAGACTGCAGCAGCCCAGGACTGTGTTAAACACACAGTGTCACCCTCACTGCTTGCTGTCAGTGTCTTTCTGCAGCTGCTTTCAAGGGCATCTTTTTTGGGAAGGAGGTGATATCAGCTGCTCTGCAAAGGGCCACAACACTGAGATTTTAGGGGCTGAAAGCTTCCTGGATGCAGTACAATCACAGGATGGTACTGCAGGGATGTACATGTGGTCTCCTGTTGGGATGCAACCCAAACTCACGTTCTTGGAACACCACTTCAGAAGCACAAGGTGGGAAAGGTCCTCTGCTGCAGAAGGACAGGTTTGCTACCCTGTGCCACTGATCTTGGTGTCCCAGGGAGCTTATTATTTGTAGTCAATATCTGCTTCCTACATGTTTGATTTGCATCTTCAGTTATCCAGCCACTGGGCTAGCCTGGAATGGGGGTAAGCACTGAGGGGTTTTTTTGGTTATGTTTGGGTACAGCACCCTACTCACACCCTCCAGGGATCCTTCCATAGGGACCCCACAGAGCCTGAGTCAGAAACAATAGCAGTGCCCTCCCACATTGACATTTTCACCCTTCTGCTTCACCTCCTAGCTGCTCTTCCCAGGTAATCTCAAGTGATAGCTTCTGCTATTCAACACCAATTTGCCTTAAAAAGCCACTGTGACACTAACATTGCATTGCTCTTCCATCAACATCCAGCAGCTGAGCAATGGATGCTGGCAGAGGACTGTGCTTAGCTGCTTCAGCCCTTGTTAAGTTGTTGTGTAGAAAGTAAAGGAAAAGAAACTATTTCTGCTGATGTTCTTATGGGAGATGTAGGGTGACCAGCTTCAGCTCTTTTAAGTTCAGTGAGAGGCTGAATACTTCCACATCTTGGTTTGCTCTTCCCTGCAGCCTTTGCTTTATTAGTAAACAGGTGGGTAGAGGAAGCCCTTTGCCTCTCCATGGTGCTGTCTGTGCTGGAGCTGATGGGGATCATGGGGGATGTTCAGCACAGGCCAATGTCCTGCAAAGCTGTTTCCAGTGTCTGTCTTCAGGTGCTGCCGTGAGAGTGGTCTGGTCCAAGTGGTGCTCAGAAGAAAGTGCTTGGAGACCCTCCGGGAGTGCCCACACTCCCTGGGCACTCAGAGGAGACCAGTGAAGCAGAGGCAGGTCAGAAGCCCATCCTCATGCTGGTCTTGCCTCCTGCCAAATGGATACAACCCCAGAAGGTGGTTCCTGTAACCTGTCCTCAGACTGGTCCCATGGCTGGAGTAGAGCACTTCTCACTCAGCATCCACCACGGCTCATGCTGTTTAGTAGACATGCTATGAGTATGTGTGCTGGTATGCGGCATAACAATTTCCCACTCCCAAAGATTTTTTCTGGTCACCTGAAAGCTGGGGTTATTATTACTTTTCATGCTTCCACCCCGATCTGTTATATTCTGTCAATGCGGAGGGTTAAACCTGGAGCTGTAAAGCTGGTGACAGCCATGCAGAGCTGCTGAAGAAGATGGTCTGTGTGGTCCCATTCAACAGCAGGCCACCTCTTTACCTGCTTCAGGGTCTCAGCTGAGCTGGGAGGTTGGTGATCCCCCATGCCAGATGTTGCAAATCCCACCTGCCAGCTTGCCTCCTGCTACCCAGAGCTGGCTGTCCAGCCCTGTCCCCTCTGTCTCCTTCCTTATTCCTGAGGTCTCAGAGCTGCTCATGTTGTCTTCTGGCTCTAGCACCTGTATCCTTCCTGCCCCTTGTGGTTTATAGTGCCTCTTGCAGACCTCTTATTTCAGGACTGATACCCTGCTTGGCTGGACAGCTTGGGCTCTGCCTCTGTGCTGCAGGTGAGCACTGGAAGTGGGATGCTCTCCACCATCAGGGGCTGGATTAATCCCCCTCCTCCCCAGTCTTCATACATTTAATTCCCTGTGGTGGTCCTTCATTAGTATCCCACTGCTGTCCTCCAGCTGCTTTCCTGTTTACACCATTTCCAAAACCGTGGTAGGACTTTATGAATCATTTATATTAAGCAGTAATTATTGTACAAACAAGTTATTAATACTGTGGCTATCAGCTTGCTCTGAACATCAGAGACAGAGCATGAGGCATAAACATCACAGGAGATGGATCGAGAGAAGGATTGCTTCATTTATGTGAGCCCCCCACCCTCTCCCCACTCACACAAGCAATTTCAGGGACACCTGTGGGGTACGTGGTCTGAGCAGCTCTCCAGTGTGAGGCTCAAAGGCAGAAGGCAGAAACAGTCTGGCAGGAACAGGGCAACAATGAATAGGCAAAGTAACCATCCTGCAACCCAGGGCATGCAGCTGAGCATGATGTCATGCCATATATACCGGAGTTTTTGCAGGACAGCCCAGGAGAGGGGTCAGCCAGTGGATGCCCCAGAGGAACAGTGCCAGGCAGCCTCCTCCCAAACATCACCAGTTGCCTTCTGCAGTGTAACTGAGCCTCGGGACCTCGGGAGGCTGTGAGGCACCTTCAGCTGGCCAGGCTGAGCAGGTCCTGCAGCTCCATCTCAGGGAAGAGGACTCACATGCCTGTGTGGGTGTCTGCAGGGGCGAGGGGCTAGGAGGCTTCAAAAGTCACTGGGCAGGATCTGAGGAGAGTGATGCCCCAGTGTGGCGTATTCCAGGGAAACTTGCAAGAAAGAGAAATGCCAAGCTGTCTGTAAAACAATGCCTTTCTGCAGGAGGGTAAACAACCCAACCCTCAGTATCTGGCCAGTGGGGAAAACTTCAAAGCTGAAAACAAAGCCAATTCAGCCACAGCTGCGAATTCTGCTAGGATAAATTGTGTTTGCACAACCTCAATTACTTCACTTAACTTGCGATATAATATACAAGGTTTCCTGGTGACGACTGGCATGGCAGCATTGCTCTGCCCCATACAGCACCCATCAGCCACCATCTGATCCAAGCCCTGGGGAAGCACAGGAGTGGCCCAAACTGCCCCACGGACCAATAAGCATCCTGCAAGGGGGCACCCTGAGTCAAGCTGGCTTGTTCTTTGCTGGGACTAGTTGCCAGGGGGTGGACCAGCCCCTAGGACTTGTCAGTCTTGTCCTGGCCATGTTGGATGAAACAAGGAGCGCTTCAGTGCATGAAAATATTGTAGGGGCTGGGTTCAAACAGGTGAGACAAGCACGTGCAATGTGCGGTGGGGAGTGAGGGGCTTCGACTCACCTTGCAAGGAAGAGACATAGGGCTGGGAGGGTTGAAGCCCCTGGAGGAAAGGCTGGTGTCAGGTCCAGGTGGAGAAATCAAGCCCACAAAGTTGATGCATGTCAGCTTCTCCCCACCTGCCCTTGGAGAGGAGAAAGATGGATTTTGGCACTGCTGAGTGCACACTACCATGCAAGCAGCCCCTGTGTGCAGGCAGGGCGGCTCTGCCTGCTGGCAGCCAGGCACGTGGCTAATCGAAGCTGAAAGCATCATCTCCTCTGCTTGCCCGAGCCATCCCCAGCGCCAGCACGTGCGGCACATGCTGGCCTCTCTCTGCAGCCCCCTCTGGGAGCGTCCCCCACCTTGCAGCCCCTCGGAGGTACCTCGGTGCAGCTGAGGGTGTGGTTTGCAGTTGCGAGAGTCATAGGAAAGCTTTTTTAGCAACTTCTTCAAAGCCGGCATGTTTGAGGCTGGGGTCACAGCGAGGCCATTCCCTGTCGCTTCTCCGTGAGCTCTTCCCCCAAACACACAAAGCTGTTTTCAAACGAATTGAAATTAATCACCTCTACTCCACAGACAAACTTTTCTCCCCCTTGTTCTCCTTTGAAGATTCTCACAACATGTTGGACTTATCAAGACTAATTTTAGAGAAAAACAGAAAAAAAATATGCAGACTACAGACTTAGGCCCCTGAAGACTAAAGCACTGTCTAAGAGCTCTTCTAAGGCTTGCAGATGCAATGAGGCTGCCTTATCTCAGAGTCAGCACTGGAGTAGAGAGCCACGTAACGAGGGACTATTTCCCATCTGCTGCATAAATCTAAAGTTACTTCAGGCAGAATGAGGAATCAGAAGATACTTCAAAGGCATTTGAGCTCTGTATCTGTGTCAAACCGCAGCTCTAAGCACTCTGTGTTGCCCTCCTATTAAAGATGAACTTTTGTACTCTGTTAGACATCTTAAAAAGCATAAAACATAAGTTCGTTTGCTTTTCAAGTACTCCCCCCACCCCCTGCTCAGCTCCTTTGCAAAATAGGAGACTGCTAGGGTATTTGTGAACAAACAACGCTGGCTTTGCTACAGAGGTTTCATCTTCCCTGTCCACACAGGAGGGCTGGGCTGGGTGCAGCTGCAGATCTCCAGCCTTGCCCAGCATGGAGGGGAAATGTCATCATGGTGTCAGCGGCATGGTGGGACCACGCACCCGCTTCCCACAGACACGTCCCCAGCATTTTCTGGGGACTTTGTGCCAGGGGAGATGCAGCTCTGCCCTGCCAGAGACCTGGGAGGATTTTGCTTGGGAAGAGACTGAATAAGGCTGACTGTCAAGATAACCCTTTTCCTTGTGGAGTTTGTGCCTTTATGAGCATTTTTTTGCAACATGAGATGAAATGTGGAGGGTTTTCAGCTGTGAAAATTAATCACTTAATTTTAAGCTAGCACTAAGCCCCATGGGTTAGGTCCTCATGGGGTGCTATGGCATCCCCATGCAGGTCAGTGGCCATGTTACTCTACACACACTGGTGCCATGAGCACTGTGGGAGATGCTGGCTCAGTGGTGAAGAAGGGAGAACAATGCAGGAGGCCCTGGCTGGAATCAATTTATGGCATTGAAACAAAACAAAGAGCTTTGCTGTTTCCAAAATCCACTGTGCATTTGCCAGCAGATCAGCTGCCTAGAGTTTGGCCTGTACTTTACATGGTATTTCTTGAAAGGGCTGTAACTCTGCATCTTTAATAAGCACCGGTCCCATTACTGATGGGGCAGCTGGGAGGGAGGATGGCCCCGAAGAGATGCACACAGCCAGGAGCAGGAAAGGATGGGAGGCCCAAGGCCAAGCAAAGCCTTCAAAACCTCCAGCGTCTGAAGGGAATATTTGTCAGGGGCAGTGGGGAAGAAGGGTATAAGAAGAGAAGGAGAAAGTGTTAAGAAGAAAGAGAAGAAGACATTGGTAGGGCATTTTAGAGAGAGATCAGAGGCAGAGAGCACACTGGGAGTAATTAGGGTTTGTGATTCAGGTGTGAGACAAACGGAGGGGAGTGTCCATAAGGGAAGAGGAAACAGAGAACAAGGAGGAATTCAGAGTCTGGCAGGAGGGGATTAGTGCAAATGCAGGGAGAGACGAGCTAGAGGACTGGCAAAGGAGGATACAGGTATGGTATAGCAGGCTTGCAAATGGCTGCAACAGTGAATTTCTGCACTGTTTTCCTTGGAGAAGGTGAAGTACCTGGCAAAGTCAGCAGGGGTGAGATGGGGTGTCAGATGATGCAAACCAGGGGTCACAGGCACAGCCGGTGACAGTAGCACCCCTATCATCCGTGTTACATTCTGGAGAGAGGGGCGACTGGGTGGCATTGGGATACAGCTGGCAAAAGTGATGGAAATGAGGAGCACAAAAGATGCAAGCTTTCAAATTGGGAAAGAAAATAACACCAGCAACTGTGTCTTAAATGTGTGATTATCATTTCCTAGCTGGAGCTGCTGCCCACATGATTGTACAGAGCCAGAGACGGGTGCAGGATGAGGGCAGGTTTGTAAAGACCATTGGAGCTGCCCAAGTTTGGGAGCACATCCTGTGCTACACTTGCACCTTGCCCTGAGCAGCCCGGGGTCTGGGGGCACAGCAGTGACAGGTAGAGCCTTCTCCTGCTGCATCCTCCTGGCTTGTGTCTCAGTGGGGTGGGTCCTGGCCCCAGGGGAGATCAGGATCACATGCTGAGGGAGGTCCTGGAGGGACCTATTTCCAGCCTGTGAGAAGTTGTCCTGTGCCAGAAAGTCACTCAGCTTGGATCAGACCGCTCTCATGTGGAGTCCTACAAACTGGCAGGACTGGCTGCAAGATCCTTTCTGGGCGGTCGTTGCTAATTTGGAGCCCATTACCATGTACAGCTTGGGTTTCTTTTCTGTCTGAATTACTTTGTGACTTTTGGCATGGACTCAGGGTGCCATTCTATCTCCCAGCCAGTCATCATTTTGACTTTTTTTGCAATTCTTCATGGTCACTTTCAGGTCTGAACATTTTGAATAGGTTTGCTTTGCTGCCTTAGCTTTCACCGTCTCTTCTGGGTGTTACAAACATGCTGACAAGCCTAGGACCTTGTCTAAATCCCTGGGCCTCTGCCAATGAACTCTTCCATCATGAAAACTGGACATCTATTCCTACCTTTTGTTTTCTCTCTTTTAAGCTGGTTATCAGTCCACAGGACTGAACCATGTCACCTTAGCATCTATAAGAGCCTTTGCTAAGGGACCTTAGGCACAGCCTTTTGAAAACATGATGTTGACCACATCATCCTTCTCCATGTCCTTTTTGACCTGTTCAAAGATCTCTCCAAGGCCTGAGAGACCTGACTCCCCATTACAGAAAGTCTCAGGACACTTTCTTAATAAATTTATTATGTTTATCCAGGTGTCTATTAAGTCTGTTCCTCATGGTAGTTTGCCTCAGTCCCTTGGTATGGCATTCAGACCCACTGGCCATATGCTGTCCGGATGGTCACAGAGATTTTTGTATGGATTGGTGTCACATCTGTCACCTTCCACATTGATTTGAGGTTACACATTGGAGTTTGTAGCTGATCTGATTCTTCTGGAAGTCTTGTCTGTGTCCCACATAGTCCTGGCCATTTGCGACTCTTCAGGCACTTGCTTTGCTCTAACACCTCCTTTGACACCTCTCTTTGAGGCAATTTCTCAGGTTTATCCCCTGGAAAAGCGCTTGTGGTGTGGAAACCTCCTTGATCATAGATGTACACAACACCACTGCAAAAGTTTAATTTCATTTTTCTGTGGAGCTATGTGCTCCTCCTGTCCTCCTTTAATACATTATCATCTATGAGAGATGACAGCCTCCTGATGATCTGGCCTCCTAAAGTGTGGGAAAAGTTGCATTCTTAGCTTTCAAGCTGCTAGTAAGTTGCTCTTAAAAAAATATTTAATCTGACTCATTATGGTTTGGCACTTAATTTGCCAGGGTCTGGGCACATTTCTGTTTTCTGCATTTGGATACTACTTTCTTTTTGTTTCTAAGAAACTGGTTCACTTTGCAGTTTAAACATATTAGCCTTTTAAAACCTAGCAATGCTGTTGTACAGTGTTTAAAAGAGCACTTTTCCAGCTTAATATACAGCTGATGGCAATGCAGAAGTTTTACCAATTTTTAAACACTAGTTACATTTTTAGCTTTTTGCAAAGCAGTCTAGTACTGCCCTAAAAGTATGGTTTATCATACTGGAAGATAGCAGAGGCAGTTATGGAATAACAAGCATGACCAAGACCCCAAAATGGATTTACCTCATTTGAGAGGCTTTTCCATTAATTTGTTTCACTCCAGGCAAATTATATGTGCCTCTCAAATCAGGCTTAGTGAAGATCTTAGTCACAAACAATTGGTCTCAAACCTGAGATCAAGGGTAGTTGATATCTCTTTTTTCCTCTAATCTAATTTGATTCCCAATAGTCTGTGGCTAATGCGGATGCACAATGCACCAGACAGAGCATTTGCAGCAGAGACAGGGACGTACAAGGCGGTGTTAAGATCTTACTTACATTATTATCTACAGCTACGGCAGTTGCCAGCAGTGCTGGGAGGATTTGGGGAGTGGAGGAGCACAGAGAACTTGGCCTGACGCAACTGGGGTCAAGAAAGGAGATCACAATCTTTTAAATATGGAAAGGGATTATCCGATTTCAGTGACAATTCTGTTAGCACATAAAATCTGCATAAACTGCCTGTGACCACATTGACACGGAAAATTAAGAGATTCATAAACACACAAAGGGGTATGGTTTCCCAAGAAGGGAAAAGGGGACAAAGAGGCTTGGGATTAATACCGTAGCAAAGGGTCAAGACAGGAGTGAGCCTGGTGTTGGAAATGCAGGTCTGCATCATGAGTACTCATGCAGCCAGAATAACAGCATCCTCCAGAGAGGCTGAAAAGTATGGTCCATCATTGCCTGTGAGCATCTCTTTGTCAGGTCCTGCTGACCACCTGCAGGGCCAGAAACCATTTTTCTCCTTAATATATTTTTTTTTTCCCCATAACTCATTCTCTTGGTTCTCTTCCCTGCAGGAGCACTGAAACAGCTGAAATAATGTACAGGAGAAACCAGCCAGGCCTGACACATCTGTCACCATAACCGAGGTCAGAAAGGAAGCTCCCCCAGCCAGAGAGGTGGAGATGCTGATTATTCTCTCTCTGCACTATAGGTTTTGTCCACTTTCTCCTAGGATTAGCTGGAATTTTCCCCAGAGAGATTGCCTGATGTCAGTTCTCTTCCTTGACACCTGTCTAGCATTGCAAAACCATCCTGTCTTTGCCTTAACATTTTACAAGTCTTGGGAATGTTCAGAGAACCGTGCTTCTGGAGCATTTGTGATTACCATGACTGCGGGGAGCTGGGTTTTAATCAGTTGCTCCAGTGTCTCCTTGACCCTCTGGTCCAGGCACATCATTTTCTTCTGACAGGGTAGTTTTTGATGTAGGAACTATGAGGGCAAAGGGTGACTTTAGGGGACCTGGATGAAGCAATCAGGGATGAACAGATGGACAACAAGATGGGAAAAGCCATAGCCAGAGGTGGTGTAGGGTGGAGCTGCAGCCACTGTCCTTAGGGATAGTTTCTGCAGTCCAAGATGTTGAAGGTGTTTAAGGCCTAAAGAAGTGGAAAGTTGCCATAGAAGAAGCTTGAAAAGTGCAGGAATTTGCTGAGCATGCTGAAACTCCAGCCAGCTTCTATCTGCATCCCATGGCTTCATTAGACACCAAAATAAGCACACAAGACTAGAAAGGATCACCTTGATACTGCTGGGGGAGCCTTGCCAAGGGAAAAAGATATGGTTAGGGTGACCCAAAGACCCACTTTGTCTAAAAGGGTCTGCACCAAGCACAGGACAAGACCACAGATTGTGCCCGTGGACATTGGTGGAAGCCAAAGAACTCCTGAACCATTCTCCTCACCCGTGGGTATGGTCCAGGAATAGAGCTGCTGTGCTGCGAAGGGTCCCACAGGGCACTGTGGATCTGATCTAAAGCTGCTTTGTGCCAGCCACATCCTGCAAAGGCCTCTCATGGAGAAGTCCTGAGAGGGGGCTGAGGCAGGTCCTTGGCACATGGTGCAAGGGGAGGGATGTGTTGAAATTCAGCACAGCACACCTAAGCATTTCTTTTTAAATTCTCAATTTAGCAGCACCCACATTCTAGCAAATGATATCAAAACTGCAGAGAGCAGTTCTGCAAGGAGAATATAGATAGGATGTCAGTCTAAGGAACCGTGTGTCACCCCTCCCACAGAGCTTGCCTGTACATTCTGAACCACAGGCAATTCAAAGCATGGCGAAAGATGCTCAGGTTCACTTGGATGTCTGCAAACATGACAGTATCTGCTAGTGTGCAAGGGGAAGAAATACTCCAGCCTTCAAGGAGTGCATGTCAGTGGGATAGCAGGACCCATCACCTGCGGTCTGGGGACAGTCATGAAGACCCACGATCTGTTTGTGACTGGCCATATGCCAAGGGATGGTGTCCATGGTTTGGGTCTTCTGAAAGAGTTTGTTGTGTTCACCTCTTTATGGGGAAGGTATTATTTTCTCTGAAAACAGGTATAAATTAATATACATCCTTACCAAGTGTCCACTCTCAATGGCAGGCTGTCTCCAAGGCTGCCTTCTGCAAGAGCTTCAACAGACATGGGACACAGGAGAAGTCTGGCCACTGGGTCAGCGCCGTGCAGGTTGCAGATCTAACTTGCTGCTGGCCTTGCTCATAGCAGGGCATTTCTGAGTAGATACAGTTTTGGCTGGGAGAGCTGATCGTACATGAATTGCGTGGGGCTCTCTGCATCCAGGAGAAACACTTTCTGCATGCAGCAGGATTAGGAGGAGTGAGAGAAACACTCCTGACTTTAAAGCGGATCCAGAGATCAGCTAATTCCAGGGACTGGCAGCAAGGTGGTTTTAGTCCATGTGTCATGGAGCACGCTAAAGACTGATGGAGGCTCTCAGAAGCTATGTACTTTCTGGCTCTGTCTCCCCTTCTCAGCCTTGTTCACAGTCACAGCCCAGAGGGAGTGATGGGCCTTGACAGAAGATGTGTCAGCACTGTTGCCTTCCAGGTGTTTCCTAGTGCTTGTGTTCCAGCACAAACTGCAGCACCTGAGGGACAGACATGCAGCCACCACCCCGGGAGAAGTGGTCCACTGTGGAATCCAGCCTGCACCATCCTGGAGAGCCAAAGCTCCTGGGAGGGATGCAGTGGTGCAGTACGGGCTGTCCCTTTGCCTTCCCCACTCTGAGACACACTGCTCAGCCCGCTGCAAAATCCCCATGGAAGGCCAGCAGCCATGGAGGGCCCAGGACCTGTGTGAGGACTAGCCAGTCTTGTTTGATTACCAGCAGATGGAAGATGCATGCAAGAGAGAGATAATTAATTAATTGTGACTTTCCCAGCCTCCAGACTTAGGTTTCTATTGATCTCCGTTTTATCTGGAGTAATAGAGACAATTAGGAGGGAACACAGCAGCAGAAGTTAATTACTAATGGAATGGAAACTGTGTCTTTCAATTTATTAAACTTTTATCACAAAGCAGCACTGCTGCGGAAGCACTGGGAGAGACAGTGTGCCTCCATGCAGCCTCCGTGCCATGTAGGGCACTCCCCATTCTTGACAATCAATAATAAATGATAAACTCATCCTCCTTCTGCGCAGGCCCTAGGTTCCTGTGCCAAGCCCCAGGGAACCGAGGCCTCGGAGGAGAGCATCTGGGCTGCCTGATGGGATCCTGGAAGCTGGTGCTCAGCCCTGCCTGCACCCCACCAGGCTGGCAGCTCTTGCAGGCAGGAGCTGCTCTGCAGGTGCTGGGAACAACTCATTCCTATTCCTGTCCTGAGCCTTGGGTGGAAGGCAGCCAGGCAGGGATGCTGTGGGCAGAGGAAGCAGCGCGGGCTAGTTGGGGAGGAACTGGCCAGTTCACAGAGCTTCACAGATCACGGCTGGGTTTAGACTAGCTCTCGGAGGTGCGTTTCAAGCAGCCTCAGGGACACATCCTCCCTGCTAGCCTTGCCAAGATATGCATTACCTCTGATAGGGCAGGGCTGCGGGAGGCAGCCAGGAGGGTTGGTACTTCTGCCCCTTGGCACCACAGCTCCACTGACCTTGACTGAGGCTTGGATGTCAGGCAAGGACCAGGGATGGTCCTCCCTTCCTTGTCTCCACCTGCCCAGCTTATCCCACCCTCCCCTCTGCTGCCTCCTCCGCACATCCTGGCCCGAGTCCGGCTCGGGAAATGCCAGTCCGCATCCCCTTGAGAGGCCCTCTGCACCACTACAGCTGAAGTCACCTAGCAGACAGCACAACCTTGGTGAGGCTTCTCAGAAAGCACCGTAATTCAAAGCTGGTTCCAGCTCCTGTGTCGGCAGCCAGTGTGCTAGCAGTGAGCAGGTCAGGGATGCTGTGGCAATCCTCTGTCACTCACTGCCTCTGTGGCACAGAGTGGTGACCATCCCTCAGAGCTGGTCTGGGGACTGGAGAGCAGCATCTGACTCAGAAGATGAGCTATCTCTGCTCTTTCTATGAAACGCAGGAGAAAATTATTTGTTAAATATTGCATAATTCTCCAAGGGTGGTAGACCAAATTACATGACATAAGGGGTCTGGCTTGGACCTGTTTTCAGCCATACCAACCTACAAAATGCTGTGGCTCTCTCCTCATCTTCATGCCTGTCTCCTGGCTGGTCAAAGTGCTCCCACCTGCCTGCTGTCCCTTCTCTGTCCTGCCCTTGAGGTCTCCCCACAGATTCCCAGTGAACTCCCACACCTTTGTCTCCAGGGCATTAAACGCAGTGTGTAAATGAGTCTCTCCTGATAGTGCAGGAGCAGTAATTAGGTGGCTGGTTTGCTCTTGCCTCTCTTTCCAACAGTTCCCAAGACTTTGCTTTTGTGCTCCCCTACAGAGCTGGAGTCATCCAGGAGTTGTCCATAAGACCTCACTTATATCCCGCTAACAGCTAACTCCAAGAATCATTGGAGCTCTACAGTCAGTGTTACTGCCTCCCAGATAGATAGTGTCAAAGTCAGATCATATGGCTGAGGGTCTGGTCCAGTTGAGTTTTGAAAACCTCCAAGGACAGAGATCCCAAAGGCTCCCTGAGCACCTGTCCTGATGCTGCGCCACTCTCAAAGGGAAGATGTTTTTATGTCCCATTCAGCTGGATGCTGTCCTTGTGTCCTTCTCTTTCACTCTACACATCTGGTCCTGCCTCCTTTAAAACCTCCACTTAAGGCAGTGAAAGATGCAGTTAGATCTCACCCATCTCTCCTTTCTTGAGGCTGAACAGATGTAGTTCCTTTGTTCTCTTTTTGTATGTCCTGTTCTCCAGCTCCTGACCAACTTGGTGGCCTCCATTGGACTTGGCATTGCTCATGCAGTAAGGTGGCCAAAACTGGCACAGGGCTCTGTTGTGGCTCCTTGAGTAGAGGGAATGATGACTTTCCTTGACATGCCGGGTGTGCTTTTTCTAATGTAGCCCATCTGAGGACAGCCTTCATTACTGAAGGGTGCATTGCTGGCTCAGGCTGACCTGACCTGACCTGACCCACATATCCTTGACCAAACTGTCATCAGAAAACTTTCTCTGGTCCTTTATGAACATGTTGATTGCTCACATCCCAGAATGGACCCAGTTGGTAACCTCTCTTCATGATGAAAAATGACTGTTTATTTGCATTTATTTGAGACAGTTCAGTTTCTTTAGGATTCTATTTTGAAGCATCATGTCAAAAGATTTTGACACGGTATCACTGACTGCTTCACTGAGATCACAGGTTTAGGATTCATGGTCTCATTCTTAATATGAGGTGACATTGCACTGGACTGCAAGGGAAAGGCACTCTGGAATATCCCTCTTGCTGATGGCTGAGTGTGCATGCTATTAGAAAATAAGCAGTTGTGGGCCTGACTAGTACTTGAATAGGATACAGGTTTTAAATCCCTGGTATGGTAGGCACAAGCCAATTAGTCATGCTTAAATACTTGGGAGATTGCTGGAGCCCTGAGCCTCAGCAAGCTGTAAGACTCAATTCTGCCCTGCTAGTGAACTGATTTGCAGGAAAAGAGGAGAGGAGATATTTTCTCAAGGTGAAATAGATGTTCTTGGAGGATGTGCAATTTTTATACAGTTAGATAACTGGCAGATTAACCTCCACAGCCTTGACTAGCCCTACACTGGAATTCCTAGGTGAAGCAAACATGTAAAACACAAAGAAAACAATCTACAGTCATAGAGATTTGCAGCATGCAACTTTCTGTGGCAGCAGTTTTGGTGATGCTGCAATGCAGTCTGTAGCAAAGAGAAACACAGCTTTGGAGTCAAGGTGGAGGTAGGGCAGAGGGTAAGCCCTGAGCACCCTGGTTAAGCTAGTGCCAGGCTTTGCACCAAAATAACAACATGGTTAGTGGTGGACTTGACAGTGCTAAGTTAACAGCTGGAATTGATGATCTTAAAGGTCTTTTTGAACCTAAACTATTCTATGGTTCTGTGATTCTATGATCCCCACTCCATTCCGGTGCTGGGGTCTGGCTGCACACCCCAGGCAGGCAGGTCCAGCCTGGATGCCATGCAACCCTACCTGCTACATTTGCAAACACTTTTGCCAGCCCTTCCTGGGGAATGCGCTCAGCAGCTGTGTCCCTCCTGACCCAACACAGGCTGGGGCGTCTCTCATTTACATGTCACTCGGTACATTCTCCTGCTAGCCCGTGAATCCTAAATTCGATCTGATTTCAGTCTGATTACTTTCCCCTCCACTTGAGAGAATTAATTAATCTCCAGCTCTGCTCTGGGTTTTTTTTCCCAGTCAATAAAAGGAGGAAGGAAAGGGTGGTGTACCTGTCATTAATCATCATTAAATTAGTGACTCTGGAATTAGCTCACCGTGAAAGCCAGCACTTGTGCAGCAGCAGAGCTCTGCCACCACGCCGTACGGCAAGACCTGGATCTCTGCAGAGTTTGTGCAGTGAGAAACTGAGGTCTGAGAGACTAGTGACCTAGACGTGGATGCTGCATGAGGGAAGGGATGCAGAACCACCTTGGTGTCAGAGGAAGGACTCCACCACAGCGAAGCATCTCTATACAAACAGACACTTGCAGCTCCAAGTGCCTCGAGCCAATGCTCAAGCCAAGGCAGAGCTTCACAGTCACTGATCAGCATCACCTACATCACCCTTGAGGTGGCCATCCTGATGCTCAGTGCTGGCTCCGTGCTTAAATGGCCACATAGATGGCTTCCCTTCCACCCTGCACAGCATGTGGTCTCCATGTGCACAGGAAAGATAAAGGATTAGGAAGGAGCTTCCCTGCATGCCTTGCATCCCTGCATCTACCCAGCCATGGGGATCAAGTGGTGCTGTCCCCTGCCTTCATTCCCTTGCCCTCGCTCCTGCCTCTTTGGCCTCCCCTCATCCATCTTGTCCACCCTGTGCTTTGACCTGGAGCAGAAGGCTGAGCTGTTATGGTGGCAGTGTGTGGAGCAGGAGTGGTGGGATCAGAAGGAGACCACGTCCACCTGTGGCAGTGGGTCACTAGCACACAGTGGTTTGTATAAGCAAATGTATCTAAAGAGAGGTATATCCATATTTGCATTGTATGTTTTATTCCTCTGGGCTAATTTTAGTTCCTGGTCCTCCCTCGTGCTTCTTCCTGACACCTTTTGCTACAACTTTGATCAATGAGCATCTGCGTTGCGTTACATGGAAGTGCTCTGGTTGTGCTGTGGGACAAAGTGACAGTGATGATGGGACTGTGCTGGGGCAGTGGGTCTCAGATCACACCTCTGTGGACCTGGTGTCTAAGTGACACTTCAGGTAATGCAAGGCACCTACACAAGTCTGGAGGGTTTATCTTTGCCTTCCCTTGACAAAGTAATTTGTGCCTGACCTTCACCAGCACATCTGCATACAGCACCCAGACATAGGGCACCCCTTTGCTCTCCCACACCATAAACATCCTCCCCTTGATGCTGCAAAAACCAGTCGCCCCATCATGTCTTTGCAAGGGCTTGGACACATGGACAGGGAGGTCATCTCCCTCCATGGCACCTCTTTCTCACACAAGCACTGCATTTGCCCCATTAGCCACAGCCAACAGCGCCTTTACCTGCTGCAACCTGCAATCCTCTTCCAAGGGCACTGCTTTCCACAATGCAGCCCGGTCTGATAAGTGTGACCTACCCTCATCAGCCTTTGTTGTGTGTCCTTGCCTCTGGCCTTGTTAAAATGCATGTTTCTGAAATGAGCCCACCTTAGCCAGGATGCAGCATTACACCGTCATTACTGATCGCACATCTTGCTTTCTCTCTGTCTCCCTGTAAATAATGTATCTTAATAACTAAGCACACAGAGCAGGCTTCCTTTAACAGACATTGCCTGGAGTAGCTGTGCTGAGGAAGTGCATTCACTCCTGCTATGCCTCAAAGCACTTCATTAGTACATCAGAAAGGGCCAGAAAAACAATGCAAATATTCTGATCAGCCAGTGCTTTCAGAAGGATTTACTGTCCCTGTCTGGCTGTGCCAAGTCCAGACCATCTCCCTGTTGCCCAGACATCCTGCAGCCTCCCTACTGAGCCTTTCTGGGGGACTGTCTGTCCAGCTCCCCCTCACCCCCAATGCCTTTGAACCCCCTCTAATTTGGCTCATGCATGCTCCCAACCTGCTGTGTCCTTGGGGCTGCAGGTTTAACCCCTCAGGGACTGCAGGATGCTTTCTACCCCCTCATTCTTCTCCTCCCCTCTTCCTAAGCTGCATCCCTCTTCTCCTGGCTGGGGTGTCATGTCCCTCCCCCATGACAGCTCTGGTCTGTTAGCCAATCCTGGTCCTGTTGGGCACCACCAGTTTGGAAAATCTCCTACCAGAAACTGCTCCCTCTCCATTTGCAATGCTGATGTTGCTGCTGACAACGGGACACCAGGTCAGATCATCCCCAGTGCTGTTGGGGTGATACTCCAGGCAAAAAGAGCAAAGCATGCACTGGAGGCGTCCTCCATGGCTGGTCTGGAGAGGGTGAGCATGAACACCCTGCTGCTACTATCCATAATCCTGCCACAGCAGCAGGCAAGAAACTCTCCCAGTGCCAGAAAACCCAGCTCCTGGGACTGCCATTAAATTTTCTCTCCAAGACTTGTCAGCAGCCATCAAGACTTGCTCTCCTCAGCCTGCCTTGTTGGCAGAGCAGCCAGAAATCAGGCAGGAAGATGAGCTGCAGGTGGGCTGCAGAAATACCTGTGCCAAACACACCCACTGTCACGGGTGCATTTGCCCCTGGTGTAACTAAAGTATTACACCACAAAAAACCCAACTCTATTTTGACTTACAAGCTTCAGTGAAATAGATCCAGAGAAAAGTGTGTAGTGGATGTATGCATGGGAGTGTGTGACTGACTTTGCTGTATCTGTATTTATATAGCATGTGCATCCATGTGTGTCTGCGTGCCACAGCTCCTGCCACACTTCATGTTTCCAACGCATGCGTGCCCACACACAGTGCACACATGTGTGACCATTCCTGCTGTGCCCTACACCCAAGGGTGTATGAGTAGTGCCCCGTGCACAAGTGTGGGTGACAGCATTTATTTTAGAGAGTGTACAAGCTGGTCATGCATGGGGGTGGTGTGTTTGATTCCTTCTGTGCTTCCTGTACCTGCATGCACCCTGCACATGTACCATACGTGACAGAGCCTGCTGCGCCCTGCGTGTGTGTGTGCAATGCACATGCATGTGCTCTGCAGGCAGCTCTTCCCACTGCCATCCATGCTCATTCTCCTGGCTGTCAGGACCAGTCCTCCCTCCAGACCCAGAGTAGGGAGTTAAGCTTAAAAGTGTATTAAAAGCTTGAACAACACCACTGTTTTCTTGCTTCCCCTGCTTTTCAAATTGCCAGTGTCTTTTAATCCCTTAGTCAAAGCATAAGGGGTTTGGGGTCAGCACAGGATCAGCACCCATCCATCTTTCCCCACAAACTACTGGGCTGAGCATGCTGCCCTGCAAACTGGGTAGCAAGGATCGCCCTATCCAGGGAGTGCAAATCTCCATGCAGCCTCCGCAGGATGAGGGGCTGGGGAGAAGTGCACTGGTGTGGTAAATAACCCCTTCCTTGCCAAAAAGAAAACTATGCCTCTGGTGAAATCCCTGAACTGAGAGCTGGGGGAGGCTCAAAGGCTGGAAGTGATAACCTGAGATGTTCGGTGAAGATTCATGTCCACAGGCCATCCCTGTCTACAGGATCGCAGTGACTTCACCTCTGTGTCCACTAACTGGAAACTCTGGGATGTGAAGCCTGCTGATGATAAACAAAGCCACCATCACTGCCAGGGACCCAGTCAAACCAATACTACTCCAGTCTGTCTTTGCTGAGCAGGCCTGGAGCTGCACTTGCAAAGCCAGTGTGCTCCTTTGCACAAGCCTCTTCCCCTGGAAAGCCCCTTGCTTGCATTGAGTGGTTAACACCAGCCAAATTTGCCGTGATTCAAGGTGTTATTACAATGAATGTGAGCGTGAATTAATAATGGCACTTTGAAGTCACTCTCTGTGCTTGTTCACATCCCTCCTGCTGCGTGACTGGCTCTGTGCTGCCGAGGAACTGCATACATGCTGCTTCATTTTGCAATAATAACAGCCTTCCGCTAAAAGAGATAAACAGTGTGTGGAAGTTTTGCTGGCAAAACACAACTCCAAATGAACTGCTAAAAATGGTTCACAAAAGGCTATTTCCAGCTACTCCACCCAGCTGGAGCTGGATTTCTTCCTTGTCTGTTGTCATCACAGGGGACGCATCTGCATCTGTCGCTGGAGGGTTACTGCACAGAGAAAGGAGGCAGGGAGGAGCGCAGGCAGCAGCTCGCTGAGAAGGTTTGGGAGAGCCAGAAAAGGGGCTGCAGCCAGGTGCCTCAGTGTTCATGCACCAGGCGCAGGCAGGGGGCACAGCCATGTCAACCATGTCTCCAAACAGGCATTCCCAGCACAGCCCATCCAGGCTGGGAGGTGTGTGCAGGCACCGTCCCCATCCTCCAGTGACCTCCCACACTCTTCGCTGGCTGCTCAGCACAGGCTGCAGGTTGGCCCATTGATGCTGTCAAGTCCTGGGGTCCACAAGGAAAGCAAGTCCCAGCAGTGCCTTTCTCCGGCTGCTGCTGCTGCTCACTCACGCAGGGGTCTCATCAAAATGCAGAGCATTCTTTACTTCTGGCCAGCTTACAGTAAGCAGTTGTCAGACACTTCTATAATCCCAGGTATAATAAACCTTCCCTGGCTCCTTGATTCCTGTATCTGTCATGTGAGCCAGCTGTGCATGAGGGAAGCACTTTGCATGCAGATTATTTATCTGTCCTCAGTCTGATCCAAATAACACCCCCTAAGCACAATCAGACGGCAACAGCTGCTCCTTCCAGAGTCTGGTTTTAGGACACTGGAGCGAGTGTTTGCATTCACAGGGGACATCCCATGAAGGACCATTTAGGACTAGTTGCAGACCACAGCCTCCCTGCAGGACTCTGGCATTGTCCATACAGCAGGGCTGAGCCATCAGAGGGCACGGTGAAATGCACTGGTACAATTTGCCACTAGCACTTGTGAAGAGGGAGATGTCTGGTTGAGGTGGATGCCCCAGACTGCTTCTCTCCAGCTTGCAGTCCTGCCAGCTTTCCCTTGGGGCGGATGTCCTGCTGGTGGTTCCCATCTGTTCCTCCCCTACAAAGACTCTGTGGAGTTGGATGAGAAAGCAGCAAGATGGGCTCTGCTGAGAGTACTGCTCAGGCAGAAAGGCACAGGAGAAATGTTGCCTCGGAGATGCCAGAAACACAGGAGCCCTGAGCAGTAGAGCCCTGGGGGCTTGGGGACGACCACTGGCAAACAGGTTTGATTAGAAATTCAGCAGCATCCAAATCAAAGTGTGGTATTTAATAAAGGGTGAGGAGATGCAGCACAGCCCAAGGGCCAGGCTGTCAGCTCTGCAGCCCTGACACCTGAGGCGTAGCAGGAGGGAAGGTTCCTCATCCCCAGGCACAGCCTCAGGCACACAGGGCATACAGAAGGTGATAGCTGCGGCTCAGCCCATGTCTGGACCTCAGAGGCACAGGGGCAATGCTGCCACCCCAAGTGACATCTATAGTCCATGTCCTTAAGTCTCCCAGAAATTTAGAAATGCTCCTCAGTGTCACCCTGGGGGTGCTGGTGGACCCCCTGTTCTGCCCCAAACCTATTCCAGACCTCCAAATCAGGAGGCCTGCCTGAAAAACTGTTATTGATTTTGGATTCTCATCCTCAGCTTTTGATGTCTAAACTGACAGCAGACTTTTGATAATGTTTTTGGGCTCTTCCTTCACCGATGGGCAAAAATGTACTTGTTTTAGGCAGAAACTGAGTTTTATGCTTAATCTTATGACTTGAGGAGGCTTTAAAAACCACATCTTTATCAGAGGGCCTGAAAGAAAGGGACTATTCCTTCTTGACTTTCCTCTGAGAGAAGGCATGGCCAGAGAGGGAACAATGATTTTGCTGTTGAGGAGACAGGCCTCAATGAAAAGTCAAGCAGGTATCACCACAGGGCTGCAGACAAGAGTCTCACCTCCAGAACCAAACCACAAAGTAACTGGCGTGCTGAAAGAGAGGCTTTGCAAGTCACGCACTGAGCTAGTGAGATCCCAGAGGAGCGGGAGGATGCTCATCTCCTGGAAGAACAACATCATGGGCAGAGCTTCCTGGACTTCTCTCCAAAAAGGGGATTTTTCTCTGCCTGTCTGTATATCCAGTGGATGCAGCACTCAGGGTCTGCAGTAGGATCCCTGTAACCACAGCAGACGCAAGTGCAGGTGGTTCCTATGCTGATTCCCAATCTCTTCATCGTGAAATTGTTGGTTTCAGTATTTATTGTTAGTGGGGAACATATTATGCTGGATCCAACAGCTGAGAGAGGTAAGGCTGCTGCAGCTCCCTGACCCCGGGTCCAACCAGTAGCAAGGCTGAAGATGTGTGTTCCCAGCAGGCACACACATGCAAAGCACACATGTACTTCATATATACCTATTGTCCTGGTTTTGGCTGGGATAGAGTTAATTTTCTTCCTAGTAGCTGGCATAGTGCTGTCTTTTGGATTTAGCATGAGAATAACACTGATAACACACTGATGTTTTAGTTGTTGCTAAGTAGTGCTCACACTAATCAAGGACTTTTCAACTTCCCATGCCCTGCCAGGTGCACAGGAAGCTGGGAGGGAGCACAGCCAAGACAGCTGACCCCAACTGACCAAAGGGACATTCCATACCATATGACGTCATGCTCAGTATATAAACTGGGGGCCAGGGAGTGGAGAACTGCTGCTTGGGAACTGGCTGGGTATCGGTCGGCAGGTGGTGAGCAATTGCATTGTGCATAACTTGCTTTGCATATTATTATTATTATTAATAATAACAACAACAATAATAATTGTTATTATTATTTTCCCTTCCTTTTCTGGCCTATTAAACTGTCTTTACCTCAACACACGAGCTTTACTTTTTTTTGCCGATTCTCTCCCCGATCCTACTGGGAGGTGGGGGGGAGTGAGCAAACAGCTGTGTGGTGTTTAGCTGCCTGCTGGGTTAAACCACAACACCTATATACCTATATAACTATATACCTGGCCAACCACACAGGTCACAGACAGACACTCTGAGTACCCACACGAACATTGACTGCACCAAGGGCCTGGCTGAGCAGGATGGAGGTCCACTAGTGAGAATATATATGTATATATATTCTCCGTATATATATATACATGCACACGCACGTGCAATGTGGATCCCTCCAGGAGCTGGGCTCAGACACCCAGTTTACCAGTAATAAATCCAAAAATGTTCTTCTTCTGCATCCCATGATGGGTCTCACACCCCTAGGCAGCAACACCCTTGGTCCAAAATACGACCTGGGGAGCTGCTCCCAGTGACTCATACTGATGGGCTTCACACCTTGACACTGTGGCTGATGGCTCTGCTGGGACAGCCCTGGAAGGGTCTCCAGACAAGGTGGTTGTTCCTCTGTTGGAGTCTGTAATCTGGGTTCCCACCGGCACTGTGTCCCTGTGCTCCTCTAAGCTTGTGGAGATTGGCCTTTGACCGGCTAATGGCTCTCCTGTGATGACTCTGGGAGTAGCCCCAGGGTATTGTTTGGGCTCCCTCTCCTGCCGTTGTCTCTTTGTGCTCCTTTGTGGGTGTGCAGATGAGCTTTTATCACATACTCTCATCTTTAAGTGCGACAGTTACCTCTATCTTCACTCCTCCAGGAGCCAGGAGTGTGGGAGGGGCTACCTTGGGCAGAGCCCTTCCAGCAGACAGAGTGCAGGCAGGGTGCAGGTCCAGGGTGCAGGCAGGTGCCATCTGCAAGTTCAGGCTCAGCAGCTGGTTTTTGGCAGTGCAGGAGGGTCCTTTTGCCCCCTTAATTCACGTTTCCATGAGCAATTTCACAGCTGAGCATGTGCATCTAATGGATGGTCTTTCCTCAGCATCTCAGCACTGGGAAATGCTCTTGGTGCCATGTTCAGTAGCACAGCACACAGCACACTTTGTGCCCCACGGGCTGTCCAAGCCCTGCAGGGGTGTGGACAGTGCTTTGCAGGGGTCTGAAGTGCAATTTATTGCCCAATTTCCCCAGATCTTCCCTTCAGTGGTCTGCAAAGCCTGTTTTCCACCAGCCATAGCTATTGGCATGCACTGCTGTTGTGGCTGCACACCAGAGACGCACAGAGTTTAAATTCAGGGAAGACGTCCTGTCTAGCACAAGGTATGAATTGTCACTCATTCACTTCCTGACCAAGCACCTAGCTAAAACCTTCCAGAAAGGTGACCAGCCTGGATCTGAAGGCAGCAGGCAAAGGGAAAGCAAGGAGGGTCAGTACCCATATCCACACTGTACAGTCAAGGATGCCAAGGGACCAAAGCACAGTGATACAGGCAGCTAGCTGCCATCAATCACAGGGCCTTAGCAGAGGCTTCTGAGTATTTAAATCATTAATTAAGATTAATGAAATGTGCTTTTGCAGTTTATCTAAGTGCATGTTCCGAAACTGAAACCCGGTCATTAATTAGTGAGTGAGACAATTTGAAGGGCTCAGTAAAATCCCCTCTTAAGCCCCAGCGAGGCACATCAGCATGGTTTCAAGTGGAAGGATATGCCCCTGCTCAGGGGATGCTACACCAGAGAAGGATAGGTGACACTTGAGAAGAGACACAGAAGCACGGTCCCACCAGCATGGGCTTTTAGGGGATTAGTCCTTCCAGCTCAGGACTGAGAACGGGAGACCAAACCTGCTAATCTTCTTGTACCATTGTGGCAAATGAGAGGATCCATTTGGCTTCCCCAAATAAATTAATTCAGAAAGCTTGGAGATTACTGGAAGGATTAGAGCTCCCTAGAAATCCCACTGCCTGATCTGCCTGAGGCTCCTGAAACCTCCTCATGTAAACAAATATGTCCTATTACAGGATGAATCTGAACTGGAAATAAAAATGCTTAGTCTGTGTAATGTGAAATGCCGCATGAAGCCCAGCTGTAGGGTCCTGCATGTGTCAGCTTGTGCTTGTCCTCATGCTAGGACATCTGTGTTCACCAGACCCAGATCCAGAGGACCAGGCTCACTGTCCAGAGGCAGCCACCTTCCACCATGCCGTGTTTCTCTGGTGCCGTGTGTGGTTCCCCAGGGTGAACATCTCTGGTGAAGGGCACAGGGCACAGGACCACAGTCATCTTCTGCCTCCCAGTGCAAACTTCCCCCTGGATTTGGAGTTTGGAGATGAGTTTCAGGGCATGGCTTATGGCCACTCACTAGGGTGTTTGAGAAAATAGTGTTAACACAATTACCTTCTCCACAGTGCAATGAAACAGATACATTGGCAGTAAATTGCATCAATTACAGGGAACTTAGTAATTAATTAGAAGCCGTGAGTCTTCCCATCCCCCAGTGCAGCTCCAAAATTAAAGGTCCAAGTGAAGAATAACTTCCAGGCCAGGGAGTTGGTGCTGGGGCTGACACACAATTGTCCCCCACACAGAGACTCGATGAGGGCTGCAATTGCCTCCTAGGTGTTGATTGATTTGCTTTTGAGTTGGCAGCAAGGACATGGATTTGACCTCTGGCTGTGGAGAGGAGGGAGAGGACTTCAGGCAGCACCTGTGGGAGGGGATCCTGAGCAGTTAATGTCACTGCAAGTGGAAAAGTGTCCACCTGAGCTGGGGAGAGGCTGTCTTCTCATTGGAAAGCAATGGAGGTGGTTTAGAAGAGGAGGGTGAGCTCACAGGGAGCACAGCAGATGCAGAGAGGTTGGGATCTGCCCATGGAAGGTAATGATCTGTCCAGCTAATGAAAAGTGCCTGAGAGGATGCTCTATGCATGTGGACCACAGGAGTGCTGAGGATACTGGTGCTACTGCTCTCTGCCTATCTGGGGAACCAGAGCCCAGAGAGCTACTGAAATCAAAACCTTACTTCTGCTGCTGAAGAGCTCAAGCACGGGCCAGAGGGACAAAGAGGCATCGTGACCTCCAGCCTACCACAGGCTGAATACATCCCTGCCTTGAAAACACCAGGCCTGGCTCTGCACGGCATTGCTGTAGCTTGGCTGGGGTGCTCCTTGACAAATCCGCTAAGCCGGAGGCTGGCTAATGGTGCCTGCGAGGCACCCGCCAGGGTCCCGCCAGCCAGAAGCAAAGGCAATCAAAACCTCCGAAACAGCAATCAGACGCCCTCCAAATTGAGCAGACGTGAGAAGTGAGTTTGCAACTTTGGATCGATCCAGCAGCCAAGGTCAGTCAGAGGGAAGCTGAGCTCCCAGAGAAGCCACTGTGGAAAGTGAGTTGTAATAGAAGTAAGTTGTAATAGTCTCCAGCTGGCACAGACCTCCAGCTGCCACTGACCCAGTTAACAGTAACACTCACCTGCAGGAAACTTCCACTCCATTTTCGAGGCTTTATGTCAGGAAAACAAGACCATGGCATGGAGATTAGCCTGGGAAGGGCACACGATGCCCTGGCAGCTATAAAGATCTGGCCGTGCACAGGGTGCAGGAAGGGTCTGTGCTGGTCATCTCAGCCCAGTGAAAGCATGTTGCTACAAATGAGTGCATGGCGGTCCCCACTCCACTGGGATGAGCCTGCCTGGTGGAGGGATTTGTGATGGTCTTGCCATGGCCTGATAGCACCGAAGAGTACAAACTTTGCATACCCAGAACTGAGGCGTCAAAAACACAAAGCCTGGAGAGGAGGACCTTGTGCCTCCCCCCCAACATGGTCATCACTTTGGTTTTGGAAGGGAATCTCATGCTGTCCAGGGTGTCTCTCAGAGCCTTGTCTCCTGAGCCCATAGCATAAAGCCAAGAGGTGAAGGAAGGAAGGACCAGGATTTGTCTTTTTTTTTCAGTTGCCTTGTAGTTTTCAAGCCATTTTTTAAACGCTTGAGGATGTTTAGGAGATATTTTGGACTCTCTCCTCTCAGCCTACAAGAAGCACCACCTTCTGCACATGGGGTGAACAGGCTGGGGACTCACTGCTGGAGTACTATAGATAAGATAAACTGCTACACTAGGGGGATTGTGGCCAAGGTCAAGGGAAATTATTCATCCTTACGATCAGCAGTGGGGGAGCCAACCTGCTGGGCTGTGGTTAGCCAGGTAAAGAGGAGGGTGAGGTGGGATCTAATCACAGCTGCAGCTACTTGGGAGCCATCAGAAGGAAGATAGAGCCAAACACATGTCACTAGTGCCAAACGATGTAACAAGGGACAGTGGTCACACAGTGGACCTTCAAAGATTTGGGATGGACGTTAGGAAATGCTTCTTCACCTGAGCATGGTACAGCCCTTAGTCAGGTCCCTAGAGTGATGGGAGATCTCTGTTCTTGGGGAGTTTCAAGACCTAGGCAGGCAAAGCCGCAGCCATCCTGATCTAGTGTTGGGAATAGTCCTGCCATGAGCAAGCAGCTGGACAGGAGATCCCAGAGGTCCTTTCACCTGCCCTGCTGGGATTCACAGCACTGTGCCTGCTGAACATCACTTTTCTCCTGGCTGGACTTGAGTCCTGGGATGCCCTGCCGTGGATTGGTACAGGCACTTCTCCCCTAGCTTTGCAAAGGTCCTGGTTGGCTCCCTGCTCCTCAGCCCAGCTGCAGAGCCTGTTGCCTGGAGGAAGGCTTACAGCACTTTGATCTCTTTTACTTACCTTGAGTGACCTCTCTTACTGACCTTGAGATTGACAGAATTGCATCCTGGATGCATCCATTGACTTTTGATGGAGCCCTGAGTGGTGGGAAGAAGCCAAACATGAGCCATGCTGGTAAGCAAATCAGTATCCCATGCAACGGGCCAGATGCTCCTTGCAGCCTATAGTCCTGTGTCTGCATAATTTTCACTAACTAGCCCTCTTCAGAGACTGGTGCAAATAGCCCTTGGCCACAGGCCAGATCCTAGCATCCCCCAAAAGCCTTTTGCTTCCTCTGTTTGCCCTTCTCCCCTGGAGAAACCAGCCGCAGAGCAATGCCAGCCCTGCCAGGCACACCTCGGCACTGCAAAGCAGGGATTCCTGTCGCATGCCTCCGGGCTCCTGGTGTGTTGTCAGCATAGCTCTGGGCACCCTGCTCTGATCCCATCTTATTTATGGCACATCCTTCCTGTCTTCTCCTGCTATTATTGCCTGAAATGTTGTAATTTAGATTCCGGCTGTGTTTGATTGTAAACTCTCCCAATCTAGAAATTTCAGTGACAAGCACTAGAGCAGCTTATTTACATGCCAAAGTGATCAATCCGGAACTGCTCGTTACACAAGCGAATAAATAAATAACAGATACATTAAAGAATGGGAAACAATCAACCAAATTAACCAATAGATGTCAAATAACAACAAGTCCTGACATCTTTAACAAGAACAAGAGGAGGAGGGATGGCACAAGCTTTCCCAGCATTGCCCAGGGCTGCTCAGCACTCATCTATCTCCTCTCATCCCGTGAGGCAACAGGGATGTGCATCAATGCCAGGAGACTGTGAACAAGGGCTGGAGTGTGAAATCCTGGCTTTTAAGCCCCATACCTGTCTTTGCTCCTCACCCCTGCTCCGTATAAGCATCTGTCATAGGAATAACACATCCCCTGGGACAGCAATTAAAATATTTTAGACATCACATGGCAAGTAGCCTTGCAGCCTGATTTTCAGCTGACAACTCAGGAAATCCTTCCAGGGCACCTGAACCATCCCAACTTGTTGTTTCATTGATAGAAGCATTGGTAACTTCAGAATTTATGCGAACACTGTTGCATTGTGCAGGAAGTTTATCTGGTGCTCAGCAGCACAGGTTGAGCATTTTGGGACAGGCCAGCTCAACAGCTGCAAAATCAGTTTGCATGGTTATTCAGGCACCATTAAGCCACCAGTGACTGCAGAAGCACGGACACTCTGAGCTGTCCTGACCTCCTGGTGGGTGCAGGTGGCAGGCTGGGATGCTGGTGACTGGCAGCAGAGGTGTGTGCAGTACCTGCCAGTACTGCTGATCTCCCACCACATGCCTTTGTCACTGTCTCCTTTACAGTGACAGGTTGGTGCTAGCTACCAGATTTATCCTCCTCTGGCAGCTCCTGCCTGTCACCACTCAGCACCCCAGGGGATCCCCAGCAGGGAAGGCAGTGCAGGAACATGACTCCCTGTTGTCAGGCAGCTTGTGTGCCTGCAGGCACTGGGGACACAGGGAGGAGGCTTTTTCAGGGGTCACTTTTCTTCCACAAAGAGCTGCAAGGCTGGGATGGCACTGACCTATCTTGTCTGGCACCACCAAGTGGGAGGGCAGCAAGGAGGTGAAGGAGCTGCCCCATGGCCGATGCTGAATGAAGGAGGGTTGCTCAGGGTAAAATCCATCTGGATAAAGGCTGATCCTGGGTCCGCAGCAGAGCCAGGAGGCCATGACAGGTGCCCTAAATGATGTGGATGCTCACCAGAGTGGTTGGGTTCCCCCAGACCCAGGGCCATCCTCTCTGGGGCTGCCTGGGGCTCTGCAGAGCACCCTCTGGCTGCTCGAGCATACACCCACCTTCCCCTCTGGCTTGGGCTTGGCCCCATTTCATGTCATCTGAGTATCCCCTCTGTCATCCTGGCCCCTTCTCCATGCTGGAGCCTGCCTGGAGGACGCTGCTGGACCTAGGGATAACCTGCCAGGGCTTCGTGACCCTCGCTCCTTCCACCATGGCTTGGCCCTCACTGAGGAAAGATCACTTCTCCTCTAGTCTCATGGGGTGCCAAACTACTCCCAGCTTGGGAGAAGGGCGTTTGTGGCCCCACTGAGGCTGTGTTTGCAGGAGGGAGCTGGGTTATTCCGGCTCCCGACGTGTGATCACCAGGTGCCGAGGCAGAGATGCCCGTGTGCTTGCTCTGCATCTGGACATCCTGCGGTGTGGCCTCTGGGGACGCGGGGATCCCGGGGGGTCGCCCCCGCCCCTGCTTTTGGAGGAGGAAGGGGGGCCCTGATGGGCAGGTGCCACCAAGCATAGCTGAGGCAGCAGTGCCACCTCGCGGCATGTCACCTTGCCGCCTGTGCCCCACCGCGTCCTTCGGCTGGCACCCGCTCCCACAGACACCCTGGTGCGAACGGGAAGGAGGAGGAGAGTGCCAGGATGGAGGTATTTTTGTGCTGGCAGTTGTGGTCTGCAGAAGCCTCCGGGATGAAGCTGTGCAGTGCTCATCCACGGCTCCCTGCAGCCAGCCGTCTTCTATGATCTTAGAGGCCCTTTCCAATCTTAATGATTCCTAGTTTTTACTTTCATTATAAATGATCCAACCACCAAGCTAGGACGCGTGGGGTTGCTACTCTACCCTTAATTGGTTTAGTAGTGGACTTGGTAATGTTAGGTTAACGGTTGGACTGGATGATCTTAAAGGTCTTTTCCAACCTAAACGATTCTATGATTCTATGATTCTATGTCCCAGCTGCAGATGGGGAGGAGAAGATGCTCAGAGGATGGGAGAGGAGGGCTTGGCTTGGACGCAGCAACACTGAAAGTTGAGGGAGTGGGTCTAAGCACTGCTCAGGAGTCTCAAGGACCTGGAGGAAGTGCCGTCTGGACCAGCCACCAGCTTCCAAGAGATGCTGGAAACCCATAACCAGCCCCCTGTAACTCAGCATTTAAATGGGGTTAAGGGGACAGTCAGGGACAAAGGACACAGGAGCACCAGGACAGAGCCATTGATCAATCCTGGATGAAATGATGGAGTGGTCTCATTTTGGCCATCTATTAAGAAAGGGCAATAGGGCAGAAATACAATTACTGTCCAGAAACAGCATTTTGTGGAAGGTAGGTCTTTTCAAACTCACCTGTCATCTTTTCTTGACACGATTACAGGTCTGGTTGATAGAGGAACTCTGCTGATAGTATAAAATTGCATTTCTTCTGAGCATCTGATTTATTACAGGGTGACATTTTGATTAAATATGTGTATTATATTGCATTAAGAGGGCATATATTCAATGAATTAAAGACCACCTCAGTGACAGATCTCCAAAGGTAATTATTAATGGAGATGCACTGATGAGCGAAGTTTTGTCTGGCAAGGGTCTCTGGGGTTGATTTTTGGTTTCACACTAGTCAGTCTCTTTTTCAGCTGTTTTGGAAACAATGCAACAGCTTCCATGGGAGCACTGGAGGCAGCGGATGGGGGAAAACAGGGGGTTTGCCAGTCCCCCTAGCCTTGGGACCACCCTGATCCCGGGCCTGCACACTGTCTTCTTCCCCTGAGCTCCAGCTGTTGCTGCTCTTGCTTTGGGGTAATGCTGCTTTCTCATGAAGGTCAGTGCAGCTGCCACAGGACTCCTGAAAGGAGACTCCAGGTGGATATGGACCAGAAATCCCCTCCTAGCCACCCACTGCATTCCCTGTTGGGGTGACGTGGCTGGTGCCCAGGGTCCCAAGCATGTTCACCTGCTGGGGTCATTGCCACACATCTCATCCCTCTGCTCCCTGCTGTAGTGGGGCTTGGGTACTCATGGCATTTTTGGGCTCTTTTGTGGCAGAGCTGAATGTGCATCCCTGGGCACCTTCCCTGGGCTCAGCGGTGTAAGCATGGGCTTTTTCATTTTGCAGATCTGGGTCAGGCCACACACAGCTTCTGGGGTTTCCCAGATCTGGCAGGTACACGGACTCAAAGGGGACCGGGAGCAACCTGGGTGCCAGAGACCCCCATCTTCTCTTGCTCTACTACAGAGACAAGGGCCCCAAACCACTGAAGGGAGGGCAGTAGGAAGGAGATGTCTCATCAAGGATGCTCAAGGCCCTGCTGAGCCACACAGACACTAATGGTCCTTTTGCTGGACCCCTGCTCTGTCAGGGTGCGGTGCCAAGGTGGGCGTGTGGAGGGGTCAGCCCCCAGCAGCAGCGATGACAAGGCTGGGTAGTAGTGACAGCCACGCTGTACCCATCACCCAGTCCAGGAGCCATCAAGAGTGATCCCTGGGCCCCGCCAAGCACCCCTTGGATGGCTGTGCCACATAGTGCTCACATCACCTGGCCCCTCCTGCAGTGACAGAGCTGTGGCCTGCCTTTGGGCACTCTCCAGCTTTGTGTTGCTTTGTGCCCAGTCACCACCGGTCCCTGCTGCAGGGACTGTGCTGCTGGGCCAGGCCAGGAATGCTGCGGTCCTGCACTTTTGCTCAGCAAGCTGTTCCCTGACTGTGACCAGCACAGCCAGGGTCAAGTGCGGAAAGGGGAACAAGTTTCTTTCTCATGCAGAGAAAGCGAAACTTGGCACTTCTCTTCCCCAACCAGGAAAACCACCATGCATGCAAGTACATCCCCCCTACCCTGCTCCTCTTCCTCCCTGCTCCAAAGGAAGAGTTTCCAGCAAACAGAGTTGCTGCTCAGACTGGTCTGTCTTCACCCCCACCAAGAAGGTAAGTCACCCCAAATAGCTGGGGACACATGCCTCCTCTGCCACCACTCTCCAGTCCTTGCTGCCTGTCCCTCTCCTTTCTTCACTTCCTCCTCCACAAAGGTTTAAAGTAGGAAAAGGGGGAGAAGATGGTGGGGGGAGCGGGTGCTGCAGAAATCTGTCCTTGCTCCATGTGGTTGTGAACAACACTAGGCTCTGCAGGATTGTCCCGGGCTGAGTACTGCAGGTTTTGGGCTAGTTCTGTGTGCTCAGGACCTCCCTCCTCTCTCCCAGCTCTGAGTGTTGGAGATCTGGATCCCTTTTGCCTGTTTATCCCTTTCTTGTTTATCCCTCCTCTGTTGTGTCTCTTTGCATCCCTTCCTCACTTGTGCTCCCCACTGCTCTGTACATCAGTGCTTGTTCCCCCCAACACTGGAAGAAGCATCCTCTGCATGCATCTGATACGTGACCACCCATCCCCAGGACATGCACCGAAGGGTTTATGCCGTGCTCCACATCCTGGGCTCTCCAATCCCACAGCCCTGCCATTGGCACATGTCAGAGATTTTCAGTGACATCAATGATTTCAGCTCATGCAATGAAACAGCCTCAAAATCCTTCCATGAAGTTATTTTCATTGTTATTTCACTGAAGTTATTTTTTCATGTGGTGTCCAGCTATCTGTATTGGACAACACATGGGTGGCATGGTAGATCTGTGCGTGCATCTGATGAGAGCACTTGCATGTCTGTGTGTTTGCTGTGTGTTTGCCTCCACTGCCAATTCCCCCACCCCTGTGCTTGTAGGGAGGCAGGATGCAACCTGGGCTTTGGCTGGTGACCAGCACACTGGCAGCAGTGCTGGGCATGGCCCTGCTGGAGGATGGCGTGTGCCGGGCACCGGATGGCAAGGATGGCTTCCCGGGAGTCCCTGGCCTTGACGGAAGGCCAGGGCAGAAGGGTGACGTGGGAGAGCCAGGTAAGGGGGAGCCAGGGATGTGCAGTGCGGGTGGCCTGGGAGCCTCAAGCCTCTTGGTAGGAGCATCATGGGCTGTGGGAGCAGCTTGGGAGATGCCAGATGTACATGAACTACTCTTCCTTACTACCTCTCCCCAGGGAAATCAACACAGAGGACAGGTATCCAGGGACTCAAAGGGGATGCAGGTGAGCCAGGGACTCCTGGCATCCCAGGGAACCAGGGCTACCACGGTCCACATGGCCTCCCCGGGCTCCCAGGGCAGCCGGGGCCAAAAGGGAGCAAGGGGAAAGCTGGCAATATCCTGGAGCAGCCACGTCCTGCCTTCTCTGCCTCGCGGAGGTCCCCACCATCTATGGGCAGGACAGTGGTGTTCGACAACATCATCACCAACCAGGAGAACTCCTACAGTCCCCAGACAGGAGAGTTCACCTGCCGTGTCCCCGGGTTCTACTACTTTGCCTACCAGGTAGTCTCCAACGGGAACCTCTGCCTGAGCATCACCAAGAACAGGGAGAACATGGTCAGCTTCTGTGACTACAACAGCCGCAACCTCCTGCAGGTGAACTCGGGCAGCAGCGTGCTCAGCCTGGCCGTGGGCGACCGGGTCTCTGTGAGCACCGACCCTGCCAGGGGCAGCATGATTTACAGCGGCTCTGAGGCAGACAGTGTCTTCAGTGGCTTCATGCTCTTCCCGCGGACGGGCTGATGGACCACCAGTCTGGACCTGCTTAGCACCAGAGCATTGTAGTGTGCGTGTCTGCATGTGTTTTCCCCCTGTGAGTGTGTGGGATGGTTTAGTATCACAGCAAACCAGGACGGCCCCAAACTGAGCCACCAGACAGGTCCTGTGCTTGCACCAATGTCACAAGGTGGCCAGGCTGTGGGTCACCACTGCAGCAGTGAGACTCCTGCTAGTAGTTATCTCTGTGCTGAGCCTGCCCACTCCATCCTGGAGGCAGATGACCCTGGCCCCAGCAGCCCTTTCTGTTCCTGGGTGCTCAGACCCTACACCAGAGGGGACAGTTGTCACTGGGGCCGTTCACCAGCTGTGGGTCTTTACTCCTGAGTGGGAAATCACTGCGTGCCACTGGTTGTGCTACGCTAACCATTGCAAACGTCTTTCTGGCACCAGGCCACTTCTGCCTCTTGCATCTTCCCCATCAGTATAAATAAACCTTTCTTCCAAGACAGATGCTTTGGTTTTCCTTCCTATTCATGCGTCTTCCCCAAACCATCAATGTCCTGGGCCCCTTCCCAAGCTGCCCAGGGAGAGAGAAGCGATCCCAGTTTGACCCTGGCCAAGCACAGACCCCAGCTGCAAAGGCAGAAGGACAGGAGGGAACTGAGCACACAAGCAGAGCTGGCACTTACAGGAAAGGGGAAATCTCTGGGACTAGCCTATGTGTGTCCTTTTCCTGATGAGTCCAAGCTAGCTGTCCTGTACAAGGGCAAATAGAGATCATGCACCTCACCCACATGGTCCTCTCTTGGTATCCACACTCTCCCAGGAAGGGAAAAAGCAGCTTTGGTCCTCCCGCCTTTCAGCAAGGAAGGACAGGGACATCAGGGTGACTGATGGGGTTGTGGGGTGATGGTGGTGGGACTGTGGGGTGATGCTCTTCTCTCTTCAGGTTGGGGTGAGACTAGTGGGAAGTAGGGCAGGCTGAAAGCATCAGGGAAGCCATGCAGGTGTCATGCCCTGGGACTGCTCCTCGAAGGAGCGGCTCCACACATGCCAGGCAGTCAAATATCTCCATTCCTGGAGCATTGAGGAGGAGGCCAGGTCACCTGCAAGGAGCAACACCCTGACCAGGGATGGTGGGACCCCAGTGCATTCATGAGGCAGCAGAGCTGGTGGAACACAGGGCAGAGTGCAGAGAGGACAGCCATCCTGCAGGTCAAAAACCCTCAAGGAGAAATGTTCTTCAGTCACATTGCCTACGGGTGCAGCACCTCCCTTCAGAGCCAGGCAATGACCTTGCACCAGGCCATTGTTGCACAGACGGTTCTGCCTCCACGAAGCTGGAGTGAGGGTTTGCTCCCCATCCGCTTTCTGCCCTTCTGCTCAGAAATGAGTTAAGGATGGGGGAAAGGCAGGTGATTTGCAGAGCAATACTTCCCATGGTGGATGGAGAGTTTGTGGCACATCTCTTGCCAGCGGCTCATCATTGTGCAGTGGCACAAGGGCAGGTCTCACTGGACAGCCGGGAAAGTGCTTGCTCAGAGGAAACAATCAGGCAGGAGGATGTGAAACTCAGCTGGGGGCCAGCTGGGGGTTCTGGGTCCCCAAGGGCCCTTTCCTAACTCTGTGACTTCCTCCAGGAGGGTGTCACGGAGAGTCACCCATACCGTGCTGTGCTGGCAGGCAGTGTCGACAGCAGCCAGAGGGCTCAGCAGCACAGGATCCCGTGCCCTGTTCCCCCCAACAGAGGTAAGAGGTGCTGCAGGGTCCATTCTTCGGGACGGGCTGCATGGGGATTGGGGGTCCAGCAGCATGGCACAGTGATGGGCTATGTGACAGGAGGAGGAGGAGACAAAGGCACAGCCAGGCTGCACACATGTCATGGGGGAGGGTGCATGCTTGTCACTTGCTTGGGGAAGACCCAGTCCCCTGGGCCAGGCACTGTCCTGGGAGATCTCCAGTTGATGGGGGGCTTCACCCTGACAGACAGAGCCAGGAAAGTCAGGCTGCTGCTGGAGGAGGGGTGAGATCATCTGGGTCCAGGGAGCTCCAGCCTCAGTGCAGCATGGTGCAACAGTCTGCAGCAGAGTATGCATTTGCAGGGGGTTCGGGACACTGGACCAGGAGAGCTTGGGGCTGGCCATGGGACCACAAGACCTCATGGCTCCATCCATGCCCAACCCCCCTTGTGCCATCAGGGTCTGCCCTGGGGGTGGTGATGAGAACAGGGTCCATCTCCACATATTCGCCTCCCCACAGCCTGGCAATTGCTAGGGGGGGCAGGCACTGAGGGCACAGCCATCGCAGCCAGGTGCTCCTGGTGCAGTCAGCCTCATAGCGCAGTACCTCCTTTGCCCCATGGCCTGGAGGCCACCCTGCCATGGCTCCTCACCCCAGCACTTTTTTTCTCTTTCTATGCTCCAGAGCACCAAAATGGGGCAGAGCTTCTGGGAGCAGCTCCATCTGGCCCTCACCCTCCTACTCCTCAATTTGGGATCTGCTGTGACCGGAGAAGCCCCTCACAGCTGCTATGGGGCTCCAGGCCTGCCAGGCATGCCGGGTGTGCCAGGCAAGGATGGCCGGGATGGGCTTAAGGGAGCCAAAGGCGAGCCAGGTGAGTGAGCAAGGAGGGGAACCATGCAGGTTGTTGAAGGGGGGCCATTGAGTCCTCTGTGGCTGGTCTGCTTTGGTTTTCAGGCTGTGGAGAGCATCCTCTGTGGACAGGGCAGGAGGAGAGGAGGCTGGAGAGAGGCAACAACCCTCTCCTGCCCAAGGGAAGGAGCTGGAGGAGCCTCTCCCCATATCCTGCCATTGATGCTGGCTCTCTTTCACTCCCCACCACCCCACAGGCATCCCAGCCACTCCTGCAACACAAGGGCCCAAGGGCATGAAAGGGGAACCAGGCAGCCCTGGCTTGCCAGGCAAAACTGGCCCTATCGGTCCCCCTGGTCCCCCTGGAGATCCTGGGATGATGGGCATGGCTGGAGAGCCAGGTATGCCAGGCAGCTACAAGCAGAAGCACCAATCAGCATTTTCAGTGATGAGGCAGACCAGCGAGCACCCCCTGCAGAACGTCCCCGTGGTGTTCAACCATGTCATCACCAACAGCAACCATGACTACAACACCACCACGGGCAAGTTCACCTGCAAGCTCCCCGGCCTCTACTATTTCGTCTTCCACACCTCGCAGACAGCCAACCTCTGCGTCATCCTGTACAAGAATGGGAACAAGATGGCCAGCTTCTGTGACCACAAGACCAACACCATGCAGGTCAGCTCTGGTGGGATCCTCCTCCATCTGGCTGCTGGGAACCAGGTCTGGCTGGCGGTCAATGACTACAATGGCATGGTGGGCACCAGCAACTCTGACAGCGTCTTCTCGGGGTTCCTGCTCTTCCCAGACTAGAGGACCACCAGAACCCACCCCAGCACGCCAACCTCTTTGCCCTGCCCTGCAAATGCTGCTGCTCACCACCAGGCTGTTGCTGATGCTCCAGGTTTCTCTGCTGGGTGGGAAGCCCCAGTGAGGGGGTCAGCCCCAGCCACCAGACACAACTCCCTGGACTGGGGACTGAGCACAGGCAGTTGCTGAACAGGGGGAACAGGCACATCTGGATGCATCTGCACCCAGAATGATGGTGCCAAGCTCCCAGGGTCCTGCTGGCACTGCCATGTGCATCCACCCTGATAAACCCACGTTACCTTCTGCTGCCAGAGCCAGAGGTCTCTCTGCATCTCTCCCCTTCCCATCTGCGTTGCACCAGGGACAGACAGGTGTCCTGGAGCAGGCTTGCAGCAGCACCTTTGCCATGACCCAGCTGTGGAAAGTGTCAATAAAACCTTCCCCAGTGCACCTGGCCTAGCATGTTTTTTCCTCCATGACTTGCCTTTCTGCAGGTGGACCCTACGTGTGGCCAGATGGATGTGGTGTGCATGCTTGCATGTGCATGTGTGCACAACATCTGGACATCTGCATGGCATCATAATGTCCCCAAGCTCTCGCTGGCTTGGCTGCACACCATTCACAACCCTGGCTTTGCTCTGTGGGATAGGACCCCCAGCTGCACTGACTGCAGGAAGGGGATGGCTCCTGTGCCCATGCACACAGCCCCCACCTAGGGGGGGGACCAAGACTCCTCCAAGCAGGGGCCCTGCTACTCCCCTTCCACTCCAAGTGGACGCAATTCAGTTGCAGAGGGCCACAGACCACGCAGCAAACCTGATAGCCATGCCTCTGGTGGCTGGGACATCCCCAGGGTTCCAGCCTCACCAGGGACAGGGCAGGGGAAGCACTGCCAAAGGAGGTCATGGCTGTAGACACCACAGAGGCCACCAAAACCCAATGGAGATTACTCCTGGTAGCACACATTGTACAGTGTGCTTCACCTCCACAAGGCATCAGCAGAAAGCAGTTTTACGGCAGGGTGAAATCATTTCGCATCCCCCCCCAGGAGAGCCTGGGGGGCAGCTTCAAGATGATGGATGCTGAGACCCTGTAGCATCCTGTGGGCCTGCCAGTACCTCCCAGCAGAGCTGGGTATGTAAGGAGAAGCCTGAGGGATGCTAGCTAAGTGCATGCACAGTTCTGTAGTCCTGAGGGGTTACCACAAAGTTGTCTGGAGCTCACAGCAGTGTTCTGCATAGCAAGCACAGCTGAGCAGGACCCAGGGATCCTGCAGGGCAGAGCGGACATCCCTCTGCTCCCTGGGGCCAGAGCTGTATGCCTGAGGGGCCCCAGAGTGCTGTTTGGGGACAGCATGTCCTGTTGAGCTGACAGACAGCATTTGTGGCGGATATGAAAGTGCTACTGAACAAAGGGCAGGAGCTAAAGATAAAAAAGGGATGTGGCCCAGATCCTTTCACAACAGCCCATACAACAGCAGCAAACTTCTGCTTCCTCCCCAGTGGTCACTTCCAAGCAGGACACTGGTGTGTTCTGCTCCATCTCCCGGTCCGTGCAACGAGACGTTCAAGGTAAGAGCAAGCTGTTAGCAAGGCTGAGCCCCAGCTCCCCTCTGCAGGCAGGAGCATGTGGGGAACCTGGCAGCACCAGGGTGACAGCCACCCCCTGCATCACTGGCACTTCACTGTGGCAGAAAAGAAAGGGAGCTGGGGTGGGGGTGGAGTTCCCTGGTGGGACCCCAACCCCTCCTGCCCCACCTAGGGGAGGGGGGAGACGGAAAGGAGAGATGTCAAAGGCCCAGAGGGGTGATCAGGGACTGAGCATCAGTCTGAAGAGTGCCCTGGGGGTGCTCTCCTGCCCTGAGATGCTTTTGTCATCTGTCTGGGCCTGGGATGGGAGCCTGCAGATCAGTCCTTGTACCTGCCACATCTGAATCGGAGCTGTAGTGGCTGGAGGATCCGACTCACTGGCCCCTTTTCCTGCTGACACCAGAGTGTCAGTGCTGGGAAAGTCCACCTGAGGCCAGAGAGTGTGGCTGGGGTGATGTGATGGCCAGATACAGCCCCCAAATGCCCAGCACACCCCACATGCACCTGCACCAGGAGCTGGGGGAAGGAGCTGAGCTGTGGGATGCAGGGAGGGCAGAAGGAAGATGAGACCCCAGGGACTGGAAGCACAGATGACTGTCCCGGTAAGGCTGGTTAGATACTGAAATGCTCCTGGGATGAAGCAGGCTTGTGGCAGGTCACAATGAGAGCCCATAGGAGTTAGGAGGGCAGGTCTGGGGATTTCTTTGCTGTCTGCAAGGAATAAAGCTGTCCCTCAGATATGCTGGTGGAAAGCAAGATCTATCTCCTTGCAGATGATGAAACTGCTCTGGCCTGGGGAAGGATTTTACCCTACAGTTGCGGTCCTAAGATGGGATGGAGAATTTCTGCTCTGAGGGAGCAATGGGGACGCAGAACAGTAGGGACCCGCAGCACATGTCCATGGCAGCAGCACAGCCAGGCTGGACATCAGGCCTCTGGGACAAGACAACCTGTCCCTGGATGTTCATGTGGCTGAAGCTCTGGGCACTTGTAAACTGGTAATTTAAGAGTGGGAAGAGACTGACAAGTCCTCCCATGCCCAAAGGGGCTGGTCCCTCCAAGGCCATCAGGTGAGCACATTTGGGTCTGCAGGAGGATGTTTTCCTTTCCTGATGGTATTACCCAGAAGTGCTCCAGAGCAGCACAGAGTGCCTTCCCTATCCCTCCCACTGCCTAAGGCAAGCCCCTTGACATCCTTCTGTGCTCCAGCAGATGCAGACCATGTGGGTGATGCTGATCTGCCTGGCTGGAGGGCAGCTTGCAAGTGCTACACTCTGCAAGACCTATGGCACCATCCCAGGCATCCCAGGGTCACCAGGACGGCCTGGCAGCAATGGCAGAGATGGGGAGAATGGCCCAAAGGGAGAGCAAGGTAAGGAGGAGGCTGCAGGTGGGGAAAACATTGTCTTGTGAATACCAAGAGCAGGAAAATCATAGAATTATAGAATAGTTTGGGTTGGAAGGGACCTTTAAAGGTCATCTAGTCCACCCTCCCTACAATGAGCAGGGACATCTTCAACTACATCAGGTTGCCCAGAGCTCCATCCAACCTGACCTTGAATGTTTCCAGGGATTGGGCATCTACCACCTCTCTGGGCAACCTGTTCCACTGTTTCACCACCCTCACTGTAAAAAATTTCTTCCTTATATCCAGTCTAAATCTACCCTCTTTTAGTTTAAAACCATTACCCTTTGTCCTATTGCAACAGGCCCTGCTAGAAAGTTTGTCCCCATCTTTCTTATAAGCCCTCTTTAAGTATGGAAAGTCTGGTATAAGGTTTCCCCAGAGCCTTCTCTTCTCCAACTCTCTCAGCCTTTCCTCATAGGAGAGGTGTTCTAGCCTTCTGATGATTTTTGTGGCCTCCTCTGGACCCGCTCCAACAGGTCCATGTCCTTCTTGTGCTGCGGGCTCCAGAGCTGGACGCAGGGCTCCAGGTGAGGTCTCACCAGAACAGAGTACAGGGGCAGAATCCCCTTCCTTGACCTCCTGGCCACACTTCTTTTGATGCAGCCCAGGATACAGTTGGCTTTCTGGGGTGCAAGTGCACATTGCCAGCTCATGTCCAGCTTTTCATCTACCAGTACCCCCAAGTCCTTCTCCACAGGGCTGCTCTCAATCCATTCATGCCCCAGCCTGTATTGATACCAGGGGTTGCCCCGACCCAGGTGCAGGACCAGGCAGTGCCAGGCATTGGAAAGCAATCCATTTGCCACCAGTCCCAAAGGGTATTATCAGGTGGGGGTGATGCTTGGGGACAGAAGGAGCTGAACAGACCAGAGCACCCTGAGGAACCTGGAGAGGGAGGGTGGACGAGAGCAAGGAGTGTCATGCCTGCTGGATGGGTGGTCTCTGCTGATCTGCACCCCAGCACAGGTACTGGCGGTTTCCTTCCCACTACCTCTGCAGACCCCTGGGGCTTGGCTGCAACCACAGCGACTCTTTCTTCTATTTTCTAGGTCCCCCTGGCCAGGTGGAGCATGAAGGAGACAGGGGGGAGAAGGGAGACCCAGGAATGCCAGGGCATCCTGGGAAGATTGGTCCCAAAGGCCCCCAGGGTTCAAAGGGATTACCAGGTCCCATGGGACCCCCTGGCCCTCAAGGGGACTCTGGTGACTACAAGACCACCCTCAAGTCTGCCTTCTCTGCTGCCAGGACCGTCAGCTCCTACCCACGCCGCGATCAGCCCATCCGCTTCGACCGCATCTTCACCAATGAGAAGGGCCACTATGAGAACCGGTATGGCCGCTTCACCTGCCGGGTCCCAGGCATCTACTACTTCACCTACCACGTCACCTCCAGGGGCAACCTGTGCCTCAGTGTGAAAAAGGGCCGGGGTGGCAGCAGGGGTGAGAAGGTGGTGACCTTCTGCGACTATGTGCATAGCAGCTACCAGGTCACCACAGGTGGCGTGGTCCTCAAGATGGCAGCAAACGAGTCCGTTTGGCTGGAGCCAACGGAGAAGAACTCCCTTGTGGGGATTGAAGGGTCCGACAGCATCTTCTCCGGCTTCCTGATCTTCCCCGAGGTTTAGCCCTCTGATGGTGTCTCTCTGCCGCCCTTCCCCTGCTGCTGGCTGGCCCCTGCAGGGCTGAGGACTCCCCTGAAAATGACTCTTTGCTCCAGAGTTGGTGCCCTAAGCCCGTTGCTGCCGGTCTTGCACATTAAATGACAGCTCCTTGTGCTGCTGCTTCCTTCCTGCCTAGGATTTGCCTCTTTCCTCCCAAAAAAATGCTCAGATACCCAGGGCATTGCCTCCCGCACCCCTGGGTGCAGCCTGGGCTTATTAGCATCTCATTAGTGCTGAGCAGAGCCAGGCAATTCATGCAGTTCCTGCTGCAGCCCACGCTGAGTATCTCCTTCCAGAGACACCCAGAGAAAGTCCCAGCCCAGGGTTAGGAAAACACGGAGAAGAAGCCTGGTCTCTAGTTGGGGGCAGGACACAAGACACAGTGGGAAAATTGAGGCCACTGGGTACTGGTGGTAGATGGGGAGATGCTGGACATGGTGCTGTACTGGAGAGCCCTGAGGCGGGTAGGATCTGGGGACACCAACCTCTAGACTTTTTTTGAGGTGGTGGTAACAATAATATCCACAGAAGGTTGTCAAAGTTTGTGAGAAGATGAACCAGGTGTACATGGGGAAGCCAGGGCTTGATGTCATGATGGAAGAGGTGTGGGGCACATGGCTATCCCCTGGTGCAGCTGGGCAGGGTCCATAGCAGCCCCATAACCCCAGCAGAGGACCTACAGCACAGCCAAGCCCCCCTGGAGATGCAAGGACCTGAGGACCTCCAGGTGAATAAGAGCTGAGGACCCAAGGATGTCCCTGTCCCAGGGGAAGGTGACAATCCAGCACTGTATCTAGGTGGGGGTTTGCCTCCAGCCCCCAGCCCAGCCATGGCAGGTGGCACCAAGAGCTGTGGGGCGTGAAGCCATAGGGGGGTACACGGAGTGTGAAGCTGCAAGGGTGCAGATGGGGTGCTCAGGATGTAGGAGAGATTTTGTGGGGATCTGGGATTTGAAAAGGGCTGACTGAAGGGGGTGATGATAAAGGGTATTGTGGGGGGAGGGGACGGTGGGGATGGAATATGGGCTGGCTTTTAGGAAGCATCGTTACTGGGCTCTCGGGGCCTCCTTATGGGTCCAGGGCCCCACAGCGCTGGGCTGCACCGGTCTCCCTGCCCCAGCGCAGGACAGTGCCTCCCAGCCTTGCCTGGCACTGGTGCGGCCAGGCTGAAGGCTCCAGCACCGGCCGGGATGATTTGCCGGCAGGTGGCACTGGAGACTGGACAGCCCTCACCTCGCCGGCTCGAGCATGCTTGTCTGCAGGCTGGGAGGGCAAAGCTTGCAGGGACCGGACAGAAGTCTGAGGCTCAGCTCTGCGTTGCCTGTAAGGTCTGGGAGGAGGCACCGGGCAGGATTAGTGCCACCTCTTGCAGCCCTGGGTTAATGCTTTGTCCTTCCCACAGCAAAATCTGTGGCTTCGGTCCCCAGGGGTGCAGCCACCCTGTGTCCCCAGACCTCTACCTCCTATCAGAAAGTTGGAGCAGACGTGTTTGGTGCTGCATCCCAAAGCTCTCCCTGTGCCAGAGCACTGGGCTGCTTTTAAAATGCAGCTGCACCACTCACGCGATTTTGCAGCTGGAGACGCAGCATCCCAAATAAAATCAGGTCAGCAGGGCAGGTGGAGGAAAAGAGTAGGTATTTAACCCCCAAAACAGAGGCTGGGCAGCGTACACGAGCTAAGTCTCCTGAACTCTCAGCAGGTCTGCAGGACACACCAAACCAAGGAGCAGCTGATACACTGGAGGGCAGGGCTGCCATTCAAAGAGCCTTGACAGGCTGGAGAAATGAGCTGGCAGGAACCTATTGACATTTGATGGAGACAAATGCAAAGTCCTTCTTCTGGCATGGGATAACCCCACGCAATAGGACAGACGGGGGGGGGGGCAGGAGGAAGCTTTGCAGGAAGAGATCTGGGATGCTGGTGGACAGCAAGTTGAAGCTTTCTGCCTTTCCGAGTAATTGATATAATAATTTTGGACTTTTGAAAAGGTCTTTGTCAGGACCCCTCTGGAGTGGAACTGGTTTTATTTTTAAAACTAATGTCTGGCCCAACACCAGCACAAGCCAAATGGTCTTGGCTGTACCTGGAGAGAGTCAGAGGGTAGTGCAGGTACCAGCTGTCTCTAAAGTGCAGCTCACTGTGCTTATGCAGCTGGAAAACAGAGGTGCACAGGGCATTGCTTCCTCCTGTGGGTCTCAGCCAGCACCCAGCAACGCCACCTCAAGCATTAGCTCCATGGGACGGCAGCTGTCTGCTCCCCTGAAGCTGCCACTGCATGGACCAAGGAGCAGCACACCTCTCAGGTATCCAAAAGAGAAGAGAAAAGGGGGCCAGAGGGCCATGAGCAGCTGGGGCAGGTGGTGGTCCATGCAACATCACTGTTCAGTTCTTCCAGGGCCACTCAGTGCAGGCAGCATGTTTCTGAACTGGCAGGAAGCCCTAAAGCCCCAGGCCTCCACCCCAGGGCAGATGGAGAGGACCCCCTCTACTCTCAAGCTATTACAGCACTCACTGAGGCCAGAGCCAAAATGCAAAATGCAGGTCCGATAGGACCATCCACAGCAGGATCCTTGGTGGCACTCAGGGCCACAGCAAGAAAAATTAAAATCGATCTGGGTAGCTAGGTGCTGCACTGACAGTGACACGTTGCCTGCTTGATGTTACCCAGGAAAGGCAGGACTGCTACAGCCCTGCTCTCAAACCTCCCCCACCCTGCACAGTGGTACGTAATTAATTATTCCATGCAAAACAAAGCAATCTTGGAACAACACAACCATAGAATCATAGAATCATAGAATCGTCTAGGTTGGAAAAGACCTTTAAGATCTTCCAGTCCAACCATTAACCTACACTACCAAGCCCACCTAAACCAATCAAGGGTAGACTAGACTAAACCATATCCCGAAGTGCCACATCTACCCGTTTTTTGAACACTTCCAGGGATGGGGACTCCACCACCTCTCTGGGCAGCCTGTTCCAATGCTTGACCACCCTTTCCGTAAAGAAATTTTTCCTAATTTCCAGTCTAAACCTCCCCTGGTGCAGCTTGAGCCCATTTCCTCTCGTCCTATCGCTAGCTACTTGGGAGAAGAGACCAACACCCACCTCACTACAACCTCCTTTCAGGGAGTTGTAGAGAGCGATAAGGTCTCCCCTCAGCCTCCTCTTCTCCAGGCTAAACAACCCCAGTTCCCTCAGCCGCTCCTCATAAGACTTGTTCTCCAGACCCTTCACCAGCCTTGTTGCCCGTCTCTGAACACGCTCCAGCACCTCAGTGTCTTTCTTGTATTGGGGGGCCCAAAACTGGACACACTATTCGAGGTGCGGCCTCACCAGCGCCAAGTACAGGGGGACAATCACCTCCCTGCTCCTGCTGGCCACACTATTCCTGATACAAGCCAGGATGCTGTTGGCCTTCTTGGCCACCTGGGCACACTGCTGGCTCATGTTCAGCCGGCTATCTACCAACACTCCCAGATCCTTTTCGGCCAGGCAGCTTTCCAGCCACTCCTCCCCAAGCCTGTAGCGTTGCATGGGGTTGTTGTGACCGAAGTGCAGGACCTGGCACTTGGCCTTGTTGAACCTCATACAGTTGGCCTCGGCCCATCGATCCAGCCTGTCCAGGTCCCTCTGCATTAACAGGAGAGTTGGAGAGAAACCTGTCGCAGGGTCAGGTGCAGCCTGGGGGTGAGGACGCCAGAGAGGGGAAGCTCCACATTCACTGTCTCTCAGGGAAAAGACCAATTTGCATCTTTAATTAATTCTTTACATCTTACCCATGAGTGTTTGTCACTCACCAAACTTTAACCTGGCCACATCTGCACCCATTGAATAGATGAGCAGGTTTTGTTCTCACCCAGGACCTGACAGAGCTGTCGCAGTGCCCTGTGCATGCTCCCTGCGTGTGCTGTCTCTGTGCTCACTCACACCAGCCTGCGCATGCTTGCATTGTGCACCCGTGCACACTCACCCTGCTCTGTGCACAAACTTGCTGCTCTGTGCATGCTCATGCAGCTGCTCTGTGCGTGCTCACTGTGCACACTCACCCCACTCTCTGCACATACTCGCTGCCCTGTGCGCACTCACACTGCACGCTGACCCTGTTCTGTGCATGCTCACTCCGCCCTGTGCATGCTCTCTGCAGATCTGCCCTGACACCCATGTTCTGCTTCTCTTCTCTCCCTTTTGATTTTTTCTCTTTATTTTAATGGCATCACAGGTGAAACTGGAGCAGCAGTGCTTCCTCATGGTCAAGCCAGAGCTAAGCAATAAAGCTTCACTCATCTGTGGAGTCAGGTCTCCATGAAGGTCTGGGATGTGCCCAGACAGAGGCCATCAGATACTCAGCAGATGGTGTGGTAGAAGTTGAGACGGGTGGTGTTTTGAGGTGAATTCAGAGCAGGAGTTTTAGGCTTGTAAGTATTTTGCCAAGCTGCAGCTAAGCAGCTGTGGGGTGCTTTGGTCTCTTAGTGCTGGAGGTCACACAGACTCCGTGAGCTGATTGGGACAGAGACTTAACCGGGAGCACAGCTGTGTCACCCAGTCACCCTGCCCCATCACGTACCAGATGAAGGTGTCCAGTGACACCAAAAATCAGCAAGTGCTAAGGACAATTTCTGGAGACTCACTGCAGCCAGGCACTGGTTTGGTCCGAAGCTCAGTTGGAGCAAATCTATTGATGTGCAAAGACACTGGCGGAGAGCTCTCAGGATTTTAAAATAAAATCTTCCTATTTCAAGGCATATAGCAACAAGGATCAGCAAGAATATCACATGGTGGTTTCCCCTCCATTGGCTAGCTGGAGTTTTGAGGGTTTTCTCTTTGCCACAGTTCCAGTCCAGTGTAAGCAGGACTCTGGAAGGATCTGATGTGGTGGAGCATGTAAGTGGCTATTGATATTCATGGAAACTGAACTGGAGAGATCAAAGTACGGCCGTGCTGTTTGTCAGCAAGATTCAGGCAGGGATGTCAGTCCCACAGTCTGGTCTATCACCACTAGCAAACACCGTGGCACCCGCAGTGTCTGATCTGTTTGCACTGAGCCCAGTCAGTCCGCAGTACCTGCTACCCAAGGAAAAGCCCTTCCTAAACCATCCTTGGTTGACGTCCATCCTTGCTGACATCATACAGCCACAGCCGTGCTGCCTGGCAGGGTCTTCTGGAGGCCATGTAGTGCAGCCTCCCATGCAAGCCCTACCTAACAGCCCTTCTCCCACATAGCTCATGATGTTGCTCCTAGATGCAGGGATGCTTTTCCCCTGCCAGCAGCTCCCTCTGAACAGCCCACAAGCATTTCCTTCCCTTCAACCTCCCAGCACCAAGGCACAGTCACTGCTGCCAAGCTGGCAGCTGCTCTCCACCTTCTCCTCTGCCCTTGGGCAGGGCTGTGTACCGAGTCATTGCATTTTTTCAGTGTTCTTCCTTCACTCCCCTTCCCCAAACTGTTATATCAAGCAGGAGGCATACGGGAAACCATGCACAGGTTCAGTGCTGTGCCACGATGCTGGTACACTCTGGGCAGAGGTGTTACTGGGGCAGTGCGCCGGGCTGTGCTTGCTGTGAGGGTTGCAGACACCAGTGGGATGCAGTGGAACCAGTGCAGGTTAGGTGGAGAGCGAGGCCACACACGGCTGCTTCATTGTCAGCCAGGCAGGAGCTCCCCGCATGGATCCCCCGGGTGCACTGGCTCCACTGGAGGATGAGACTGGTTGCAACCTCAGTGCGACTCACATGGAGTTTGATACAGCAGGAACCAGTCTGAGACAAGAAGGAAGTTCAGACAACACCTCCTATCCCAAATCTAACCTTAGGGCTTCTGTTTGTTTCCCCCATCCTCACACAGGCTTGGATTTGAATCTGAATGGGAAGGAGCAATTGCTTCTTTTGCCTGGAGCAACACAGGCTGGCTTGTCTCCCACTTTGAGCTGCACAGGGAATTCCTGCTTTTCCTGGCCCCTCTGCAAGGACTGGTTGCTGCAGAGCTCTGCTCTGGACTGGCCACCAAGGGGTTAAGTCCCAGCCCTTTTTTTTCTGCTCTGCCTCCTTATGAGGAACAGCCTTTGCAGGGCTGCAGAAAGGCTCTTTCTTTCCCCAGCAGATCTCTGGGAATGAAAAGTCTGTGTTCCAGATATTAAATTACTCATAAAATAGTTGGCCTGTCCCCGGGGCGGCTCCGCAAGCCCCCAGCCCCCGCCGCCCGCTCTGACGGGCTGCTGATGTGCATCTGCATGTCACCTCCTGCTACAAGGTCAATCTCTCCAATTTAAAGCAGCAACGTTGGAAAGCAAACCAGATTTCAGCCGGAATTAGCTTCAAATGGAGCATTCAGGGGACTTGTGCTGGCAAGGGAGCGCAGGAGGGGAAGGACCAGCAGTCGGGCTGTGGGGTGCTGCCATCCTGCTGCTGCAGCACCCCGTGGCGGGGCACCCCACGCAACCCTGGGGCTGGACTAAGGAGGCAGGGATGCTGCCAGGGGAGAGGATGCTCGGGCATCCCTAACCCTATGGTGTGGGGTGCATCTGGGCAGGGGGGTGGGAAGGGCTCAATCCCTTCCCCCTTTGCAGCCCCAGCCCATGGCCCTGGGTGGCGGAGAGCTGCTTTGCCCCCGTGGGAGGCCACTTGGACCAGCGCGGCCATCGGTGACCTACAATCCGGCGCGGGTGCGAGGCGGGGCGGAGGGACAGAGGTTTCCATGGGGATGTGCGGGGATGGGAAGCCTGGCCAGTGTTCAGCTCCAGGCACAGCTCGCCTCGACATTGGGCTCAGCTCCTTCCACTCCGCTTCCCGCTGCCTCCCACGCTCCTGCCGCCCGGCGCCTGCTGACAGCCGAGCAGCATCTCTCCAGCCTCCACCCTTGAGTAGAGCAGCAGCAGAAGGGGATGCAGGAGAGCCGGATGGGAGCATGGCTTGGTCCTGCCTGTCCCAGTGCATGTCCTTAATCACTTGGGGGATGCATCTCAATGAGCTTGGATTTGCCAACCTCACCCCATGCATGCAGGCTCCCATGTGGTCCCAGCGTGGTGAGACTGGGTGCCTTGCTGGGGATCCTCTCGGCTGTGATGCAGGTCTGGGCTGTTGGTGAAACCCCAAAACCAGCACTGGAGATGTGACAACGTGGGTCTGGGAGAGCTCTACGTAGCCCTGCGCTCCTCTCCAGAGGTTTGCTGTGTTTTGCAAGAAAAAGGAAAGCCAAACCTTTTTTTTCTTCTACTGCTGGCTCCTGGGGACAAATCAGTGACCACCCTGAATGCCTCAGTTTCCCCACAGGAAGGAACAGACCCTGCTGTGTCGCATACCCTGTCCTATGAGCCTCGCTGGAGAGACGTGTGGGTTTCAGCCCTCGTTTTGCAGTACACGCTGGGAAGACGAGCCATGATCTCAGCCTATGTGAGCCTGTGAGACAAGCCCCAAGCCCCATCATTATCACATATGTAGCCATGTGCCTCACATGACATGAGTCAGAGGCTCACGTGAATTAATACGCAGTGCACGTAGCAGGCGTACGCACCAAATGCAAACCACTCAAACACCATGCAAAGCACAACACACTTTCAGCATGCAGCGCGAGAGCAATGCACAAGCAGGCTGGGCAGTCAGTACTGGGATGGAAGAGACCAGGATTGCTCTCAACAGCCTCCCGCTGCCCTAAATCTTGCATTTACATGCAGAGGAAAAAAAGAAAGCAAGCAAGACAGCTAGAAGCCTACAACGCAGTGAGACACAGCCATGTGCAGCCTCGCGAGGGCTGCTACACCACAGAAGGGTCCCCCGGGAAATGCGTGCAACACGCACGGACACATACCTGAAATACCCATCTGGTTTTTGAACGGGGATTATCTGCGAGTCTGCAGTCCTGGCTGACTCGGAAAGAGCAGGGGCTGGAGCCCTAGAGTGAGGGCTCGGAAAGCAGCCCCCAAGGGCTGAATGCCGCTGCCCAGTGCTCCCTTCTGTTCCCATTATGTGCCAGGAGCGCTTTTGTCTGGGGATGCTGGCATGTGTAGTCACCAAGGAGACGGGAACAGTAGCGGGTCATCAGCGGCACTTCCAGGCGAGTCGGGAGGGAGCTGGACAGCCCTGCACATCCCCGAGCCAGCAGTGCTGGGCTGGAGCTGCACACCCGCCATGGACTGCATGGCCAGGTGTCCTCTGCTGTGCGAGGTGACCCTGTGTGATGGATCCCTCCCTGCAGCCTGGGGAGGCCCATGAGGGCTGGGCTGAGAGTCAGGCTCTGGGAACATGAGGGTTTTGTGCAGTTTCATCTCCTGGAGACCTCCCAGCTGTACAAAGCACCAGGCACCACCCCAGCATCCACCAAGACCTGGACTCTGTTCCTGTCATGATACCTAGCTCTGCCTGGCGCTAGGGTGGAGCTGCCAGTGCCACCAGCTGCCTGCAGTGGAACACGGTCCCTTGGGACGTAGAGGGAGAGCATGGGCCACTCTGGCTGCAGTGCTGGGTGCCTCCTCCCCACCCTGGGTTCCTCCTCCCCCCTGACCTTGGGTGCTGGCCTTGCACTTGGAAGAGCTCCTTGGAGAAAGGCATGGATCAGCTGGCCCTTCCCAGTCCCAGATGGTCTCCTGAGGCAGGCTGGGTGGCCAGGAGCAGGTGTTTTTCTCTCTTTCTAACATCCATGTAGATCCACCACAACTGCTCCGACTCTGTCCCCAGGCTCAGTATGAGTCCTGGAAGTTCTTTGGTCCTTGGGTCTCCACCTCCACCACCGCTTGTCCCTCAGCTTTGCTGAAAAACAAGTCCTAGGAGCTAAAGCTATAGACCAAACAGTGTTTTCCCATACAGGACTTCATATCTATTTTTGTTTTGATTCAAAGGACCTGTGTCCTCACTGAGCAGAGAAAGAGGGGAAAGAAAAGCCTTTTTGAAGGAGAAACAAATGCCAGGGAAGTTTGTGAAATGGTGTAGCACCCTTCTGCCTTCACAGCCCCAACATGCAGCCACCAACAATTGTCCCAAAAGGCAATGGAGACAGATGCTCCTGTCATTTCCCAGGCTGGAACCTCAGGGGAGGATGCAGAGCATAAGTGAGAAGGTGGGGTGGGGGTTATCCAGGAGGCTTGTCCTCCTCCTTTAGGCAGACTTCATCGTCCTATGGCTCCCATCAGGGTCTTGTGTGGTTCATTCTCCATTCTCAGCCTTTTCCCTTGTTGTTTTTTTTTTTTTTTTTCCCCCTAGTAAATGCATTATAGGAACATCAGATATGTCTGAATATTGTGCATTCATGACCCCAAGGACCTCTACTAGAGCATCCGAGCACCCTGAGCCCAGGTGGACAAAAGTGTCACCCATTTATTATTAACACATTTTGGTTTCTGATTCTGGATTCAATATATTTAATTTTCAAAGGCAGCTTGTGTTGTTCTGGGTTTTGCTCATTTTTTTCTTGCCAGCACTAAAATATGGGTGCTGTCAAATAACCAATACTTCCCCAAGCTGAATTTCTTATTAAGTGTCCAAGTTTTTTCCTTGATTGTAGTTTTGCTGCATCATCGCTTGTGCCTAGGAGTGTTCAGAGGGACTGAAGTAAATGTCAGAGGAGGCAGGCAGTGCCCCCCCAGGTTTCCTCTAGCAAATTTCAGCTGTGGAAGATCAACCTCCAGCCCAATGAGCCAGGTTCAGCTGCATGTCTGGCTGCTCACAGTGTGGCACAACTACTTGGCACAGCTTCTCAGTGCAGCCTGAGAGCTTCAGCAGAGGTTACAACTGCTCTGCCTCTCTGCAGGACCACCGAAGCACCCTCCTTACTTCTGGTCTTTTAGCCCCACTGTCAGTGTGGTCCTGAAGTCCTCACTCCCTGATGCATCTGCAGGCACATCCTTTCTGCATGCCCTTGGTCAGGGGTTTGCCAAGTCAAGGTGATCTGCTGCAGGACATAGGCTGTGCAAAAGAGGGTTTAGGGTCAGTGGTCTCTTTTGGTCTGGGACAACGTCCATCAGCTGTCAGCAGCTCATTGTCCAGCAATGTGGATCCTCTGGTGTGTAGTAAGTAGTCAGAAATTGCACTGAAACCCTGTAGTGGAGACATTGATTAACCTCTTCAGCATGTGCTCTCCAGAGTGGATTTTCCTGTGTCTGGCAAGGTATTGAAGCTCTTGCTGACACCTTTACACAGTTTGGTTAAACAGTGAGCAGCCCAGGCTGTTATTCATAGAATAGTAAAATTCCCAGTCTTGTAGAATACTCAGTCTCAGCCAGCCCGGCACACCCTGCCAGGACCATGCAAGCTTGGAGGCCACCTTAGCTGGGGCGTGATGCCCTGCAAGCATCCTTAGAGTGACATTTCGTGGTGCACAGTCACTTTGCCTCTGGCTGCTACAAATGTTTCGCTGCTCTGCCAGACATGGTGCGTGCACTACACTTGCACTGGAAATTTTCCCAGGCCTGACATATATGTCATATAACTGCCTTTGAGCAGCTGGCAAGCAAACGAGGGGACATGTTGGAGCACAGTCCAGAGTGAGAAGGGCGATAGGTATGCTTGTGCATACTTCCATTTCCAGCACAGGTATATGCTTCGGGGCCCTGTTGTATGCCCTGAAAATACAAGACAAGGCTCAGGAGCAAGCGCAAGTTTTGGGGTGGACTATTTGACATCTCTGAGCTGCTGAGGCTATTGTGCAGCTTATTTTTGCTTCCCTCTTAACTGAGGACTGTCTGCTGCAATACAAAGGGCAAAATGCTGCAGCAGGAGACGGCTGTGTTCAAGCCAAGAAAACCCAGCCGACATTTTTCTCCTTCCCTGGCTTTACCACTAGATGTCATAGGAAAAGCAACATTGCTGGCCTTGTTTGGCTCTCCCGGATGGGATTTTGGGGGGCTAGCAGGTCCTCCTCCCACCACTGGACAGGCAGCATCTTCCCAGCCTCCGCCTCGGTGGCCCTTGCAGGGCTTTGTCTGCCTGCAGAGCCCCTGGAAAAACCAACGCCAGGGATTCAGGGTTCAATGGACATTGAAATGCAACTGAAACCTTTTTTCCCAGCGCCTGGCTAAGCCGCCCGCTCGGACCCTCCCAGGAGGGAGCCGCACGTCACCCTTTCTCAAAGGGGTGACGCTGTCATGCTGGGACCTGCGACACCTACAGCAATATGGTCCCCCCAAACAAGTTGGACAAACAAGGCCTTTATAGGCACTTTCTTTTCTTCTGGAGTGGAAGGGAGAGAAGCCGGGGGAGAACTCGGGGGCGTCCCACTGCAGCGGAGCAGCACACAAAGGCTCGCAATGAAAGGGGCACCGACAAATCCTCTTAGGGGCTTCGCTATGTGCACATTCATATCCCGGCCCCATCTGCCGGGGGGGGATCCCCGGTAGCGGGGGCGGGGAGAGGGGCTCTCCTTGCCCTGCACCGCCAAAGCAAGCAAAGCACATTCAGGGAGTGAGAAAGGGATGAAAAGGAAGAAAGGCCATGCCACGCTGCTGCAGAGCCTGGCGGTAAATGCAGCTCTGCCGATGCTGTGGGGAGGGGGTCTTGCTTATGGGGGGAGGGGAAGGCAGCTTTAGCAGGGGCTGACCCCCCCTTGGCCCTCAGGGTTGAGACTGGAGTAGGGGGGAGCCTTCCCAGGGGAGCAAGGTGGGCAGGGCGAGAGCCTGGTGCCTCTGGGCCGAAGAGCGATGCTGGCACCCTGGGCAAGAGGAACACCCTGCATAGGTTTAATGGTGCCTTCACTGGGACCTGGTGGGAACTGGTGGGACTGCAGGAGGGTGGAGGTGACCTGGTCCCCTGGGAAGCCTATGCGCTCAAGATGGTGCTCAGTCCCACGTGAGCCAAGCCGTGCTGGGGCATCATAGACCTGCTGCACAATTCCTGGGGGATTAGGGAGCCTTGTGGGGCTCTGGACAGGCTCACGGGCATCCAGCATCACACACCCCTCAGAAGCCAGAGTAAAGGCACATTTCATGTGGATGAGGTTAGAAGGATGGGATCCTATCCGCCATCCTACCATCAGAGTGCGAGCAGGTGCCTGACATTTCCTCGAAGCCAGCAGTTGTCAGGACTGGAGGACCTGCATGTGGGACCACAGGAGAAGGTGGGCAGCAGCTTCCAGAGCCTGGAGCCAGGCGTCCAGGCAGGGCAAGGATATTCCTGTGTCTGTCAAGGCAGCGCTTTAGTCTACCAGGGCTTTCAGCTCCTACAGAGACCAAGCAGAGCTAACAGGACTTGAGTTTCTTACCAAGACAGGGGAAAGCCAGGGACACTTTTAGTCTGGTCTGGAGAAACCATCTGTCTCTTCCTAGAAGCAGATGATGAATGTGACTCAGTAAATAACACACATTGATACCACTCGTAGGTGCTGTCTCCTACAGGTTTGCACTCGTTGGACCTCTTCTTTTTCCTGCCTGTCCTGCAGCCTCAACTCTCTTTGCATTGTGCATTGGTGAGTACAAGAAGGTGTCTAAGCTGAGTCAGTCTACACCAGGGATTTACTCTCTGCTTCCCCAGGCTCAGGGCAGCCACTCTGTGGTGCTCAGACACAGGTGAGCAGATCATGAAGGTTAGGCCAAGGTGGGAGCTTTTGGAAAGCACAGCAGGGACAAAGCCCAGGCAACCTAAGCCCAGCCTAAGTCTTCTGCTTCTCATGGGGGGGACTGGTGTGCTTGTCTAGCGATGCCAGTGACTTGCACATACTGCAGCAGTATGGAGAGAGTGGGGAAGACGTGATGTTCTCTCTCATATGGGCTGAGGATTTAATTACTGCAGCTAAGGCAGCTTGTGTCTCTTTCTAGCCTGGCGCCAGTCCAGTCCAGGGAGCGGTCCTTCCTCTCTGGTGGCCTGGAGCCAGTGCTCCAGGAGCCCTTCCAATTCTGCTGTGATGTGGTTGGGTCATGCACTGGGAGAACATCTCTTTCCTGCAGCTGGGTGGGGATGTCAGGGAAGGAGGACAAAGTGCTGGAGAAGCAAAGAGGATCAGGGTGCCCCAGGCTGTGTTAGGTCTCTTCGGGAAGCAGTGGAGCAGAGAGACATGAGCAGGAGTGGGGCTGAGGTTGGCATGTGGCTGCTTTGGGCAGTCCCATTAGGGTCCCTGAGGCTTTCAAGCATGTGGCTGAGGGAAGTGTGCAGGGGTGAAGTGGTAGGAGCTACTTCCTACCTGGGGAGCTCCAAAACCCTGTGATCAGTGGTGGATAGCAATGGGTATGTCTATTTTCTGCAGGATGCTGTTCTCTACTGCATGCAGAAATGACTCATGAGCAGGTTGGGTAACTCCTGGTGCCAAGCTGGTGATGAAGGTCAGACAGTCTGTGCGTGGCTCTCCCGGGTGAGACAGTGGGAGACACAAACAGTGATGAACTGAAGGAGATAAGGAAGATGAAGGATAAACAGCCTCTTTGGAGGGCACCACATGCCACCTACACCAGTTTGATGAGTGATGCCGATGCAAAGGATGGCACAACACATAACCTGAGCTTGCAGTGTAATCTCTCAGACCCTGGGGACTGCTTGTGTATCCATCCAGGTAGCCAGCTAGTTCACCAGCACAGCCTGGTCCGTTCAAACTGTGAAAGGAAAGGTCTGTGAGAAGGACTCACAGGTAGGCTTAATTTAGCTGCTGAACATGAACTATCAGATAACTTTGAGCTGTGACTGGCCTGGATGCATTTGGAAGAGCCAGCTGGAGCAGTTCTTCCACAGGTGGGAGAACAAGTTGTGTTTGTCACACCTGGCTATTCCAAAAATTGTGATGTGCGTGGGAGGAAGGAGGGGTGCAAGAACGTTGTTGGCGACTCTTTCTACCGAGGATCTCATGTCAGTGCAATGGGACCAGTGAAGTGAAGTCAGAGAGCAAAACCCTCAGCCTGTGCACAGTACCTCCTCCCCACACACCAAACATGACCTATGGAAGGTGTCCACCTAACCTCTTTGCAGTCTATTAACCCTGAGGGCTCGCCTATGCCATGACCTATCACAGGAGGAGGTGTCAGCCTTGCTTTCCACTTCAGGGCTGTGGATGCTGTCTGAATGCATGACAACACCTCGCATCTGAAGGGAGAGGTTAGACCCCTGTAGGTACCCACCTCCTTGCTTGCTCCCCTTGCCATTGCTCTCAGAGAAGGGAGCTGACTTAGCCCTAGGCAGTTACTCTTGCCCCAGCTAAATCTGCACTTTGCAAGGCTAAATAAGCCATCAAAGGCTGTACTTCCCTACGTATGGTCCCAGACCTCTTTGCTCCCTCCAGGTGCCCCAAAAGCCCCTAAAGCTGAGAAACACACAAGCTGTTTCACTTCAGCTCAACTCGCTTAACTTGCCATACATTTCATTCCTTCTGCAGAGAAGCCTGTCTTCTGGCAGTGGAAGAGTGCTTCCCCAATCACACAGCATCTCCTCTCCAAGAGCTGGTTTCGCTATGTTTCTCCCCCTGCCATGCACACACCCTGTTCTGCTTTCTCCCGTGGAAAGATGAGCAGACAGGGGTGTGCTATGACCGATGAGTTCAACCATAACAAGGTCACTAAGAGCTGCAGACAGAGAAGCAGTGTTTTCTCTTTTCGAGCTCTCAGCAAAGATGAGAGAGACCTAGGAGATAAATGTCCATTGAACCAGGAGTCCTGGGGGATGAGCAGGGAGGGAAAGACTCCACCACCTCTGCTGCCCTCTGAGTCTTTTGCATGCCCATCGCTCTGCTGAAGCTCAGGCAGCTCATGCAAGGGGAGAGCTGTGCTGACGGACTGAGGGGGACTGAGCTCTGGATATCATGCAGCTGCTGTTTAAGTGCCAGCAAGCAGCTTTAGAGCTCTCCGTGTGCACACAACACAGGACCCAGTTTGGACGTTAACACTGTTGGGCTGTGCTAATGGCCTTGACAGTCAGACAGAGAGTTTATGAGAGTTCGAGACAGGTCAGCAATGGCCACCCCACAGCTCTCCATGCCACCTCCTGCCCCACTGCTGCCATCCAGCCCCTGGGCTTCCCTCTGTATTTACAACCGCTTCTCCTGACCCCCTGGCCAGTACTGGAGAGACTTTCCCCACCCCACCTGCTGAGCCTGCACCTGCCTTAAATTCAAGAACATTTAGGCAGACCACCTTGACTTGCTGGTCTGCGTGGTGCTTAGCAGCTCTTGTCGGGGGAGCTCTCCTTTGAGGACCAGAGCTGCTGGAGGTCACTGAACACAAGGGAAAATTTATGTATCCTCAAGACTTAGGCTCAAAATGAGGAAACCAGCTCCACAGGCCAGGGCTGCACCATCCCAGGGGCTAACACTTGTGACCACTGCCCAGGGCTAGGTTCATGTGAAGGTCTGCTGGACCAGATCAACAAGTGTTGATCAGGGAGGGAATGATGAAACATGTGGATGAGGCCCTACCTCACTGTGTCTGTCAGACCATTTCTGCCTGCAGCTATCTACCACCCTTGTCCCCTTCACCACTGCCTCCTCAGCAGGGAGGACTTGTCATGCCCCATGAAATGCAACCAACATGCTCATGAAGAACACTGTCAGGGACTTATTTTCCAGTGCATGTAGATGTCTACCTGCATCATGCTTTCAGCTTCCAGGGAAGCCTCCTCATAGCAGGGCTGCAGGACTGTGAGTACTTCACTGGTGCTCATCCCCTGGAAAACATGTTGGTCAGGTGCAGGAGAGCCTAATGCACACCAGACCAGTGCTCTGTGCACCAGGAGACCCTCTCTGAGAGGGGCAGCGTTAGGTGCTGCAGAGTGAGATACAGTTTTTGGCATATTCCATTGCCAAGGGAAGTGTCCTGCATATCAGCCTAGGTAGGAGCCCTTAACACATGGGAAAAAAGGTTCAATGCTCTTCAGGAGTCAGGGTTGGGTTTTTTTGCCTATGGTGAAGGCAGCATATATGGGTTTTTTTTTTACTTCTGTTATTCTGAAGAGAGCACTTTGAGTGTCTTCAGCCTCCACCAAACACAGACACACTTCTGTAGATCTTGCAGCACTTATATCCCATGGCAGCAAGCTCCCTGGGCAATCACACAGGGTGTGAAAATATATCCCTAATTAAAAGGATCAGAGATTGGATCAGGAGGCCTGCAAATGTCCCTTCCTGGGGCCAGCAAATCCTCTATGAGAGTGAAAAATGCTGCTGATTTTTTGCTATATTTGATTCCAGCAGGACGTGGGAGGCTGAGCAAGGGACGGCATGCCAGGTGCTGTGCTTGCTGACACACACACGGCAGGCACCGCTTCCCCCAGGCAGGATCCGAGCAGGGTGCTTAAATCTGCGCCAGTTGCTGAACGTGAAGTGCCTGATGTTTTTTGACAGCCACCCTTGCTCCCCTTGTTGTTGCAGGCAGTCTCTGGCTCGCCCTTCACTCTGCAGCTCTCATTTCTTGCAGTTCCATGTATTTCTCATCCTGGCTCTCCTCCCCTTCCTCCTCCAGGCCTGGATATGCTGGGAGGAGCAGCTCCTTCCCCGAGCCCCTGAAAGGCTGGTGGGTTGGGCTCCTGCAAGCAGGCACCAGGGTCTCTCGGCTGCTGAGTGATGCTCTCTTCCCACTCATGCATGCGTGCAGGGCTGGGGTGACAAGTGACAGGACCCACCAACCTGCCCACTGCAAGACCGGAGCCCTAAGCAGGGGCTGGGAGGATTGCAATTGCAATCCTGTTGGTTTCCATGCTGCATTCGAGCCGGACTCATGGCAGCTCCTGGAGATTTCTGGCCCTGGCCAACTCCCTCTTGGCAGCACTCCTCCCTGCTCCGGGGCTGCGCTGTTTGCTTATCTAGTGCCGTGATTTAACACAGACGCAGGAACTCACACACTCTCTTCCAGTCTCCTTCAAATTACTTTATTGCTTCCTGTCAACTAGCCGAGCATATCCTGTTAATATACAATCCCCAACAAGCAGTTTTCACAGCATAATCCCCCTTTGTCAGATAACACAGCTCAAATCCCGAAGGATGTCCAGTTCTGTCAGTTAGGCACCTAAGGATGCAGGATCCCAGCGCTAGGCAGGTATTTTCCAGCAAAATGGGGCTGCTGTCATTGTTATTTTTAAAGATAAACCCCAGTGCTACAAGAGATGCTGGCTTTCTGCCAGTTTTGTGTTATTTCCAGGGCTCCATCCACTGGTGACCTCTCTCAACCTGTGCTCTCCCGTGCTGCGATGGCAGTGAGGGTCCTGCTGCTGGAGCCTTCTTCCCAGCTCTTGTATCCCTGCTGCCTGGGGCGGCTGCCCTGCTCAGGGAAAATGTCGTTATCCACCTGCAGCAGTGGGACAGCAACAGATTCAGGTGCTGCAAGAACAGCTGTTCCCTTTCCTGCTCCAAACCTGGCATATGCGTCCTGGAGAAGGTCAGTTCATGAGATATGCATAAATCCTAGAGGTGGAGGTGGGAACCCACACAGGGGTTCTGGTCCAGCCTCCCACTGGACAGCAGGGCTGTCATCAACAGTAGATCAGGGTGGATGTGGCTGTGTCTGGCCAAGTCCTGGAAACCCTTCAGGGGATTTCCTGCAACCCCAGGCTTTGTTACAGCCCTTGAGTGAGTCTTGGATCTGATGGTGTCCTACCATCTGCCCCAAGAGTACTGTAAGCCTCTCAGCATCACTTGGTGATGTCCAGCCAGCAGGCTTTCTGCCAAAGGTCGTTGTTTTGAGGGAACCTGCTGTGTTTCTCCCATGTTTCTGATCCTCCATCTACCATTCTTGGGTCCCATGCTAAGAAATCCCTGTGTCCTGACATTGCATTTGTAGGACATTCACACTGCTCTGTCCCACCTGGTCTTCTACAGCCTCTTTGTGGGCTTTCTCCCTAAGCTTGATGTCCAGCTGATGTGCCAGCTGAGCCTGTGTCCATGGTATAAGATTAAGGAGGTCCCTTTCAGAAAACACCCTCGTGTTTTTTTGATTCTGTGATCTGGAAGTGTCCTGAAGACCATGCCACTGCAAAGCCCAGCATGTCACATTTGCATTCTCCTTGCCTGTGCATCCCCCTGTCCTTGTGCCAGGTGGTGTCAGGCCCTGCTGTTCCTGGGCTGCCTGTTCTCACAGAGGCAAACAGGCAGCGCTGCTGCAACACGGAGAGGACAGATGGAGACGGCTGGGCCCTCCGCTGTTGAGGGACAGAGTACAGTGCTATTGAGCGTGGGTGCAGCTGGGCTTTTGGGTTGCTCCAAAGGCAAACAAAGTGGGCAGATGATAAATTTGGCTTCAAGGCTAGCCCTGAAGCTATTCCTCTGCAGCATTGCAGACACTGCTAAGGACTCCTGGTTGACAACAAAGCAAGGTACATAGCTCAAGCCCAAACAGCGTCTCTTCTCCCTGGGGAGCAGATACCTGTGCTAAACCTCCCTGATATAATCCACTATGTCTTCTGTGGCCATTTCTTCAGCAAGCTGTGGTATTTCAGGGCTGTGGAGACTGTTCCCAGTCAGTCCCTTGTGCTCTGCAAGCTAAAAGCCACTGTTTCTGTCTGTTCCAAGCATGCCCCTTGTCATCAGACTCTTCCGTTGGCCTGAGGAAAGGGAACATATGTAGCCACATAATGCAGCTGTAGCATGACATACGGCCACATTTTTGTGGTTGTATTTCCCAATTTTTTATTGATCCTGCTCCTAGGACAGTTTCTTTGTCTGAAGCTGTTCCTCGAAGTTGAGGACAATCTTGGTGTTAGCTGTTGGTTTTACTAGCAGCTGGATCTGCCCTCAAGTACTTGTGATTCTCTCTACACTTAACACCTCATTAGCTGGAACATCCACTTACAGAGCACAGTTTTGCTGGTCTGAAAAGAAGGAAAATCCTGTTTGACTCAAGAGCAACACAGATCACTTATCTCAGAGACATCTGAACAGCTGGTCCTGGAAATTGACTCCAAATTAAAAACCAGTTGAGAAGAAGTATCTGTCCTCCCAGGTAAATCAGGGACTGATTTATTTCCTCTCTAGTATGCCTGCTGAGCAATGTATTTAGCACAGAGACAGCCTGACACCTCCCTGCCTCCTTATCGTAAGGTTCAAGGCCTCTGTGATTGCTGTGCTTCCAGGGGATGGAGCAGCCATGGACCCCTTAGGGCTGCCTGCTGCTCCCCTCCTTCTGTTCCCTTGCTCCAGTGCCCTGCACTCAGTCTCCTGCAAAAGTCCCCAGCCCAACACTGATGCAGCAGCTCTGGCTCTTGACAATCCCAGATCTCCAGACAGAATGAAAACCATCTCAAGAAAGGAAAAAGAGTTGTTTTAATTAAAACCAAATCAAAGACCTCTCTGATAGAAACCTGGAGATGAGTAAGGGGTTACTGTAGCCTTTGTCTCAGGAGCTGAGCTTGGCGTGAATGGGGCTGGTAGCTCATCAGCAGGGATGCGCTAGAGGTCCCCTTCCATACACCGATGCCATGTTGGTGCCAGGGAGCATCTGCAGTGGCTCAGCCCAGAGGTTGATGTAGCCCGTGGGGCAAACCTCCAGCATCCACAACAGCTCCTGTGGGCCCAGGAAGGGTTTTAATGGCAGAAATGAGGCAGGCTGGGGGGCTGCATGAGCCTGGAAAGATCTGTACTGAAGAATTCCCAACTATTTTCATTTCCATGGGTTTCCCTGTGTGTGTTATATATTCCTGGGTCTCTCTTCCAAGAACTTGCCTAGTGTCCACTTGAATCCCTGTGAGATTTGTGCATGCCCACGGCTCTGCTGAGGAACTCCACTGTTCATCTCCCATCCATGTGAAGAATCACCTCCTTTACTCCTGAACCCCAATCTGTTCGAACCTGGCCTTGAACCTCACACAAGTTTCTTTTGATGGCCTTGGTTCATTTATGGGAAAAGACAGATTGCAGCCAGCTTGTTACTGTGCAAGTGAGGTTATGGTTGTTTTCCCCATGTGCATTGCTTATCCTCTGTCACCTCCTTGCTTGTCCCTATTCCTGTTACTTCTGGGTCTGGTGAAGAGGACGGGTCCCAGCTCAGACCCTGCAGGACTGACTGGTGACCTCCCTCTACTTACAGTGCCTGCTGCTTACTCCTCTCTACTACTATCTCTTAAGCAATTAAAATGACAAGGAACTGCCCTTGTACCTCCCTCTGCCCTGTACAAGCAGCCTCAGGCTGCAGCCCTGTAGTTCTCTGTGTCTTCCTGAGACTTTTCGTACAAGCTGGTGTCACACTGGCCACCACGGCACCCATCAAGACACCTGGTCCCCTCCTGGTGCCAGGAAAGGGTGGTGAGGGGCTTAGCCCTCACATTGTGGCAGTGCAGGAGCATGGACACCTGTCCTGGGTGCCCGAGAAGTCAGCAGCCCTAGGTGCTCATGGGAGTCCCCCGAAGGGGCACTCGAGAAGAAGTTTCTCAGAGACCAGCCAGGATGCTGATGCCAATGGGCCAAAGGGGTCCCAGTAGCTGCAAGGACCAAGTCTTGTATGGAAAAATGCAAAAAGCCTCCTCCATCAGCAATACTGAAGGGCTCGATGAAAGGATGAAACCACAACCTTTCTGACCATTGCAGTCCCCTGTGCTTAGTGTGCATGGCAGGGACCTGTGCAACAGCCTCTCTACCAGCTTTGCTTTGTCCCAGCAGTGCCATGGCAGCGTGTCAAGGGGACGGGAGTCACCTGAGTGCTTTTTTGCTGGCAGGTCCCTCATGTCACCAGGGCAACAACCCAAAGAGCAGATGGACAGGCTGTTCCAGGGGCAGCCACGCTCCATCCATCTTGGCTAATAAGGCAGCGTTTTCTCCTACAGCCTGCCAGACCCATTTCCTGCTGGTGGACAAACATGGAGCAGGTCTCTGCTCCTGCGCCATAGCCAACACTCCTCAAGCTCTGCAGGCATGCCTCCCTCTGCCCAGCCCCAAACTGACCGCCCATTCCTGCTCACATTTTCAGTGTAAGACCCTGCCTGTCCTTCCTCAAAGACATCCTGTCTCTGCCCACCACCTCCACAGTGCTTGTGCATCGTTAATGCCACCCTGTCCCAACCCGCCGCTCTCCTGCCTCTGCAAGCTATGTGCTTCTGCCTGCACGCACCTCATGTTCATCCCCCAGCTGTCCCCAGGCAGGAGAGGATGACTTGGTGCTAGAGCTTATTACTCTGATGAGTCTTCAATAAAAAAAAATGTACGTAAGTAAATATTAGCATGAAGAGCTTGCGCATGCATTTGCCAGCATCCAGCAGCTCTCTCACTTTGCAGGACTTGTTCCAGCTCAGTCACATTTTAGCCAAAACCTTAACGGAGTGGATATTCCCACACCCAAAGAAAAAATGTTAAATGCTTTAATGCAGCATGTGGCACCGTTCTCCCTGACTCCTGACCTTTTATCTCCAGACCTTGGAGGGTTTTCGTCTGCACAGCACTCCGCTTTCTCCATACCACCGCATCTCCCTTAGCTAGCTCCTCTTTTGAAAGACCCAGACAACCTGTCTCTTCCAACCTTCTGCTGTGGAAGGAGATGTGATTGCCTCCTTCAGGTCTGCCTTTTTATAGTAATCACCTTTTAGGAGAAAAGAGCAATTTCACAACATGCCATTGCCTTTGATCCTATGTTTGCCTTCTCGTAAACCTACGCCGTCTCAGGGCACCGGAGGATTTTGCCCATGAGTGCTTTGAACATAACACATAATGTTACATTTCTTTGTAGTGTTCACCAGCATTTGCAAAACTCCTATTTTTAACACCAGCAATGACAAAAAACAGGTAGTTTTCTCCCCAGTTTCCTATTAAATGCCATTTCAGCGTTCTCAATTTCAAGGATGCCAGCCTGTAATTTTATAGTGTTAAACAGAGACCTGAGTTTGACTTTTCAGCTTTTCTAGCTTCCTTTGAACAACTTTGAAACTATTTTCTGGAAGACTTCTGGACTGTGGATGCCCTGCTACAAAATAGCTTGGGTTACATCCTTCTCTTTTACAAATCTTTAAAAATGACAGCAATTAAATTGTGCATCCTTTTATGTCATTCCTCTGTCAGTATGTAATGCCTGGCAGTTTTTCATCAGAGCTTACCTACGGGGCAGTTTTATTATCTAACATTGCTATTTCTGGCTAACTGTAAAATAATCAAGGACTAAAATGAAAATATTTTCCAGAATACAAAACCCACCTTCTGCCAGTCATGCCTCATGGTTGTAAAGTCTTCTGGATTAGATTTACATACATAACATGATATTCTGGTGATTGTTCCACCTATTCTTTGTTGTATATCTAAATCCCTTTTTTTTCCTTTACCTATTTTTTAAAACTGAGTAATAACTTATATTCTTGATTGTTGAGTTTCTCTACATTCTGGGAAATTGGGAGTAACTTATTATTTATATGCTTTTATATAAATTTGCCTTCTCTTTATCTAATTTTTTTTCTTTCTATCTCCATAAGGTCCTGCTTATTTATGATATCAACTTTTTCAAGAAGACCTGACGTGTTTGAGTCCCGAAGGAGATACTTTTATAAACTTTACTTTTCCAAAAGTTTCTTTTAACTCTACAGCCAGTTAACATACAGCGACAATAATATAATTTCTGCAGCATCTAATCTAAGGTTTACCTGTCTCATCTGAGGTTTACCTGACTGTGTTCGGCTCTGTCATCGTAAGACGGGTTCAAATTAGCTGTTGAAAAAAATATCCAAATTTCCTGCCCGATTCTACAGTTCTAAATCTATTTTAAATGCTTCAGAAGTGGCTCTTCTCTTTAATTTGTTCCCATGGATACCATTCAAAAGTTTCATTCATTTTAGGAGTGCAATACTCTTCAAATCTTAAATGCAATCTACCCGTTGACTTTTGCTTCCTAATTTAGCTGAAGGCTCTAAAACCTAAGACTTCAGACATTGCAATGGCAACAGAAATATGGCTACCTTCCACTCCTCGCTCCTCTCTGCAGCCACCCTCGTCTCCCTGAAGAGATTAAATCCTCACCTGAAGCTTTTCTGGAGCTCTGCTGCATTCCTGGGGGTCCCAGCACAGGATGATGCTCGGTTGACCTGTGCCATCCTCTTACCTGCCTTCTTTCCTTTCTGTCTCAGCCTGCTTCTGGTATCAGGTAGTGTCAGAGTTCATAACATGCATGAATCTTTCACTTAGCAATAGATGAGCTCAGAAATGCTGGAGGAAAGAGCTGAAGGGGAGAGGGAGCTGCTGGTTCCTCCGATAGATCCCCCCAGGGCAGGACCCTGCAACAAGCTAAACAGGTTGAGTGAGGACGGCTCTCCAGTGTCACATTTCAGCACAAGCCATCCAGGGCCAGGTACCCTCACAAAGCGTAAATGGAAGTCAAAGCCTCATCTTGATTTAACTCTGCACAGAGAAACCTCACCACAATGTCTCCAGTGGGATGGGAAGGGCAGTGGGTTGCAGCCAGTGCCTGCTTGGATGATGGCTGGAGACCAGTACAACTTGTGAAGATTGGTCTGCTCTGGGAAGGGGGTGGGATGCGGGGAGATGTCTGAGGTCCCCCAAAAATGTCTCTTTACCATACTGATGAAGGACTGGGGATCTTGAGCTGTGAGGTGCTGGGCAGCACCCAGGGCTCAGCCCCGGAGGGTGGGGAGCAGCAGGGGCTCCCCACCCTCCTCCTGAAGGACCAGGCCTACTTCTCCACCAGACTGCAGAGCATTTGGGGTGATGGGGAAAGGCAAGGAAGGGCAGAGGGAGGCCATTCTTGGTGACAGGTTGCAATCACATATATCCATGGGGTCTCTTGCTGTTCACACACCCTTCATAGAAGTTAGAAAAACCTGATATTGGGAACAGTTCCTCCATCCCTGCTGAGCTTGGGAACATTAAGTAGGTGATAATAAGCAGTCCCTGAGCAGGAGGGCCTGCTCTCCTTTAGAAAGTGCTACTCAAGACAATTTATCATTCAGACAAAGAGGGGAAAAAGGGTTAAACACTGCCCAGCCTCCCCAGCCAGCGGTGGCTTTGGTTATCTGCAGCATGGCTGCAGGGCTACATGGTGCCTGTACATGTTTGGGGATCAAGAGTTAAGTGTTTAAATGATAAGTGATATCTTAAAAACATAAGTTTAGCAATGAATCTTTGCCGACAATACTATACTATTAGTTAATAGGCAGAATTAACTCACTGGCCTGGGGCCAAGCCCGTCACAGCCAGAGCCAGAACAGCTGAAGCTGCTTTTCACTTGGGTTTTGCTTTTACGGGATTTGCTGCTGCAGGGAGACTCCGATTTCTGTAAAAATATGCTGGTGTTTACCTCCTCCCAACCTGCCCCTGGCAGCTTGAGGCTCCTCGGAGCCCGAGGGATTCAGCCAGGAGCTGAAAAACTTTCCTTTTGCATGCAGAGATGTGAGCAAGGGTGCCGAACATCCCACAGGGCGTCTCTCCGCAGCCCCCGACCAGCTGCCTGCCTGCTCTCGGTGGGTCTTTACAGGCAGATTTACTGCTCTAGGTACCACCAAGAAACTCACTCCCCATCCCTTCCACCCAAAATTAACTGCCCTCTCCCTTGACTGGGGGATTGCGCTTGATCAAGTAGCTCCAGAGGATGGAGCTTCCCTGGACCCCAAGAAGCAGCAGCCTCTCCTGGATCCTTCTGGGAGCTGGGAGTCCTTGGGTGACGCTCCCTCTCACTAGGATGGCTGCACTCAGCCTTGAGTCTACGCATGACAGCTCTGTATCCCCAACTGCTGCTTCCCTTTGCGTCTCCCTGGACTCCTGGCTGTCGCTCTCTGCACCTCTTTAACCTTGCAGAGAGTGAGAGGAAGCCACCTCCTCCAGGTGTGATGAGCCAAGGGCTTCATGTGCAAATGAAACCTGTTCTTCCTGCACCAGGAACTGAAAATGCTACCTTAAATGTGTCACCATCAAACCCGTTTTAATGTCCCCTAGATGTCATCTCTCGTCTCTGCCTGGGAAGCATCTTTTGATATAAACATGTAGGTGCAACTGAAGTGGTGGCTGTCGATTTTTGTAACTCCAGTGCTGCTACTTTTCCCAGATGAGGCTTTATCTGATGCTCTTTGCAGTAGGGTTTAAGTGTTGTCCTACGACAGTGCTGCCCGAGGGTTAGATGTGGGCAGCAGCTACCAGGATAACCAATACACCTTGCCTCCAAAGGTGGGACCAACTGCCTGATGGTGGTCAGGACCATGTGACATAGTGCCGCAGTCACCTGTCACCAGATGGCAGCAAGGAGAGCATCAGTTCACATTGTCATGGCTGGCTGAGGACAGTAGTGAGGATGTACAGTGCTCCCAGGTCCACCACGATCCTCCACAGAAGCCACTACTGGTGCAGAATGAGAGGAAGGCGCAGAAAAGGACATTGGAGGAGGTCCAGCATCACTCACCATGGCATGGTGCTTCGTGGCACTTGCTAGTCTGCTTGGACCTGCTGGCTCGGTGACCGGAGAAGCTTGTGGGCTGCAGGACAGAAGGTGGAGGCTGGTCGCACCCCCTACACCGACAACAGCAAGTTTGCAAGCGTAGCTGTGGGGCCTTGGCAGGCCTTCCCATGGACACTGAAGGGATGCAACAGTCATAGAAAGGCCTTCCTGGGAGCAGAGTGAAAGTGTGAGGTGGGACCAGTGCTCACAGTTTGTGACTGACTCTGAAGAGCACCTTCAGGGGACAAATTGGACTGCAAGGAGTACATAAGGTCTTCAAAGTCATTGAGGCAGTCAGACAATAAGTCTGTGTAGTCCAAGGTCCCATGTCCAGCAGCAGCAACCGAAGGGAATGCTCAAAGAGGTTGAAGAAGAGTTCTTCTGAACTGAAGAAGGTCTCCAGTGACAGTTCCCCTGGGACAAAATCCCTACTGCCCCTGGCAGCGCAGCTCTGGAGAGCTGCAAGAAAATCCCAAGGGTCTGGGTGGACTCTGGCAAACAGACAGGGCTGCTGCTTGTTCTTGGACTCTAGGCAGTCACTTTGGAGAACTGGGTGGATCCTCTGGGACATAGCTGTCTAGGGCATTGCAGGACACAAAACCAGCCCTGGGATCAGGAAGGATTGAAATGATGGTTTGAGGAGTTTGGAAATGATGAGTGCTTTCTAACAACTGATGAGAAGTTCTGGGTGCTCCAGAGCAGCAGGGAGTGAGGGGACCATTACAGAGCCTGGGAAATGGGGGAGCCCCAGGAGACCGCTGGGATGGTGGGTAACTGCAGGGATGCTTGGGGTTCTTGCCCTGCAGAGGAACACATCTGGAGGCAAGAGCAAGACCACTGTCTGTCCCTGGTTCTTCTGCCTCCTTCTATAATGAATTGAGCACTCTCCATGCAAGAGTGAACCCTAATGAGCCACTAAAGATGAAAGCTTCTCCACACACTGTGGAGCAGGGCCACAGGATTCTCTGGAGGCTGCTGCACTGAATGTGGGGCCAACCTGTATGACCAGTAACATCTGCAGAGATAGGAGCTCCCAAAGTGGATCAGAGCCTGCAGTTGGCCACACTGAGTTGACAAAGGCCATTTGGCTCATGCATACGGCATGAGGGAGCCTTGACCTCCTCCTAACACACCCGTGGTTGGCAAGAAATGAGTCACTTGCAATGGGTCAAGGCAGGGAATCCAAGATGTTCAAGCTGCTGCTGCAGCAGAGGGACAAGGAAGAGCGCAGTGAGGCAAGCCTGGTTTTTCAGCGTCTTAGACACTTTGGTGAGTTGAGGGGCAGGGATCCATCCTGGCAGTCCAGTGGCTTTTCAGCTCTTGGCCTATGAACCTTGCACAGCTCGTATAGAGCTCCATGTGCAGGGTGTGACCTGCACTGAGAAGATCCTCCAGGACACATGCATGCTTTCTGCAGGATGCATTTGACCCCCCTCCTGGCCAGAAGAAATAGGGACACAGCTACAGGAGGTGAGCAGAGGGGCACTGCTGGGTACAGAGTGGACCCTCGCAGGCTGGGCGGGGTGGGGAGGAGGTGTCAGTGAGGTGGCAGAGGGGGCCTCCTGGGGCAAACAGTCCTGGTAACAGGCACACATGTCCTCAAAGGTGCTCAAAGGGCAGATTTGGCTCCCAGGCACGCGGGGAGTCGGGGCTGATGGGTGGTGTGATGGAGAGGTGGAGCTGGGTCTCAGCTTGCACCTTCTGGGAAACTCCTGCTTGGCCCCGGCTGGCGTGCAAGGGGCTTGTAACCAACGCGAACTGCCCCACACGGGCATCGGAGGGAACCTCCGCTCCCGCCCCGCCTGGCTTGACTCCAGGGGGTCTCGGGGGGTCAGGGCTGCCCCCGGAGCCTGCCGGCAACAAGCCACGGATTTTGCCAACTCCTTTTTTTTTTTTTTTCTTTTCCTTTTTTTCTTTTGTCCCGCTGGACATGGCCCTTTCCCCGGCCGGGCGCTGCCCGCAGCCAGCACGCTGCCCCCCGCCCCCCTCGGCCCCCCCCCCGGACACCCCACGCCCGCCCCGGCGGGCAGCGGCGGGGGGCCAGGGCCGGGCGGGCGCAGCCCCGGGGCCGCCAGACCGGAGCGGGGCTGCGGGGCGGCGGGAGGGGCGGCGGCGGCGGCGCCCCTCCGGGACCCCCCTCCCCGGTTTTCGCGGCGCGCAGTCAGCCCCGGCGAGGGAGATTTGGGCTGAAATCACGGCTTTCTCTGGATGATCGACAGCTGCGGGAGAAACCATCGGCGGGCGGGGGGAGCCGCCGCCCGCCGCCCGCCCGCCGCCCCCCGCCGCGCCGCCGGCCCCCCGCCGCCCCCCGCCCCGCCGCCGCCCGCCCGCCGCCGCCGCCCGCCGCCCGCCGCCCCCGCCGGCAGCGCGGCGCCCCGGGGCGGGGCGGGCGGCGCGGGGCGCTCCCCCGCACGGCGGTGGCGGTGGCTCGGCCCGGCCGCGGCGGCGGGGCCGGCGGTGCGCTCCGTGCCCGCGGCCGTGCCCGCGCCGGCGGCGGCCCCAGCGAGGGGGCTCGGCTCTGCGCTCCGCCGCCGCCGCTCCCCCGCCGCCTCCATGGAGCGCCGGCCGCGCCGCCTCTGATGCCCGGCCCGGCGCGCACCATGGGGCCGCTGTGGCTCTGCTGCCTGCCCCTCGCCCTCCTGCCCCTGCTCGCCGCCGTGGAAGGTAAGGGGGGGCCGCGGGGGGCGGGGGCCCTTCTGGGGCAGGGCGAGCGCCCCTTCGCGCTTTTCCCCCTATTTTTCGGGGGGGGAGGGGCGGCACTTCGTCCCCCTCCCCCGCTCCCCGCCGCACCCCTCCACAGCGCTGGAGGGGAGGCGAAGTTTTGGGGAAGTGCTGCCCCAGCTGGAGGTGCTGCCGCCGAAGCCCGGTGCGGAGCTGGGGGGCCCCTCGTGCGGCGTGTCCGTGTGTCCCCCCCCGCGGCCCCCCGCCCCGTCCCCAGACCCTCCCGATCGCTGCCTTGCCCTTCCCTCCGCCGCCCCTTCGCCAAGGTGGGCATCCCACGCCGGCACCGCGGCACCCCCGCAGCCGGTCCCCGGGTGCCGGCTGGGTACCGCCGAGCCTCTCCGAGGGATGCCCGGGCTTGGCCACGCCGTGCCCGCTGCCGGTGGCTGCGAGAGGCTTTGGGGCGCACCCCGACAAGGCCTTGCCGGCATCCCGGAGCTCAGGGCCGGCTCCCCGGCGTCGGCGTGGCTTTCCCGGCGTCCCCGGGAGGAGCTGGGCTCCCCGCCGAGTTCCCCCGGTGCTCAGACAAAGCAGAGCCAGGCGGCAGGTGGGGAGCTCCTGCGGGCTGGGTGCGCGGGGAAGGCGCTGGGCGGGAGCCCGGTGGTGGGACCAAGGCAAGGGGGGACCCGTCTTCCCACTCCCAAGCCCATCTCAGCCGTGCCTGCGTGCCTCCAGCCCGCCCGCTGCACGGGCGCCCCGGGAAGCGCTGGAGAACCGGGCTGGGCAGGGGTGAGACCAAGGTGTCAGGCCGAAAACTGGCTCGTCGCGGCACACCACCGTCCACGGGTATCTGCCTGTCGTGGGAGGGCCGTGTCCGAGCGGGCGAGGGACGGGGTGGCTCTGCCGTCCCCCCAGCATCCCCGGGCGGGTGGGCAGGCTGAGCGGCTGCCACCGGCCTTGGGTGTGGAGGCGTCGGGCGGTGGGAGCTGCACGGACGGTGCTTGTCTGGAGCATGGATGAGGCACCATTTATTAACTTGGAGTTTTGGGAGATGACTCATGGGTTGGCCAGCTATACATCGTGATATTTACAATATGGGAGCTTGGCATAAATAGGACTATTTACGTTGCAGTGGAGAGCGCTAGCCAGCTATGCTATTCAAATGAGCCCAGTATGTTTTTAATTATGGGGGGGGTGGGTTGGGGTGATGAGCGTGTTTGTGGGAGCATACGTGTCCATGTGGGACGTCTGGCCTGATCAGCCGGAGGCGCTGACACTTACAGCGGGGTTTGTGCTTGGCCGGCGGGGCCCGAGCAGGCTTGGCCATGTGGAGCCGACACTGCTGACTATGGCAGGGGAGGGAGCCAGGCGCCTTGTGCAGGGACGGTTGCCACCTCTACCCCGCCCTGCCCTTCCTGCGCACCGAGAGGAGCTGCTGGGCGGTGCTGGGGGGTCGGTGACCAGCTCCCGGTGCTCTTGCTTGCTTCCTTATAGACGTGGGTGACCTTCCCACCGTCATGGCAGGAGCAGCGGGGACTGGATGCATGAATGCCTGGGCTCATCCCAAGGGATGGGGAATATGTATCTGGGGACCAGGGGGCGGCCAGTGCTGGCGGGGGGTTTCACCCACCTGAGATGGTCGCCATAAGGTGAGCTCCTCCATAGATGGGGATGCTGCCAGGGAGGTGGTCAACAGGGGCTCTGCACACTTCTCACACTTCTCACTCTTCCAGTGACCTTCCCCTTCTGGGGCTGAACGCATTGATTTGGGTTCAGCGGGGTCCCCCCCACGCCCCCGCTGTTGCCTCCTGCCTGGTGTGTGTGTGTCGCAGGGTTGCAATGGTGGCTCACAGTGTGTGGCAATCAGCTACCATGCCCCAGCCTTCTCCTCCTTGCAAAGGCTTCTGGAGAGCTGGCGAGGCGAAAGCGCGCAGGATGCAGCTCTCTGGGCGCGCCTCTGCTCCTTCCTCCTCTTTGGGAGCTGCCTCTTCCTGGGCTCCCTGGGATGCTTGGATGTGGTATCCATCTGCATCTCTGGATGCTCTGGGCCGGGTCGGTGCGGGCAGACGGACCCAACAGCGGCTGCTGGCCAAGGAGACGGTGGCTGGACCCCACCACATCCCCCTGGCCACAGGGCACCTCCGTGGTGGCAATGCCTTCTGTGCTGCCACCACCAGCTCCGGCAAATTCAGGGCCAAAGTTGGGGGAAGAAAGGCTCGTTCAGGGGAAAAACATGTTCTGGTTATTTGCCTGGGGATCCTGCCTCCTGAGTCCTGTTTTCAGCTCTGCTACAGAGCTTTTCTGTAATGCTGGTAATTTCACTTGTCTCCTCTGTGCCTCAGTTTTCCTAATTACAAGGCGTAAAATAATACAAGCGTCTTTCCCAAGGGAGCCGCGAGGTTTTGTTAATGAACATGACAAAGTGCTTTGGGATCCGTGGTTGAAAGCGCAGCCTTAGTCAGTGTGCCTGTGTGTGGGGTGTTTATTTATCTACATGCTTTATATTTCTCTGTACGACATATATTCACTTGCATTTAACAAACCTTAATTAGAAACAAAGCCGATAGGGAAGGAAATATAAACAGGAGTGTGCATGAAAATTGGAAGTTGATTACTCACTGGCCAGCAGAATGCGTGTCTCGGGCTCGGGAGGAAAGGCTGTTTGGTTAAAACCGGCTCTGTTAAAAGGAAATGTGAAAAGAACGTAAAACATAAATCAATATGGAAAACAGGGAGGTGGATGACAACGTACATAAAGCAGAGGTTAAGAATTGCGTACAGTTGTTAAGGCAGTTGCAAGGTAACGTATCTGCAGCTGAGAAAGTTCAGGCTTATAAAAGGAAAGTTTTTTTGTGTGTTTTTTTTTAAAAAAACAAAACCAGAAAGTCAAGAACAAAGGAGTCCTGGAAGGGTCTGGATCCCACACCGGTTGGTAACAGTGCCGCTATCACTAACGGCTCCTCTTTGTATTCCTGCTGGCGTATGCCGCACGCGTATCTGGAGTACTGATACTTCTGAGGTATTTTTGGGGGGAGCTGGGAAGGACACTTAGGTATTTTAAAATCAACAGCGTGGCTAACTCACGTGTGAGGTGGGGGGGAAGAACCCGAAGGCGCTCTTCACCCCGTCAGAGTTAACTTTTCATAAACCTTGCGGTGCTGGCAAGTTTCCCGAGGGCTGGAGGAAAGCCAGCCGTGTGCCAAAAAATGCGAAAGGAGAAACGAGATGGCCCTCGTATCTGTGAGGGTGCGGGCAGCCCTGGAGCCGGCAGCACACAGGTAGTGGTGGGCTCGGATGGGCAAGGGGCAATCGCCCAGCGTGAGTTTTGCTGGGAGGCAGCATCACGGGCGGGTGCGGCGCCTTGACGTTCAGCATCCTTCTGCGCCAGGCAGCTGCGGGCCTGAGCTCCCCTTGGGCTTGGAGAGGCACGCTGGGGCAGGAGGGCCGTACCCTCTCCCCGGGCAGGCATCCCTGGGGCACGCCATGGCTGAGGTGCTGGACATGAACTCCCGTGCCAATCCTCCAGGCAAGCTGGAGACAGGACCTCTGTGGTCCTATTTAGTTAGTAATGTATTATAATGTACACAATATACATTATGCGTTTATTATGTTGCATACATGTATGTAATTTACAGTATATTGTATTTTATATATGCTATAACATATTTTATTGTTAAAATGTGGTCACCTCTCTTGTGCACGTGATTGTGACACTGCTGAGCACCTCTGCAGCCTCCTCCAGGCCCAGGGCGGTGCGGGGGGACGGGGTGGATGCCAGCGAACACAGGGCTTGGTCTGTGTCTCACTGTGTCCGGCTTCGTGGTCACAATAGTGGAAGACTTTAGCCATCTCACCGAGGTTACAGGTCACACCTCGGTGCTCCAGGGAGGTGGCGTGTGCCCAGGGCGTGCCAGGACCATAGGAGCTGCAGAGCATCCCGGCAAGCCCAGCACACTCTGGAGGGATGCGGCAGAGTAGCAGTTCCAGGCAAAAACACAGGATCTGTGAAGAAGCCGATCCATCCCATGTGTTTGAACTCCAGATCTGCAAACCCTGTCCTGAGTCCAGGCTGGAAACAAATTTTTGACAAATGGAACTGAGGCATGGAGCAGAGACCATGGTTTCGGGTCAGCCCTGTGCTGCCCGTCACCCTGCCACTGCCTCCCCTCCCCGCCCCCGTTTCCTGGGTTAATTTTTGACAAGGTGCATTCCTTGCACCCACCTGCCCTTTGCATTATTGGGGCAGCAGCAGGGGGAGAGAAGTCCTTTGGAGACCAAATGGGTGCCTGATTTAAACATCCGTGTAGCTGCCATTGCAGCTCTGATCCTCTGCTTTTTCTGGGCGGGAGCAGCAGTAACTCCTGATCCCTGCTGTATTTCCAGCTTCTCTGGGTCATAAAAGCCGAGGGAGCAGATGCTGAAGGGAGATGCCAAGGGGACAGGGCCGGAGGGGATGAGGGCTCAGGGTTGGTGTGGCCACCAATGTCCCTGTGGCTCCTTGGGACACCCTGCAGAGGGATCTGGGGGTGCAAAGGGGATGTGGCTGTGCCTTGGGGATGCTGCCAAGGGGTTTTGGGGCTGTCCCCCAAAGATGGGAGCAGCGGTCCCCTTTGCAGACGGGCTAAGGATCTGCCTGCACTAGTCTGCGGCCGTTTGTGTACACATACCTGAGCTGGCTGTAAAGAGGGGTGGGCACCAGCGGGGCTGCGAAACCTGCCTGAGGAGCTGGGTAAATACTGGATGCTGAGATACTGCCCGAGGCCTGAGTGCTTTTGTGCGAGTGCAGCCCAAGCTGTGATAAATGAGAGTCTAAGCCCACCGCTCCTGCCCCAACATGTGCCCGCTCCCGACAGACTGACCCTGCTGAGATGGGTGTGTGTGGGTCTGTCCGGGAGCGGGTGCAGAGTTCCCATCCTGCAGAAAGTCCTTTTTTACCAAGAGTGAGCCCCGTCAGCTCCCATGCTGTTTGCAGTCTTTCCCAAACCAGGTTTCTGGTTTGCAGAGATGCCGGAGCGAAGCACGGCTGCCCGTTGGATCACGTCAGGATGGGGGGAGCTGGGAGATCCTTGGAGGCAAAAGTTCAGCTGTTAGATAAGGGGGTAACGACAGGGCCTCCCGTGATAAGGTGCTGACGCGCAGCGCGGGCAGGAGGGAGAGGCAGCACCCCGGGGGGGGTTCGGGAGGGGCTCTGCCCTGGCTGGTACCCAGGGGTGCAGGGGACACTGGGGGGGGTATCACTGGGGATGCTGGAGGTGGGGAGGGACCCCTCAGGGGCTGGGAGGCGGCAGCTAGGAGGGTGCGAGGAAGGAGAGGTGCCGCAGGGCGTTGTGCAGGGATATATTGATACTGACTTTATATCGATATCGAGTGTCTCAGGAGCGTGTTGGACGGATGGCAGTTTGTGCCAGGTTGCAGGCACAGGGGTGGCTGTGTGGGGCATGCCGGCCCCCCTGAGCAAAGCAGGATGGAGGCAAAGGAGTAAGTGAGCATCAAGCCATGCTGTCCACCCCTATCTGAATTTCCATGCTCAGGGATGAAGGGAGCGGCATTAGGTCTTTGCTAGCCCTCTGACCCAACTCACGGCACCGATTGCCAAATGTTAAGGGAGATGAAACAGGCCATGAGGGCAGAAAACACAACTATAATTGTGGATGGTCCGTGCCTCCGTAAATGTCACACAGGGGTGTTATTCAGAAATTATAGTTTTAGTGACTGTGAATAATCGTGGCTCTTCAGAGAGCCCAGGAGAGGAGGATCTCTTGATTTAGACCTGAGCATCGTGCGTGATGCGATGCAAGGCGTGGGGCCGGCTCCATGGGAGCAGGTTCAGTCTCCCGGCAGGCATGAGAAGGGGCTGGTGAGCTCCAAAAGTGGGTGAAGCTTTATCAGTTGGTCTAATAAATGATGTTCTTTCCACTTTACCTCTCTCAGAGGCAGACCATCGCATCTGGAAAAATGACCAGCACTTAAAAACACTATACAGGAACATTTTGTAAGTCAGGCAAAACGAAGGAGCTAGCTGAAGAAGCAGCTAAAATAGCGAAATACTTGCACATGATGTGGGAAATGGTATTAAAGCTCAGGATAAATGTCTAATATATGAGTTTTAAAAAAGAAAATAAATCTTGATTAAATGGCAAATTGAAGGAGGTCACTGGAGGTAAAAAGATGTTCTGCAGAAAGTGAAAGTGGTGTCTAAAAGGGGAAAATAGAAAAAAATCAGAAACTGGCATGGTGAATGCAAAACCATATATGGCAGGCCAGGAGGAGTTTGAAAAACAACTTGTGAGAAGAAATGAATTATCCCCCCAGCTCCCTCCCTCAACAAGTGAGAATCAGGAGGTTAAACCCCACCAGGATGGAGCATCTGGGGAGACTTCAGTGTCCCCCAAAATGGCTGTGGCCAAGGGGACTCCTGCCAAGGAGCTTTCCTTCCCAGGGCAGAGCTGAGAGACTGCCTGAAGTGATGGCAGAAGAGCTTATACTTTAGAATAAATTGGTAAAACCAATACTGGGACCAGAGCATACGGGACAAGCATCCTTTAAGAAGAGCTCCCTGGGTGATCCAGGAGATTCCAGAGCAGTAATTTTAGAGGAAGGGCTCTTATGGATTAAAATCTGCTTAAAGAGGGGGAAACAAAGAGTCGGTTTTCCCACTGGATGGGGGTCAGCATGAGGCTTGCGCTGTACGACGTATTTATAAACGCGCTAGAAAGGGGTGGGAACTCAAAGGCGAGAAAGTTTGCAGATTATACAAAATTATTCAGGACGATAAAAACAACAGTTGTCTTTAAAATATTGTAAAAGGATCTCATGACACTGGATAACCAGGCTATAAAGTGGCAGATTAAATGTAGTCAGTGATGAATGAAAAGGGATTCACATGGAAAAAATTACCCTAAACCCATGCATGCACAGTGGCAGTCTTTAAATTACTTATTAGCATTTTAAGAAAGAGATCTTAAAGTCATTGTGGATAGCTCTTTGAAAGCATCAACTCAGAACTGAGAAAGGCTGGGAAGGGAGGGTGAAGATGCTTGTACAGGAGAGGTACCCGGGCAGGGGGCTTCAGGGAAGATGTAGCTTGGGGGGGGGCACAGAGGTGCGTCGGACTGTGGGAGGTGTGAATAAGAGGGTGATGAAGGGGTGACGATTCATTATTTTATATTTTTTCACTCGCTTTTGAGTTCTCAAGCAGCAGGTTTAAAACCAGGAGCGATGGAGGGTGGAGGCAGGCGTGCATTGGGCAGGGTGAAGCCCACCCCTGCCCGTCCTGGGTACTGGGGGCATTAGGATGGGCCGGGGTGCAGAAAGCGGGGTGCTTTCTGCACCTCCTCCCTGAGCATCCCCCTGCTGCACTGCTGGAGGTGTGAGGGAAAACAGGAATCCCTTTGGCTCGGCCTCCTGTGGCGGATGCACTATTTGAGGTCTGTCCCGAGGGGGAAGGTGTCTTCTGCAGGCTCCAATGCTGGATGCCCATGCTTGGTGAGGGCCCCGTCACCCCCCAGCTTGGCTTTCAAGACCATCTGCAGCTTCTGAGGCAAAGCGCGGGGGTGGTCCACGTCGCTCTGGGTGCTCATCGCCTTGGCTGTGATGGTGGACCCTCCAGGTGTGGGAACATCTTCCAGCCTTATGCAGGCTCTTGATTTTGGCAGGGTGGCTGGGCGAGGGTAAGGTCCCCTGGAAAATGCTCATTGGCGCTCGTCTTTGCCCTCCTTGGCGTTTTGGAGGGCGAGAGCATCTGGCTGGAGCTGGGGGAGGAGAGGAGCCACCCTCAGCCCGGGGTTCATTTCGGGGGGGCAAAGGCTGGGTTTAGGGGAGGTGCTCGGCCCCTCACCCACCAGCTAAGAGGGTCGGGGGTGGTGAGGGCGGCTGAGCGTGTGAACGTCCCCATGGCGGAGGGGACGCCTTGAGAAGCGCGGGCTCGTGCTCAAAAGGCCAGACAAAGGGAACAATGGGCTCCGCGGCCGGGCTCCTGGGCAGCCTGCGGCTGGCTGCTGAGCCCCCAGCGCGGGAGAGGAGGGGGAGGCAGTTGGGCTGGCTGCGAAGGGCTCGGTTCCCCTCTGCTTCCACCCATGCTTTGGGGGTCACAGGGACACCTGGTCCACAGCGGACTGAAGGACAAACTGTGTCCCACGTGATGGTTATCGCATGCCAAGCAGCTCACTGCCTGCGCCCAGCTGGGCCAGGCTTATTTGGGGTCCGTCTGCCCGGCAGAGGGCTGAAACGAGCCCTGCTCCATGGGAAGTGTCACTCCAGTTGCCAAAACATGTCCCCAAAGTGCGGGAGCCTGGTGAGCTCTGGTTGCATGTCCTCGCTGTCCCTGCATGTCCCTCCCCCTTAGAGGGATCCTTGTTGGGCAGCTGGTACAGCACAGCTCTGCTACTGCGAGGCAGAGGAGGGGGAAAGCCAGGGAGGGCGAGGAGGGTCAAACAAGGGCTGGACCCTCTGGACCCCCTGTCTAGACCCTCTGTGAGTCTGGACGACTTCAGCAGAGGGATGCAGGAGAGACAAGGCATCTCCATCCTCCACAGCCCTGGTGCACAGCTGTCGTGGGAGGCTGTGGATGAGAAGCATCACATGCACTGTGGTGTGGCGGTGCGGGTCCTTCCTATCCCGGAGACTCTCGGGGCAAGGGAGGACCGATTGGAGCGCTCTGTCTTGGAGCAGGGGACAGGGAGTCCTTGGATGGTCTTTGGTCCCCAGAGGAGATCCTGCTTTTCTGAGCCTCCCAGGCGGCCACTTGGTCATGTGGGGTGGCCACTGAACCCAAGTGCTTTGGCTTGGGTTGCTTGCTGAGACTAGAGGGTTGTGCATGATGTGTCTGGGGACAAACTGGACAGGAACAGGCTGTTCAGATGCCTTCAGGTGTGTGGTTGCTTTCACCCAAGAGACTGAGGGGTGTGTGTTCTACCAGGACCTGTATCTGCCTGCATCCACTGTTCTCCACTCCCTCCAGACACGGGCCGGTGGCCATGGCTGATACTCCTGAAGGGAGCTGGCAGCATCCTTCCCTGCTGCTGGCTCCCGTGACTCTGCAGTTCATTCTGCCCAGGTATGGACAAGGTGCTGCCTCCAATTTGGCTTCAAGCCTTTCTCTCACGAGATGCATCTCTTTCTTGCAAGTTCAGCTTTTTGTATGGCCAGTGTTTGAGCTGTTGGGTAGGGTTGATGGGACTCATCAGTCTGACCAAGGAGGAAGGCTTGGTCCCAGGGCATGCATGGGGATGACACCTTTATCCTGTATCTACCACCTATTCTGAGGATGTGTCTGAAGAAGCTGTTTGTGGTCTTGAATAAGAGCTAGGAGTGCTCTGGACTGACAAATACATGTGCAGCTGGTTTGAGGCAAGGTATGATAGAAAGTCTGCTGAAGATCAGGATTGGGCCAGCTAAATGAGCTGGGTGCAGCAGAGTGGAGGTTGAAGAAGCCCTGGGCCATCACAGAGAGGTTCGTGTGGTGGCAAGCGGCTGTGAGCTGGCCAGGCAAGCCTCCCAAGCCGGTGCGCTCCACATGCTTGGGTGTGAGATGGGCTGGAGCACGTGAGGGGTCACATCTCGCTGTGCAGAGGTTACAGTCGCGTTTCATGATTTGCTTTGCTTGTAATCCTGTTTCCAGGCTCCACAACTGCAACTCGGAAACCTTTACGGTGAGCCTCACTTAATAAATCTTTGCCTTGTTTTCCTTTTAAGCCTGTCTGGTATCAGGGGACAAAGCGAGCAGGAGAAATGCATGAACTGGGGGAAGCGCGGATGAAATAAAACAAGGTGTACGGGCTGGCTGGAGTGCATTGCCTGCAGGGAGTGGGGCTGGCCAGGCTGCAGAGAGTTAATTGTGGCATGCCAGCTTTGGGGAAAGCATTTCCTGCGGATCTCTCCTGCAGGATCCCCTCCAACTCCAAGGCTGCTTGCAGAGTGCCCTTGCACATGGGGCTGAGTGCTGGTTTTGTGTCCTCATCCCCAGCCTTTGTATGCACACCTCGGCATGCAAGCTGCCTGCGTGCATGCCGAGAGAGCACCTGCCTGTTAAATGCGAGCAGGCACGTGGCTTCTTTGCTGCTCTGGCGTAGAAATGGGCACAGCTCCGGGAGGGAAGGCAAGCTGGTGATGATTTTTTATTCACTTTCCCTGGGGAGCAGAGAGCGGCTGGTGCCTGGACGTGGGGAATGGCCGGTGGCAGGGCATTAATTGCCCAGCCCTGGAGTGTGCCGGGTGGTGGGATGGAGATGTCTGCCCCTCTGAGCTTGCTCCTGCCTGGCACAGGGCGCGATGCTGTGGCAGTGAGGGGGTGGATCGAGGCAAGCAGAGCAGAGTGGCCTCACCGGGTACGGTTTCCAGCCAGGTTGGACAAATGCATTCCCCAGGCAGAGCCTGGAGCCACCCTTGACCATGCTGAAACTGGGACAAAGCCTCGCTCCTCTTACCCACCTCATGGAGGGCTGGATAGTCCAGGGTGTAACAAGGACCCTCCTCAGCTTCTCCCATCCTCACTGCATGTTAGCACCACTCTGGAGGCTCAGAATGGATAAACACAGGAGCGTGCATGGTGCCATGTGGAAATCCCTTGACAGCAGACACACAGCAGAGCAGCAGGGCGCTGGCAAGGGCTGGAGGAGCAGGCTGTGCCCGCTGCTCTGGAGGGGAAGGGGTGCTGAGGGTGTCCAGGACTTGTCCCCATTCATCTGCTCTACCTTCGGGGAACCTCAGAAAGAGTCCTCAGACAGATGCAGAGCAGTCGGGAGCAGGGCAGGCACGAGAAAGGTGCTAATTAGGATGTTGGCAGCATTAGTAGGGGTTGGTGTCTGGCTAGTGGGAAGTGTTGAACAGGCAGTGCAGGGTCTGCTCTGTGTCGTGCTCTGTGTAAATCTCCAGGCAGCAGGCAGCTAGCGAGTCTGCAGGTGGGATGAGGCCAGCCCGGGTGTGATGGAGCTGTCCTGGGGTAGGTGGGTACTGCTTTGAGTCCACCCGTGGCAGCTGGGTGATGGTTGGTGGTGTGGCTCTGTCATGGGGGACCAGATACACTCTGAGCATCACCTAGTGATGGGGAGGTGCTGGCTTCCTGTGGCTGCATGCTGCTGCTGCACAGAGCCAGCACCTGAGACACCTGGTTTTCCCCTCCTTTTGGCTCTTCACCTTTCTTTTTCCAAGGCTGTAGGCAAGATGGAGAGCAGAGAAGTTGCTAACGATGCTTTTTTTTTTTTTTTTTTTTTTGGTCTGATGTCAAACTCTTGTGCCTTCAGATTGAATAGCTGCCACGAGATTTTGCTGTGACTGACACCTGTTCTGGCTGGAGAGCAACAGCTTTTGATAAACACAGATCCTCTGGAAATGCTGAATTTACTGGCAGCTGCTCCCATTTGTCGTCTAGTCTCTGTTCCTGGGTTTGGCTAAACCTTGCACCTCTCTGGAAGGTTGCTGATGTTCCTCCTTGGGTTGAGCAGTGGCTGGGGCGGTTTTCTGGGCTCCACTGGTTTATGGTGAGGCAGGAGGTGCAGACACGTGCAAGTAAGGCTTTGCTGGGCAGCACATCCAGGCTGGTCCCTCTGGGCCAAGCACTAGAGCTGAGCAAGTGCCTGTCCCCATCCTGGTGGGACATGGCTCATGGCTGTGCACATGGGGGTGAGTGGGCACATGCCAAAAGCTGAGCAAGTCAGCTCATCCCCGGCGTTTGCTTTCATCCCTTAGCATTGCAGAAGCCCATCCCTGCTTATCTGCGGGCCTGAGGGTGAAGTACAACCTCTCCGGCCTGGGTCCCACAGCGCTGCTTTGCTGCTCCCTGTTTCCATATGTCTCTGCATAACAAAAGGTGGGGCTGCACAGAGGGGCTTGAATTTTGGACTGGAAAGTAAGGGGGGGACTGCCAGGGGCTGCGGTAGGTTTGGGAGTGGCACATTTGGGGCCCAACAGGAGGGATCAGTGGAGCCTGCGCATCCCTGTGGCATGCCGGACAGGGTGGCAGGGACTGCCCACATGGCCTTGTGCCAGGGGAAGCGGAGCAGGTCACCCTCAAGGAGAAGTCTTGCCCTGTAATTTGGGTGGCCTAAATATGACCTGAGCTCCCACTTGTGGGTGCTGAGCCGATGGAAAGCTGACCTGGCATTTTACTGTGCATTTGGGAGGTCCTCAGTGTGTGGGCTACAGGGGGAAAAGGGAAAAAAAATGGGATTTGCGAGGTCAGCCCTGGGTGTGTTGTCCAGTCTCGAATTGCTTGGTGGCCAGAGGGGTGGAGAAAGGCTTGGCCCCTGCTGTGGGTCTCCCGGGGGCGCCGGCAGCTCATTGAGCCATGGCGGCATGCCCACCCCATTGTGTTTCTATCAAGGCGCCCATTGCCCTGTGCCGTGTGTGCTGGAAGGAGAAACCCCATGGGTGCACGGGCTCAGGTGATAGCATCCGGAAGCACTGCAGGACCTCCTTCCCTTCGGTGGCAGGAGTGTGCTGTACTCTTGCACAGGGCTAAAATAAAACCACTGGCAAAGTCCCATCCCACATAAAAAGCCTGGCTGTGCGCTGAGGGACACGTCTCTCTCCTGGCTGCTGCAGCTAAGGATGCTCAGTGCAGGGTTTCTGAGGTGTCTGAGGTGTTCTGAGGTATCTTTTGTTTGATGCAGAAGAAGGGCTTGAAATCGATGCTAGCCTCTTGTGCTTAGTGTGCGCCAGAGCTTTAACTCTGAGAGGCCACCTTGCATGGCTGTGGGTTAACATGAGCATTGGGAGCCCACCTCGAATGGGTGTGTGGTGGCCCCATCATGCCAGGGAGTATTATGAGGGCAGCCAGACAAACTGATGGATGAGTCAACAAAGCCAAAAAAAAAAAAAAAAAAAAAAGAAAGGCCTTGGTTCTGTTCCAATTCTATAACAATAAAATGAAACAAACATCATGTTCAAATTGCCTGAAGAAATCCCACCTACCAGCTGTGCCGAGGGAGACCCTGCCGATCTGACGTCGAGTGGTCCCGCTCCCTGTGTATGCACATCCCACGTACAGTCCTGTTGACGCGTTGCAGCAGAGGGGGTTCCTGCCCCAGCCCCCCCCCTCTTTTCCCCTTTCCAGCTAAGCATGAGGGTCTGGAGCAGGGAGGGGTTTCTTTGCTGCGCAAGCCTGTCCTCCAGCGTGGGTTTGGTGTGACCCTGTGCCAAGCCTGGGCTTGGAGGTAACCTCTCTTCCAATCTCTCCCCCTCTAAATCTTTATTTCCTTCTCAGACAGTCAAATTAGAGCACCCTGGGGGTGGTTTATCCCAGGTGGGCATGGTTTCCTGGGTCAACGTCTGCCTGAGCCGAGTGGTGGTGTTCAGGATGTCCTCTTCCTGGAGAGGCCATGGTCTCTGCTCCAGCCATGGAGTGGGAGCCTGGTAGCGGCAGTTGGGACACACAACTCTGGTCATCTCAGTTTAGTGAGGTTGGCTCAAAATCAAGTGTTTTAATGGCTCAGAAAATGTTGCTATGGGATTTGTCCGGTGTCCTAGGAGGATGGTGGAGAACCCTGTGCTGGTCCTGCGACTGCTTCTAGGAGAAAAGGACGTTGAAGCCTACTGCTGAGAGCATGGTTCTGCAAGAGCAGTTGCGTCTCCTGCACTCAGCTTCTGGGACCCAAAATGAGTCCTGGAGGGGTGGTTATCCTTTGCCCTGCTCTGGGCTGCAGCAGAGGTAAATATTCACTAGAGATCAGCACAGCAACCGCTAAGCTGCTTTTATTTTGGTCTCTTAAGATAGCGAGGCCCATTGGAGGTGCAAGCTGGGATGGCCTGCAGCGGGGCTCAACCGCCTTTAATGCTTGGAATAGTTTTGCCGCTTGCATTTGCAGGGCTCTGTCGGGGATGAGACTTGCTGGTCTCCATGGTTTTATGTGCCATGGGACTGTGCCAACAGTTTAATCACAGCTGAACCCTCATAGAGCAGCATAAAAAATGTTGTAGTTGGGATTAGGTTACCCATCCTTCCTATAAAAGACTCTATAAACAGTCCATCAAGCCCAAGCATTCCTCTGTTGGCTGTGAGGTCCTTTGCTCTTAATGGGTCTGGCATTTGCTTTGACTAAGTTTTTTTTTTTGGGGGGGGGGGGGGGGGCACCGCTTTAAAGGAGCCCCCAAAGAATGGCTTTTCTGCTTGCATTAGTGGGGGAACCCAACCGGGCTGGCTTGGCAGAGGCGGTGTTGGATGTCAGAGGATCTGGCTGGGGAGGCAGGGGGTAAGAGGCAGCCGTGACAAGCCGAAAAGGCACTGACAACAGCAGCTGCTCCCTCCCCATTGCTGAGGGCTTTTTCCTTATGGATTTGCCATTTGCTGGGGCACTGGAGAGTTTTCTCTAGCCTTGGGGTGGACAAGGACCTGGTAATCTCCCTCTCCCATCTCCCAGCACACCTCAGACCTGTCTTGTCTCTGCTGCAGCTTGAGTGAGTTCCCAAAAGCTCTTGAAAGTCCTAATGCTCAGGCTGGGCACTGGGTGGTGTCTTGCTAGCCATGCTAGCACTCCCACCTTCACCTTCACCTTCACCTTCACCTTCAACTTCATGTGTGTTGCCTGCTGTCGAAGAGCCCCTGGTTTAATACCATCTGTGGAACTTTCTTGGGGTGCTTTGAGTTTTGTCCTTCAACCTTTGGGGAGCCATGGGGCAGGAAACAGATGGATGTTGGTGGTGCTGAGGGTATTCCCTGTCCTGGCTGCTGCATCCTTGAGGCAGGTCTGCACACACCTTGGTTGTGTCTTGGGGTGGCTTATCTATGGGACCACGCAGGTGCTTCTGCCTGGGACAGTCATCTTCTCTCACCTGGAAACCTTAAAACCATGGTTATGCTCCTGCTCTCCTAGCAATGGAGAGGAAGGAAGAGCAAAGTCAGCATTCGTTTGCACCCAGACTTAGCCCTAATCCTCCTGGCTACCAAGGAGCATTCTGGCTGTGATGGCAGTTCTGTCAGTGACACCTGCCCGCTTGGAAGAGGACCGAAGCTGTCCTGTTATTTCACGCACAGCAAGCATCTGTTGGGTGGGAACAGCATCCGTGCTGCGGTGCCAGAGCTGGGCACAGGGGACTGTCCCTGATCAGTGCCACCGTGTCACTGGGACCATCTGGAGTTTCTCCTGACTGGTGCTTACATCTGCTGAGCCACAGGAGGAGACCAGGCTTTCCAGTGCTTTTCCCGACAGAGTTTAAATTATTTTAAGGATTGTGCCCCCCCAACTTTGTTTGAAGATTATTTGGTCAATTTAATCACCAGCACAAAAGTGGGGTTTCTAATATAAGCAGTTAGCAAGACCCCCTCCCTTAATATCCCGCAGAGGGCAATTCAGTCCACCTGCCTGGGATGGCTGTTTTAGATTGTCTGGCTTGTCCTCGGAGGCCCTTTTCTCTCTGTCATTACTATCTGTAGAAAATTAACAACTGCATTAAAGTGGAAGCATTATTTTTTCATATGGTGGATGCCAAGGGAGGTGAATCCCACATCCTTTACCTGAGGATACTCCATGAGCCTTGAAGAGCATTACATACTTCAACATCAGTTTCCTTCATCCCTCTCCATCATGCTGACTGTAAGACAAAAATGAACCTGGGGCTGGTTCCTGCAGAGCCCACTGAGGTCCAATGCTGGGAACTATTACTTGAAACCCGCCAGCTAATCAGCTCTTAATCCCCTTAGCATATTTTCGGCGATACGGAGTTGTACGCCCAGGCAACGGCTCGGCTCTTGCTGGCACGGTTGGCTCTGCTCCCCCGTGCTGCCGTCACGCCTCCTGGTTTCAGTAGTCAGAAAGCCTCCTGCCTTGTACACGGTTACTCTCACCAATCAAACTTGTAATCTCAGTGAAGAATGAAATCAGATTTGTTTGACAAGACCTGTTTCCTGTAGAAGTATGTTGACTGGTGCTAATTATACTCCTGTTCTTTAATTCTTCATGATTTGAATTACATCAGCATTTTCATTATTTTCCCAGAAGTGATTTCAGGCTGAGCAAGACCTTGAATGCCTACCATTTCATCACGTTATAATCCTAGTGCATCTACTAAATGTGATCCTTCTTCTGCACTGAGATGCTTCTGCATTAGTGTCTTCAAGGACTTACCAACTTTCTTCTTCTCCCAGACGTCCCCTCATGGGCTCTTGCTTGCTAATTCTTGAAGCCTGTTGAGTCTGTCACTGTGAAATGTGTCTGATTTGCTTAGTTCTCCCTCTCCCCATCCCAGTCCCTGAAGTATTATGAACTCTGATACTTCTCATTCAGAAGTTGTCCCCTGCCTCGTGCTCTCCACTGGCTGAGGAGAGGCTCTGCACTGTCTTTTCCTCAGGCTGCTGTTGCAAGTGATAAAGATCTTTTCAAAGTCTCCTCCTGCCTTCCAAAGTGCTTCTGGCCTCATCTCTCTCCACCTTGGTAAAGGAGATGGGGATGCTCTCTGGAATCACAGTGCTAGAAGGAGCTACATAGGTTTGCTCCACTGCTCAGTTATTCATGTAAACATTGACCAGTACTGGAACCAGTCTGTGGAGCTTTCTTGTGGTTTTCTTCCAATCTGATGTTAATGGCTAGTCCCAGGATTTGATTTTTCAACCTGTTGTGGAGGTGCCGTACAGGAATTTCTTGTGGCCATGGTTCCTTGGGCTTGTTTATGAAAGTGTCATAACTGAAGACCCCAGAAATGAATGTAAATTATGGCTGTGGCTTCTCCCACCTCCACAAGGCTGTTGTCCATGTAGAAAACAGCCAAGTTGTTTGGGCACCGCGTGGTCTTGAGGCATCCATTGCAGCTGTGGCCAAAGTCTTAGTTATTTTCTAAACGCTTGCAAACAGTGTGTGTGATTTTTAAGAGAATTACATTCAGACGGTCCCTGGGTCATTAGTTATGTATGAGCTAAGGAATCCTGTGTTACTGAAGGGAGGAAGCAGCCCTGTCCTCCTGAGGGCTATGGAAACAACATCCTACTTTCCTAATAAAGACACACACTGGCTGACCATGGCCATCCGTTGCAAACTGTTAAAAAGAACTGCAGCCAGGGAAGCTCTGATTGCAAGTAGGGCAAAATAACAATAACAATAATAACAATAACAATAATAACAACAACAACAACAATAATAATAATAATTATAATAATAATAATAATCATCCAAACAAAAAAATTGCCCTGAAAATGGTGCAGAGGTGAAACAGGGCCCAGAAAGGTGACAGGATCTCCAGATCCCCTTTCCTGGGCATTGTCAATGCTTTTTTCCTATGTTTCTGTGAATTTTAACTTTTTTACTTAGGATTTTGTCTATATGCTTAAAAGAACACCACCACCATAACTTCTTCTTATCTTCAGCCATGCCAGACATGGCTTTTCCATAGGTTTCCCTCGTTAACTTGCTTCACTTCATGCCAGTCACAATAAAATACAAGTTGCCTGCTTACTCTCCTTCCCTTTCTCATGTATTGCCTTTGTATGTGCAGCCATAACCAGCATTTTGTTACTCTGAGGCTGGTTTTGTTTGAAGTTGTTGTCTTCCTAGATTGTCAAATTGTAGCCTTTAAAAAAAAAAATTGTTTAGGCTTTTCTTTGAGTCATAGAATCATAGAATGGTTTTGGTTGGAAGGGACCTCCAAAGATCATCTAGTCCAAAACCCCTCTGATTTTCATTTGTACTTTTTGCTCCTGTTTCCTGGTTGACTCTGCTTGCTAATTTTCTGAGATTTGGGAAACTAATGCATTTGGAGCAACGGGCAAAGCCATTTCAGGTTTGGCCTGTCCTCCCTTTGGCCAACATAGGCTGTGATCATCAGTGCTGGGGCAATTACATGCTTCCAGTCCAGTGATTCAGCCCTCTTTCTGTGTCATTATGAGGTCCAAAATTGTAGACCTCGGGGTCTTCAATGCACTTTGTGCATTAAAATTATGTAACGAGCCTGTCCTCACCGGTCGCAGGGTATGATATAGCGTAACGATGACAGATATTGACAGGTACAAGGCACCAGTGTTTCCAGGCAGTGCAAGAAGCAGAAATCTGATTAGTGAGAGCTGAGTTGTGGGCTCTGTGTCCATCACATGTTGGCTTTCTGTCACATGTGTCTTTGCACCATTTCATATCCTGACCATGTTTCTGATTTATATTGGCACAGTGATGGCTCTGCTGAACTGATGCAAACTGAGATGTCTTCTCAAGCATCCTCTTCGGCTTAACTGCCCTGTGATGAGTTTACCATGCAGGCAAGTCCTAGTCCCAGCTCTGATGGATTGACATGCCAGTCATGGCTTGATTGGACCCCCTCCTTTTTAGACAAGCCAGGAGCTGGCAGAGACATGGTTTGGGGAGGTAACAGCGGAGTCTGCTGTGGCAGCTCAGTTCAAGCATGCTGGTCACCCTGCACTCACCTCCCCCTGGCTCTCACTGTCCTCCTTCTCAGGAGCCCTGGCCAGATTTCCTGCTGAAATCGAGAGGGGAGTCCAAGACTGCCTCAGCCACATGTTAAGCACAGAGTCAGGTGAGTTGAACAGGGTGTTTTAGGACCGAAGAAAGACCACTGATGGCTGGATTTGAGAGGACGTGCAATGACAACAGCCTTTGTGAGCAGGAGATGTGCCCTGCTTTGCTGATGAACAAGGACCTGCTGCCCTGGCAAAACCAGCTTTCACCTGAGAAGATGGCTCCTGCTAGTCATCTGCTGGTATCTCTATTGGTTTTGGGCTGTGCAAGTTCAGCTGACTTGATGCATTGCTGCTGGTTAACGAAGAGTCCTTTTGGCATCCACTGAAGGGTGTGTGAGCCTCTGAATTTGCAGGATGGATGCCAAGGCGCAGATTCACTCATATTGATGAGTCAGGGAGACCCTGCCTTACTCGTGCCTTGCTGTCTTTGTGCATCTGCTGGATTTTTGCTCCAAAACACAATAAAGAGATGGTTTTTTTCTCTCCCACCAAGTAAGTTATAATACTAAACAGATGGACATCCTGGAGCAGGCAGAAGAGGTTGTGTTGTCAGGGAAGGGGTGGCTCCTACTTCCTTGGATGCTTAATGTGGAGATGGGTCTGGAGGATGTACGAGAGTGTTTCTCAGCCTGTGTTCCCAGCCAACCTTCCTATGGGCAGAATTTAGAGCTGCATGTTGTAGCTCCACTTGTCAGAAGAAGGGAACACTGGGGTGGCAAATGGGGGTCTGGATGAGATAGTGGCTTGCATCATTATATGGAAGTTGTACTGGGGAAGTGATTTGGGGTCCTGCTATGTCTGCTCACCTTCTAGAAGAACAAGATTTTTCAACTCCATCCGTAAAACAAGGCATCTCCATCTTTGATCAGAGTAGATGCCCAGCTCTGGTGTCCCTGTCCCTAAGGTCCCCCTGCCCCAGTTGTAGCAGTGATCAGGGTGGCTGTGGATTTGCCCACTCAAGTCCTGGAAACCTCCAGTGCGGCAGATCCCCTGCCTCTCCGGTGGCCTGCCTCAGGGCTGTACGGACCTCCTGGGGAAGCAATATTCTAAATAATCTTTTAATATCCAACTTGAACATCCCAAGTCACAATTTATATTTTGAAAAGGTCTCTCCTGGGTCAAGATGCCCATCCTGGTGTCACTCGCTGTTCTCGTTTTATGGGATGAGATGAGTCACTGTTAGTGTTTTATGGGATGAGATGCCTTCTACTTAGCTGGGCATGGATGAAACCTTTGTTTTCCCTTCATTACCTTCAGCCTTTTCTTTAGGAAATTACCTCTTTCTGGGAATGGTCAGGTTCAGGGTTTAAACCATGTCTGTCTTTGTTTTTCTCTTCTTACTCTGCTCCAAATGGTGGTGGTGTATGAATAGCATTGTCCTGATGGTGATGATCCTATTTGGCCATGGATCCCCACTGCCCCAGAGATCCTGTCCTGGAGGTCTGGGGAATCAGGCACCTAGGAGAAGGTGGGAGAGGAGCTAATCCATGAGTTGATTTGTCTCTAAGGCATGGATCACAACATTTGTGCTGTGCACAAACTAGCAATATCTGCAGACATCCAGAATACCTCGCAGGAGCGATGCTAAGCTAAATGCTGGAGTGCTTCAGAGTTTCTCTTTCTTTGCAGTAATAATTTGCAATCATATCCCAGCTTCAGAAAGCACCTGAGTCAGATGGGGGTGAATTATTTGCAGACAGCAGAGCTGCCTTCTCCCGCATGCCAACGGCATCTCACAAGTGGAGGATGCGGCGGGAGAGGCTGTGGCTGTGAAAGATGTGCAGACGTGGGAGCAGGCCCATCCCGGACCTGGAAATGCTCCCTCCATCCCCGCTTCCACCTGGCGCACCAGTCCCTTCCCATCGGCTGCAGTGGGGTTTTTAATAGCTGTTTCCCTGTGAAATCAGAAAGATTGCTGGCTGTGAAATACAAATGATACGTACTAAATGCTGTGTAATGGATTCCACTTGCAACGTTTCGTGACTGTGTGTTTCTAATAAAAGCCTCTGGGAGCAAGGCAGAGGCTCACTGGCTCGGGGGGGTCAGGATGCTGGGGAGGGCTGGGTCCCGCAGCCAGTGTGCATGGTCGCCGCAAGGCTCATGGGCAGCCGGGGCGGCTCTCATAAGACACAACAGCCAGCTGTGAAACCCCATGGAGGATGTGTACCAAAGAAAAAACTAAGCTCGCAGCGATGCTTTTCAAGGCGGGGTTGTCTGTTCTCTGCTCTTCTGGTGGAGATGTGGGGTGAAGATGTGGGGTTCAGGGGAACAGGGCAGTAGCAGGACTTGCTTTGCATTATCATGGGACACAATGCTACCCCTGAGGACGTACCTTCTTCCTCAGGCTGGCCATAATGACAGGTTTATCATGGAGATGTACACTACACAGTGCTTTAGCACGGAGAAAAGCATGTGGGCAGCACTTGGCGCTTTCAAACTAGGGGACGGATGAGTCACCCTAAGAGTTGTTGCAGAAGTAACCAGGTGTTTCAAGCCATTTATGGGCAATTCAGCAGTGTTAGGAGTATGGGGGGGTTCCCACAGTGCTTCAGCAAGAAATGGATTTACAGGCATGTACTGAAGGGGCTTAAAATTGGCTGGTCACAGGAAAATACTCTAGAGTGGGTCATCCCACTTTAGGGGTAGCATTGCTAATGAGATCCCTGTCTGCAGCAAGTACCACTGCTGGGAGAGTAATAAAGACGAGAGAGGATGGGTTGGTTATACCTGAGACAATTCAGTGCTTCAGGGGAACAAAAGTGGGCCTGAGTATGGCCGCAGTGTATCCGGGAGCAGAAAGTGTGGTCCACAGCTATGGAACAGAAGATGCTAACTGGGAAATCTCTGGCCCTGAAAAGACCTTTGAAATGCATTTCCCTGGAGTGAAAGGGCCAGGTCCTTACCTGGTGAGCCAGGACATACCAGTTTATCCTTTCCTTGTGATGATGGGTCCTGGATGCCGGGTCTGTTTCTGGTGTCCGCAGCCAAAGGAGAGTCAAAATAAAAATAAACCAGCTACGGTCATGACTCAAGGTGTGGAAAACCTGCCCATCGTTTGCTTTATCCAGCAGATTAAGGAGTGTCTTCTGCCTCGTCTGCTGGTACCAGCCTGGAGGAAGGGTTGTTAATCGTGAAGGTCTGTTTAATTTAGCAGGGCAGCACTCTGTGGCTTGGAAGCTGGACTAATTCAGACTGGTAGAGGAGCATGTTTTTAATAACGTGTCTAATTAACTGTGCAGCAGCTCACCCAGGGATGTAGTCGATTTGCTATTGCTCGTAATCTGTAGATCAAAGGTGACTGATTTCTCATAAACTGGTTTTGACCCCTGGGGCTCTTCCCTCCAGCTAATACCCCTCTGTCTCCAGCCATCCTCGGGCACGTGCTGGGTGGGAGGAATGCCCGGCAGCCTGGCCAGGCTGTGTGCTGGCTTAGAAATGTGTGAGCCGGTGTTCGGCTGCAGCGGATGCCAGTGCCTTGTGCTCAAGCCCTCCTCCCACTGCCCAATGCAGGAGCGAGCTGGGCTGGCTCTGCTCACCCCATCCTCTGCGGCTACCACAGAGCAAACATCTCTGATAATACACATCTTACCAAAGCTTCAGTTTCAAGGGATATGCTAATAAATGCAAAGATGCCGGGACACAAGCTGCTGGTAAGGTTTGCCCTGCTGCACACGGGCATCTCCCTGCCACATCATGGCTGCTGCAGCATCGGCTGGCACTTGCCCTGTGCTGCGCGAGGTCGCTCCCCACAGGCACAAACTGGGGCTGGAGAGGGCTTTCCATCCTGGGAAATTTAACAGCAATATCGGATGCTTCCTTCTGAAAGACTCACCCTTGTCTAAATAAACCCGGGGAAGTCCTTTGGCTGGCGCTGGGCAGAAGTGTCGGACCAGATGTTCACGCTTCACCCGTCTGACCTCCCGATCGATGGAGCCGTGAACTGTCCTTTGTTTGCCCGTCCTTGCGGTTGGACACCCGCTGCCACGTCTGTGACAACCAGCCCCGCTGCAGCCAGCCACTGGCCACAGGGCTCAGGTGGGGGCCTGCTCTGCCCCCAGGCTGGTGGGGGTGTTGGCATCAGTCCCCTCCCCTGCAGCAAAAAGGGATTGAAGCCGTTTTGTTCGTGCATTCGGTTTTTGGGTGCTCAGTGTTGCGTTTTCCAGGGTCTGATGTTTCTCTGCTCTGTGGGGAGCGGAAAACCCCTTTTATTTTAGGGGGGCGGCCAAAGCAGGCACTGCCCGCAAGCGCTGAATGAGCATTTGCAAGTCTTGTGCCATCCTTGTAACAAACACTGTCAGGGCTCTGCTCCCAGGCACTCACTGTGTGCTCTGCCCCATCCCAGGTGCCACCTCAGAGGACCCACATGTGTGGTGGTGGCTGAGCCATTTGGGTGCCCCCTCCTGTCACCTGTGCCTCTGCAATGCAACGTTTTGCTTTTGGTCACATGAGTGACCCCGTCAGGCAAATCTGAGGTGTCTGAAGGAAAAAAAGTTATCAGAAATAAAAGGCACTGAAGGTCTGATTGTCTTGTTTCACACATGCCCACTCCTCTGCAGTGGAAACCAGCTGGGTGTCAGCAGCTGTCGCCTCCCTGGCTGGCATGGCGTGTCCCTGCAGGGATGCCCCTGCCAGTCCCCCACCTCTCCTATCCCTCTGTGGCTTCTTTCCCAGTCTCCCTAGTGCAGGGCTTTGCTCCTTGCGGAGTCTCCCTGGGGATCAGTCCTGGCCTGGGGACGTCATGGCACAGGGACAGGTGGGTGTGTGGAGCCGGCTTGGCGCTGCCCTGATATGATACAGGGAATATTATAATCTGCTTTTGCCCGTGCTTGGAGTGGGGCAGCTTTAAGGATGTTTTTACCAAGTTCTTTAAATCCATGTCCCGTGAGTCAGAACTGTGTCAAGAGTTAATTATTTTCTCCAACAGGAGTAAACAAAGGCTCAACCAACGGTGTTTTATTCATCTATAAATGCCCGGCAGCGCGTTTATAAGTGCCCCAGCAGACAGATGGGGCCAGAAGCCCTGTGCATCCCACCGACATCTCTGCCAGTGGCGGCTGTGCTGAGGCAGCCAGCCCCAGCGCCTCTGGTCTCCGGGCAGGATAAATCAGGAGACACAGAGGAGCGCTGCATCCGTCCTCCGTGGGCAGGAGAGGTACCTCCCGTGAATTGAGGAGGTATTTTTTACCCCGAGGAGATGTTTTCCACTGCCTGGGCTGCTGGGGTGCAATGGGGCATGGACATGCTCCTGGCAGGGCTGGGACCACCTGGTCCCCCCACTTTGCTGCCCACCGGCATGTGGTTTTTGGGGAGACTTGCCTTCTGCATTTGAGGCCAGCAGCTCAGAAGGCAGCGTTCATGCTCCAGGTGTTCTCGGTGAGCAGCCAGGTATGTGTTACGGCAAGAGGGACTTACTGAAGCCAGCAGCGCCTGGCGGCATTTGCGGGGGGTGTTTCCAGCAGGATGGGAAGAGCCCTGGTGCCCTGTGAGGCTGCCGGTGGCAGCAGCCTGTGTCCAATGGGACTGTTGCTCTTGCTGCATCAGCAGCACTGCCCTGTGGATGGCAAGAGGTGTCAGACACCTCTCCCGTGGGCAGGCTCTGCACCTGCTGGGATCAAATCAGCTGGACTCACTCTGGCATCCTCATTCAGAGGAGCGGTGCTGCTGCCAAGCCCTGGGCTGGGCTTACCCTCTGCCTGAAAGCAGCCCACTTCAGGGACAGAGTCATGTCTGGGCTGCGGTAGCATTGCAGCCTCTGGGCTCTCCGTGGCACTGGTAGCTCGTCAAGCTTTCTGGGGTGTGCTGTGGTCCCAGGTGCTGTGGAGGAGACGCGATGACCACGCACGAAGCTGTGCATGCAAGCTCACACTCTGCCTGACGGGCAAGTCTGGTCTTGAGGACATCTGCGTGGCCACCCTTGGCCCAGGCTACGTGTGTTGCCTGCCATAAATTCCCTGTGCATCCCAGAGCCAGCAGCACATTTGCTCCAGTGTTGCTGACAGCGGTGCAGGGTGCTGGTGGTTTCCGATGGCTTGGCCATCATGGCCACTGGCTGGCCCAGGCTCTTGTACGGCGGCAGCCTGGCGACCTGCCAGGATGCTCTCAGGGGGCTTCACCTTCTGAAAGCATGGGCGAGGAGAAGGGTGCTGTTATGGCAGAGGATGAAGCACAGTGTTGGGAAATGGGAGAAGAGCAGTATCATCTTCTTTTAGTGCTCCCGGGGGTTTGGGCACATCCCTGCGTGCTCAAGCACATCCCATACATCAGAGTCCCTCCTTGAGCAGAGATCCCTTCCCATCACACTTGTGGGATTCAAGGAGTGCAGCAGCGAGGGGAGGATGAACTTGCTGCTCCCTCACATGTTTTCCTCCTGCAGACATTGATTTATAAAGGCTGCTTCATGCTGAGTAGGGAATTTGGGGGATGGTGCATTCCCTGCACAGGAGTTTTTGCCTGATTTCCTGTGTCAAGGCTGAGGAGGTTGTCAGGTAATGCCTTGGTCACCCTGTACACTAAATTTTGGAAGTGTGGTACTTTTATGAGGCTCAGGCAGCAAGCCCTAAACCCTGCAAAGCTGTAGGTGTTTATCTGTGCATCCTTTGGTGCTTGGAGGATGAAGGGCTGCTGTCTTCTTGGCAGGGTGGTTTTGCACGTGGGGAAGGAGCAGGGATGCCACGGGTGGATCCTTCCACAGTCCCCACCGTGCACCCATGCAAAGAGCATTGGGGGTCCGGGGTGCTGGGGAGAGGGTGCAGACACAGCCTGTCCCAGGGGCACATCTTCCCCCCAGGGTCCACAGGTGCCTGTGGGTGAGTTTGCTGCGAGATGCATGTCTCTGGGTTTGCATGGGCAGTGCTGACCACCATGGTATCACTTCAATGTCATGTGCTGGAAGGGTCCGGGGGTGCTGATCAGTGCCAAGCCAAAACCATGCATTGCAAGGGGACAAGGTGCTTCATGCTCGCTGATTTCCCCAGCCTCTCCTTGGAGCATCCTGGGGCAGGCAGTGGGGAGTGCTCCCTGCCCCATTTCCCTCACAGCCAGTGGGGAAGAGCGATACCTCCTCCTTGCGCAGGCGTGCTCTGGAAGAGTTGGGCATTGCTGCAATGCGTGCAAAAGGCTTTTACCCACAGTGAGAAAACAGTGAAACAGGGACCTTGCCCACTGCAGAAGCATGGTGGCAGCAGTCCTTCCGCACCTCGACTGCTGCCTGTAGGGCCCTCCTGATGGCTTGTACTTGTCCTGTAGCTGTGTAGCATCTGTGCCAGCCGGGGATGGCACCAGCCATGCAGAGGCCCATGAACTCCTAGCTATGTCTGGCCAGCATCCACACTGATACCTCTGCGGCTTTTATCCTCAAAGCTTGCTCTGGGGGTGTCCCTGTTGCTGTGCCTCCTTGACAAAGCATCTGAAGTGCAGTGCAAGGAAGTAACAGTGCAGCATGGGGCTGAACTGCCTGGTTTTTGGCCTGGAGAGCTCTAGGCACTGGACCCACCCTCACTGATGCTGGGCTATGTTGTCCTACATCCCGGCTGCTCAGCCAATGCCCTGGGCACCTCTCTGGTTTGACTTCTGCCAAGATGTTGGCTGAGTTATCTGGGTGACTGCTGTGGCTTTTGCAGAGCTGATGGGTTGTTTCTCCTCCCGGGGTTTGGTGATCATGCCCGGGGGGTCGGGATGGATCCTGCAGTGGTACCTGTAGAGCCACCATGGCCTGTCTGCAGGCAGCACCTGGACCACGTGCTTTAGGCATCCTCCTGGTCCGGGAAGGGTTTGCTGAGCAGCTGGAAATGTCTGCATTGCTTTGCAGCGGGTCCCCAGGGCGCTGGGGCACCTCCATCCCTGGAGCTCTCCCAGGCTCAGCTAGGCAAAGCCCCAGCTGCCCCGGTCTTGTGGTGCAGATGGGGTTGGACCAAGACCCCCGAGCTCCTTTCGACCAGCCCTGTGGGATGCTATGAAATTGTTCCCCATCCTCAGACTACACTGTCCCTGCTTTTGGTGCATGGCAAAAAGTGTTGGAAGAGGAGAGGAGAGCTGATGGTTCTGGGGCTGTTCTTGCCCCGCAGGTCTGTAGGGGCTCCGCTGACCGCATGAAGGAGCTGCTTGAGAGCAAATAGTTGTCTTGGTGATGATGCTGCTATCAGGAAGCAACTCTAAAGTTGCTAACGTGGCCCCAACACCGTGCATCCCTTGCTCCTGGATGGGACAGGGTGAGCAGCTGCCCAGGGTGGTGCGATGCTGCCAGCAAGAGGGATCTCAGACGCATCCATGGCTCTCAGCATCCCCTGGTCACTGCTGGTCCCCAGCCTGGAGCCTGCTCGTTCCTCCTGGCTTTGCCCTTGGTTTTGCCCAGTGTGTTGGGGCATCTGCCTTTGCTGCCTGACTTCACACTTGAGCATCCCCATGGACTTGCCTTTCCACAGCTCTGGTTGTGTTTGCTCTTGGTGTATTTAAAAATTCCTCTTTTTCTCTCCTTTATGTTTGCTGGCAGTCAGTTTTTTCATTGATACATCCTTTCGCAACTGTCTGCATCTTATAACTGCTAATTTACTGCTGCCAGCTTCCCCTGGTTTTAATTTATACAATATGTTTATTTTTACTGCAATTTTTTTCTTTTATTCAAAGCCAAGATAATTTTTAGCTAAAGACGCCTTCTTTTATGATCGCAGATTTATGAGATTTTGGCAAAGCCTTCTTAAGCTAGCTGTAATTACTCTTCATTGTTTTTGTTTACATTTCCCCCCTAATCAATTTTTACTAATAATCCCTTTTAACTTTTGGAAATTGCCTCTTTTCCACCTCCGGGTGTGTTTCTTTTTGGTGCATGCAAAAATCTCTTCCCACATACATGTAACCAGATTATGGTTGTCTCTACCTGTGCAACTACTCATCCTCGGTTCATTGTTGCCCTCGTCTTCAGCTCCCAAAATGAGGTTTGCTCTGCCATTACCCACATGGGTTGTATCAGTTTTGTGATGGAAATGAGTCTCCACAAGCATTGGGGTCTCCAGGACCCCATCCCAGTGGCAGCCTGGACCCTGGTGAGTGCTCTCCTCCAGCCCCATGAGCAGCAGAGCTGGCTCATAAGCTGCTGACACCTTCTCCAGGCTGGTCTGCAGACCTGCAGATACATCCTGGCATGGATGTTCCCCACTCCCGTACCGGTCCCCGGTCCCGCAGCTCCTTGATGCAGCCCTTGCAGGTGATGGCAGCTTTGCTGCAGTGCAGATGCAAGCCACACCCGAGGTTTCAGCCCTGGAGGGACTTCTCTCTCCTTGCAGTCCCACAGCCCATCTCCTGCCTGCTTTGGGGATGCTCTTTCCCAATGGAGGGCAGGTGGCCGGCTCCTGCTTGATGAGCAGCTCTAGGATGGGTGGATGGAGCACATCTCTCGCCTGGGCAGGGGCACCAGTGAGCAGAAGCCTTGCGGCATCCACCGGTGGAGCATCCCCTTGGTTCAGCCTGCTGTCTGGGGAGGTTATATTAGTGTGTAATGAATTACCCGGGAGTTAAAGAGGAAGCCCTTTCCGTGGTGAGGTATTGAAGATGGGGTTTTCCCAAGGAAGGAAACGTTTGCAGCTCACTAAAAATACCCACTGACCACAGCTGCCGGCTCTGTTGTGGCTGTATCTGCAGTGGGGGGGCCCAGAGGGGACGCAGGGTTTGTGTTCCTGGCATGGCTGCGAGCAAGCCCCCAGAGATACCAAAGGGATGGCAGCGGAGAGATGCTCTGGCCTTGGGAGGGGCTAGAATGAAATCAAGCTCCTTGCAGGGATTTGGGGATTTCCTCTGTCTCTCCCAAGAAGAGGATTCCAGCAGCTGGGAGCCTGATCTGAAGCCCCCCGCTGCCACGGCCAGCCCAGGGCACGGGACATCCCTCCGCAGCTTGGCAAAAACAAGCCTGCAGCTGGCCCTGCAGTTTCTCCCAAGCCGTTCCTGCTTGGAGCTGCCAACCAGAAGCAAATTTACAGCCTGTCAGTAAAAACAGTGAAAAGCAGGAATACTTGGCTGTCAGGTAGATGCACAGAGCCAGACGTGCGTGGTGGAGGGCATCCCCGCTCAGCCACGTGCTCTGCATGCTTGGCAGTGGAGGGGTGTGACAGGGGGGGCCAGGGCTCTGCGTGGCAGCACCGGCAGTGCCAGAGGAGCCGGAGCATCTGCAGGCACCGGCGTTTGGGTGCCTCAGTGCATGCAGCACAAGTCAAGGGTTGCTTGATGCTTATTCTTTGCTGGGCGACTCCCCACCCTGGCTTGCTGGGGCTGGTGTAGCCTGGCTGCCTGTGCGTCAGTGCCTGCCTGTCCCTGTGCTGCCGTCACCTCCCTGCAGCCACCTTGAGCTCTGACATGAACTTGTTGCAGGGGACTGGCTGGAGCCAGGGATGCTTGGAGCAGCCGTCCGGGCTGCAGGCAGGGGCAGGCTCTGGAGGTGTGGGTACACCCGTGCAGCCCTCCAGCCTTGGCTTTGGGCATCCCTTTGCTTCGGGCAGCTCCCCATGCTGCTTTGCAAAGACCCGGTCATAGAAGTTAGCCAGGTTAATCTGCCAGGCTTGCTTTGCTGCACCAGGGGATAGTCCTGGTCTTTAATTCTCCTTCACTGGACCCTGGTCCTGCTGCCCCTCGTGCCTGCCATGCCAGTGGCTCTGTGTGGCCCTGTCTTTACGAGCCAGGCACAGGGCTGTGCGGCGCAGCTGCGCATCGCTGCATGGTGGTGGGGCTTTTGCTAGAGCTTTGGCTGTGCTTGGAGATAATATCTTTCCCCCGTAAATGTTATTACCCTGTATATGTTCGGGTAGGGGGAGGAAGGGGTCACCATCTGTGTTTTCCAATAAAAGCAAATTAAAATTGAAGCCCATTAAGGATAGCTCGATTGGGATGCTGAGCAGGGCTCCGGAGCCTGCTGGGAACAAGTTGCTTGCAGCCCGCGCCACCATGCAGGGTGACAAAACCTCATTTAGTGCCAGCAGTGCTGGGAGGTGGGACGGGGGCTCGCTGCGTGCAGTTCCCCACTCTGGGTAGGGGTGGCTGGTGGCATTGGCCCCAGGGGGAAGGGGAGGCAGAGCTGGCCAGAAACCCATGCCCTGGGCTCCTCCTGGTGCCCTCAACGCGCATCACATGGAATGATGGGCAGGGGTTAGTGGGGAAAAGGGATGGATGTCATGTGAGAGCCAAGCACGTGCTCTTAACGTGATGATGCTCTGCAGCCTCTGGGCTTCCTGCTGCATCCCAAATTTCCTGAGGTCGCCTTGTCCCTGTGCCCGGGGATACAGGAGAGTGGGTCTGGGGATATAGGGTGCTGTGTCGGGGATACAGGAGAGTGGGTCTAGGGTATTAAGGGGGACTCGGTGGTGTGCCCGGGCACCCTGGGCATTACACCTTGTACCAGTTGGTCCCAACCATGGTGGTGGGAGCCAGTTATTATGTTATAAAGCAACTCTTTCCCCCAGATGCTCCAGCTAGGAGCTGTATGTGGCATCTGCTGCTGCACTCCATTGGTAGTGGCTGTGTTTGGGCTCCAGCAGTGATGGCCGTGTGTCCATCCATGCCATGGGGTCAGCCCCATACAGTGGCTGTGCCATGCTAACAGCTGGACCAGGGCAGTGCATGGTAGAGGCTGCTGGCTCCTTCGGGGCTGGAGCACCTGCAGAAGGAGCTTGTGGGCATGGGCTCTCCAACCTCCCAGAGCGTCTCTGCCGCCCCTGGAGAGGAAGAGGGACCTGGAGTCTGTTGGGAGGGACACAGCCCTGCTCCATCCTCCTGGGAGATGGCTGGGTGGGGATTTAGTCTTTGCTGGGCTGTTCTGATGGGGTGGATGAGGCTGGATGTGGGTGAGGATGATGCTTGCTTAGCCCTAGGATTCCCTCCCACAAGGTGTCTTGCAGATGATGGGGTTGGTGCCACTGCAGGGACCAAGTCATTAGTGCTGACAGTAGCAATGGCTGTTAAATGTCTGCATCTGTGTCTTCTCTCTGTGGCTACCGCATTCCCGGCAGCAGCGGGAGGGCCCCTGCTCGCTGGCATTTAGCATCTGCATTGTCTCTTCCCGGCAGCTTGCCCTCGGCTGAACTCGGACCACCTACAAGTCCCGGCTCCTTTTGGGGCAGATGCTGCCAGCAAGGACCACGGGTCCCTGGTGCTGCTTGAGCAGCTTTCTGGGGTCTCTGGTGGGGTTATCAGGTTTCTGCTGACCTCTGGGGCAGATGGCGTTGGGAAACTGGGGCCGGAGAGGGTGCATCTGCAGTGATGACTGGGGGCGATGTGGCAGCCGGACAGAGCATGGTCCTCCCTCGCATCCAGCCTAACCTGCTGCTTCAGCAGCGGCCCCAAGCTAAAAGATCACAAAATCTGAATTCCCAGCCTTGGCCACTCTCAGCTGAGAGCCAGAGCTGGGCTGTATCCCTCCTGGCTGGGCGGAAGAGAGGGGCAGTCCTTAGCCCTTGTCTGCCTGGCAGGGATGGTGTCTGGACAGGCTTATGGTCAGCTGGGTGCTTAGAAAGCAGGACACATGGTTGGATGGCTTGCAGGACCCTTGGGGCTGTTGAGTTGGGCTTTCCCCTTGGTTTTGAGCATCCCAGCAGCGGAGCAGCCAGCACCGTGCACGGCAATGCCTGCAATGGCTGACAGCTTCAGAGGAGGGAGAAGAGGGGCTGGGAAGAGAAGCTGTGAAGCTGCTTCTCCCAGCGTGCTGGCTTTGGGTTGCAGCTGTGCTTGGCCCTGGCTCCGTGTCTCAGCCGCCAGTGTGCCATATGCCCAATGGCCAGGTGCAGCTCTGCTCCAAGCCCTGCTTTCCTTATTTCCCAGTCTAGCAAGGGCTGGGAGCCGAGGGCCTCAGTGTCCCCCATTTCTGCACAGCAGCCTCAATGCTGGGTTTGGTCCCCTGAGGATGGGTGCAGTGATGCATATGGTCAGACAGGACATGGGGGTTCAGGGGAAGGGAGGGATCTAGGTGGGGATGGGGAAAGCGGAGCCTAACTCATGGCAGACCCCCCGACAAGGTGTGGAAAAATGCAGGGGGAGTTTCCAGCGGGGCTGCTGAACTGCTGTGCTCAGGGCAGGGCGTCTTGGGGATGTCCCTTCGTTTGACACCAGTCCTGTCTCTGAGTGTCACAAGCAGCTGAGCATCACCCAGTAGCTGGGTGAAGGTGTTCCAGCAGGCACTGCTGAGCCCCACCAGCTTCCAGCACTGTCCCCTGCTCCCCCGCTGGCTCTGGGGCTGGCTCCTATTTCACAGGGCTTGCAGGCAGGCTTGGGTGACATCCTGGTGAACTGAGGAGCCAGGAAGGCTCCATCCTCCCCAAAAGCGGTGACATCTTTCCCTTGTCAGTGCTGTGTGGTATCTCTAGGGTCAGGCCTCCCTGTTCCATGCCTTGCTAGCCCCCAGGACTGTCAGACTGGCAGGCTGGCTGGCAGGTCAGAGGCACTCTGGATGGTGGAGATGCTGGACATCACCCTTATTCTTAGGTCTTTGAGTCTGGCTGGACCTAAGTTTTCAGGGAAAGGCATTGAATGACCATGTACCTGTCTGCTGGCTCCACAGCACTGGGATCACCAGCATGACCTTGGGGTGGCCTTTGGGGCTCTGGGCACAGGGTGGGATGCCGGTGGTCCCCATCCCAGCTCAGTCTCTTCTCGCTCCCTATCAATCACTCTCCCTCTTGGAGTTTAAGTGGATCCCTCAGTGAAGTATCCAAAATATCCTGTAGCCGCCGGCTCACAATGCAGCGTGCTGTTCCTGCGCCAGCGGGTCGGCCGGGGGGGGATTGGGTTTCAGTTTGTTCCGCTGGCCATCGGCCAGGCAAAGCAAAGCTCGGGGCTGCAGAGAAGGGCCACTGGGTTTGCTCAGCTCCTCTCAGCTCTCGCTGGCAAAAATATTAAATAAGGCTCCAGTAAAGCACAGGAGGCAGAGAGGGGCCTTTCAACTTCTGGAAGGGTAAATAGATCTGCGGCAAGGGCTCCTCGGGGTGGGGGACAGACGGGTTTCTCATTAGCAACCCCCCCGTATGGGGATGCAGTGGCTGTGCCTGAGGCCAGGCTGGAAACGCTGTTTCAGGAGCCCATGTGCCTGTGCGGAGGAGTTTGTCCCAAGCTGCGGCGTCTCTGGCGTGGATCCTGGCCTTGCTCCACCCGTCTGGGCTCCAGCACTGAGCCTGCTCTGCAGTATCCCTCCAGCCTGGACTGATCTGATGAGATTTGTTAGGTGGGCTTCCAGGGCACGTCTGGGAGATGGTGATGAGGCACGGTCTCTCCCCTGTGTCTGCCTTGGGTTGACTTTGCTCCCAGCCCATCAGAGAGGTCTGGGCAACTTCTTGCTTGCTTTGTGTGTCCAGCACTGGCCAGAGCTGATGCGATCTTGGGTCAACTGAGAAGCTTGCTCCCTGTGTTAATAATATTGTACCAGGATTAAAATGCTGGCAAGTTTCCTACCCTGAGGGAGGAGCTGGCATGAGAAGTGAAAGGGGAAGGGAAAAAGTTGTGGGTGGAAGAATGAGGGTGGAGGCTGTAGAAATCTGTGGGGCTATTTATTTGTCCAGCTGTTTCTTTATCTGGATGGGTTTGGAGCCTGTGAATGTGAAGGATTTGCCAGGACTTCTGAGAAGCTCAGGGCCAGATGCTCTAAATTGGTCTAAATTGGCAAAACTCCATGGAAGTTATTTTTCCGGACACAGAGAAGTGTGCCTGCAACGTGCACAGCTCCTCTGTTAATCCCTTGCCCCTCCAGCCTCTTCAGCCACTGTCCCTTGGTCCTGTCACTCTCCATCCCTAGTCCTGGCCATCCCACTGCCAGCACCCAGCATGATCCCAGCGTTGTCCTCCCCTCCCTGGTCTGCCCACCAGTCTCAGTTGTGACCTGGCCAGATGGGAAAAGCTGGTGCAGCTGAGATCCCCACACTCATCTCACTTGCGGCTGAGCAGCAAGGTGCCACGCAGAAGCATAAGAGCCCCCCACCCAGGTTATTGGCATAGCAGATCATCAGCTTGACAGTGACTTAGCGTAGCTGTTGGGCATCTGGAGGTGGTGGTATGGTGGTGATGATGCATCTTGAGATGCAAAGTACTCGAGCCGGAGCCCTGGCATGCCCTTGTAGCAAGCAGCAGTGCCGGCAACGGGCCCCAGCGCTGGCAGAAAGTTGCTTATTGAAAGCATCTTCAAAGTGAAAAGGACAGGCACTTATCTCCTAACCATCCCGTGGGGAGCAGCGCGGTTTCTGGTGGGAAGCAGGCCAGAGTTGCGTCTGCTGGTTTCGAGCAGCTGCAGATTTATTTATAATGCCGTGGGTAGCATGTGAATCTGCAGATAAACACGCGGGAGGGAAGAACACAAACAACAATATTGAGAAAATGCTGCTCCAGAGAGAGAATTTCAGTGAGCTGCAGCTATCGCCAGCCACCAGAGATGGGCCAGGGGCCAGACACCCACCCCTGCTGTTCCCACGCGGCTTTGCTCCATGTTGTCACCATCATTGCCAGGGGGTTGCTCTGTCCTGGATGCCAGGGGGGTCTTTATGGGGCTGCTGAGACACCAGCCCCAAACCCTGTTATTTGGCACTGCCAAACTGGCGGGATGGCACCGTGAAAGAAAGCATTGGCTGTGACAGCAAGCGAAGCTGCTGAGTTTGCTGGTTGAAGCAGTCACCTCCTCCTCTCCACGGTTGGCAGGGCGCTAACAGTTGGGCTTGGGGTTGCCCATCCAGAAATTGGTCTGTCTTTGTTGTCCCCAGCCCAGGAGTTGGTCCTGTTGGGTGCCTGGAACAGAGTATGAGCATGGGGCAGCCCACAGGTAGGACCAGGAGACCTGCTGGGTGAGATATGGCCATGGCAGCCCACCACGGGTCACTGTGGGTGCAGAAGTTGCAAGGGGCTGAGCGCGCTGAGGGCATGCTGCTCTGTTGGGGCGGCTATGGGTGGAGGAGATGCCTCTGGAGGATGGTGTGTTCCCATTCCTTGGGGCTTATCACGCCTCGTGTGGGGCTTGCACCTGTGGCAGAACTCTGTACAACTGGTGTCTTGGTGCCTGGAGTCACCCAACCACTCAGAGATGTCCATGTGTATCTCCTTGCTTATCATACCTTGATGACCAGAAGGAGCCAAGGTGACCTCCTGCCCAGTATGTGCTCCTGCAACATGTGCTTGGCTCACCCGGGATGGGGAAGGATGCAAACAGTGCAAGATCTGCTCCTCTTGGCAATTGCTCTTCAGGGGCGATTACCTTCCCTGGTAAAACTGAATCTTGTTTCCCTGTGTCTTACTGGGTTCAGCTCCCAGGCAAAGCTGTAGCTCCAGTTTCCCTCATGGGCTAAGGAGCTCTGTTTGCTGCTACTTTCTCCCAGTGTAGATCCTTGCAGACCACAATCAATCAACTTGCAAACTCCTCTTTGATGAGCTTCCGCAGTCCCCCTGCAGCAATAAAAAGACATCCAGCTGAAGGAGGAATAGACCCTGGGGAATCTCAGCCTTTCTCTTGCATGGCTGAGGAGGGTGGTAAAGCCTTGTCTTGCTTTTTTAAATCTTTCTGGTTTATTGGTTCCTAGTTCCGACTTCGTGCCAGCACTTTTGGGATGGGATGTCAGAGCAGGGCTTGCCTGTGTCTTCATGGGGCCTTCCTCCCACTGCAGTCTGCCCACCGCTGCCTCTTGCTGTGGAGATCTGAGCCTCGGAGAGAGACAGAGAGAAGCCCCTGCAGATGTAGGATATGTTGGTTTGTTGGACGTCAATCCTGATTTTGTTTGCTGGAGGAATGAATTAATGCACTTCTTTTCTCTGGAAATAAGAAACTTCTCAGGGACGAGACAAGGATCTTCCCTGGAGGACCACGTGGCCGCCTCGACCTCAGGTGGAGGGTGAGGAGTGCTCCTGGCCAGGTATATGGGCAAGATAACTCTGTGGCAGGCCGTTATTTGGGCAATGAGGTGTTTTGAAGTCAGCCATCAATGGATGATGGAGCAAACCCACCACCACCATTGAAACCCATCCTGGCTTTACATCCACTTTTGCAGTCAGTGCAGCTAACCAGGTTCACTGTGATTCATGGGAACCAGTTATTCACAATTTTCTGTAATTCAGGCAACTACTGCTAAGTGCTAACATGCCAACCCATCTCCAAATGGACTTCAGACAGGACAGCAATTTGGTAGAAAAGCTGTGCAAAAAGGCATGCAATGGGATGTTACAGCTGTGTTCAATGGGGACCACAGTCTTGGGGTCCACCCTACACAAAGAAGGTTGAGAAACAGGAACGTCAAAGAAAGGAACCTGGTTTAGGGTGGAAGAATAAGGAAGCTCAGCTAATTTAGTTATCTTGGAGATGATTAATTTGCCACCCTTAAGCACCATGAAGAGGGAAAGGAGGTTTTGGACAGCAGAGTCTTTGTACAAGTAAAAAGAAATCTAATAGCTGGCAGCTGAACAGTGTAAATTCAGACTAAAAGTAATGGAAGGTCTTTTTTTATGAGAAAATAATTGACCATTGGAAAAACCTGCTTAAAACCTGCAAATTTCTACTCCCCCTTGTCTTGTGTCAAAACAAGGTGTCCTTGGGCCAGCTGGGGTAGATGCATGTCTCCAAGGAGATGTGCAATTCTTCAGCTGAGGATAAGGGGCAACAGCAAGGGCTGTGGGCAGTGTGCTCTGCAGTAATGGACCGAGCACATTTCTATTGCACTGAGTTTTCATTAAATAAAAGGCTTTTAAAAATGCAAAAAGCTTCAAAATATTATTTTTGTTTGGGGAATTATTTATACTGGTTTAGAGTAGATCTTCTTGTACATTATAGTCACTGCTATTAATATACTTACTATGTGCCACTGTCATTGATAGTTAAGATAAAGTAACAAATTTAAATTTTTTTTAAAGTAATGTAGCTTCTAGCTAGCACTGGGTGAAAAATGTTGTGCCACTGGTGTTTTAATGAAAAAGCCAGATCATCTGATAAAATAAACACTATTACTGAACTATGTAAACAAATATTCAGTTTAAAAAGACATTTCATAAATCTGAATGACAACATTTCTGGACTAGCTGTTTTCCAGAACTCTTCCTAGTGGGAAAATTTGAAAAGAACTGTTTTTGCTTTTTAGTCTTGGAATAAAACCAAATTTTGAAATCCTGGTTTCCTGTGAACTGGAAACCGCTGGCTCTAACCAGGAGTAACGAACAACCCACAGTCTGAAAATGATTTACTGCCAGAAGTAGGTGCAAGGAGCGTATCTGTGCCGAAGCACTTTTTGGCTTGCCGATGGGAAAAGGGGAGTTCACGTGCGCCATTGGGCAGGCTGAACAGCACTCATTTCTGCATCCAGGCTTGTCTCTTAAATTATAGGTCTGCTCAAGGCTGAGCTTTTCTTCCTTTGTTTTTGTTTAGTGTAGTGAAAGTGGAGAAGGTGGAGATGCTTTTGGGGGATTCGTGGCAGGATGCTTGGCTTTTCGGTGGTGAGGAGCAGCAACAGGACATGGTTACAGCCGGTAACTCTCCATCTCTGTTGTGGCCATGGGAACTGGCACCATTTGTTGGGTTATAGGATGGTGGCTGGAGATCTCAACTATATTGGGATTCTCCTGGTTGAGCGCTCTCAGTGAGCTGATGCAGAGTGGGTGTACATCTTGTGCATAAGATGCTTTTTCTTGAGAGCTGCAGAGCCCTAAAGCTGGACTCTTTCCATGCCTGTCGTGCACTAACTGGGAGGGCAGGGAAAATTAAGCTGCAAGCTGGATTTTGTGTTTGTGTCTTGTGTGTGCATGCAGTGGATGCTTTCCAGCATCCCTGCGAATGTGGTTGGCATCCCGAGTGCATGTGCTGAAATCAGGGGCAGATTCACATTCTGCCTACAGAGCAGAGGGACATAATTTCTTCTGGTGGGCATCACCTTGGTCTCAGCCACAGAATCACTGGCCGTATGCTGGCCTGTACAGTCTGTCCCACAAGCATCACACTTTTTGCATGCCCAGCCTCGCTGTGCAGAAACCTTTGGGGGTGATTTCTAAACTCCATTTCCTAAACACTTGAATATTGTCCTGTTTTCTCAAAACATCAGCACTGGGCAAGGTGCAGAAACAGAGAGTGCAACCGCAAACCTGGAGGAAGGACAGATAGGCAGACTGTGGAAACCACTTGTGGAAGTGTCTGTCCGATGTGTTTCTGATGGGGTGGCTAGCCCATTCCTGTGCTGGATGGGGAACACGTACACACGTTAGCCCAGGTATTGGGGTGCCATAACCTGAGCATCCCTTCTTATGTCATCAGTATAGTTAGGCCAACCTATAGCTATTTGGGATGAAAAAAATTTCAGTGCTGGAAGCATGACAAGCTGTAGAAAGGATGAGGAGGCTTTGCTGGCCATGTGGCTTAGGGAGACTTCTCCTCTGTGCTGGTCGGCGGTAGTATCGCCTGACCTATTTCAACCCAAATCGCTTGGAAAACCAGCTTTAATGTTGGTTTAATTTTTTAGTATTTTTAAGTCCTAAAAGTGCTGTTCCTTCCCGCATGCTACCGCATCGCCAAGGATTCTGCCTACCATGCAAAAATGCTGAGAGAAAAAAATCCCACTTTTGCAAAAGAAACTGGAAGGTGATGGAGGAAGCCCGCTCAGGCTGGGCTCCTCATCTGCAGCAGCTGAGCTGCTCCAGGGCCGTGGTACCCTGATCCTGGATTTTGAGGAGGAAAGTCTGGCTGGGCTAGTGGGTGGAAGAGCACATCCCCCCATGCATTGCAGGGGACAAGGGGGCCAGGGAGCAGTAGGCAATGGATGGGGAAGCAAATCTGATGGAGGGGCTGATGCCAGGCTCCTCTTCAGCTCAGAGCTGGCCAGAGGGCTCAGTGCAGGCTGGGCTCAATGGCAGCAGTCCTGGGCTGGCTCCTCTCCACCTCTTTTCCCTTCACCAGCCTCAGGCCATTGACCAGATGGCTACTGACTCCTTGTTTCACCTTCCTCCTGCAGAGACGCTGATGGACTCCACAACAGCAACGGCAGAGCTGGGCTGGACGGTGCATCCTCCCTCAGGGGTAAGTTATCCTGTCGCTTTACGGGGGCCTGGAGCCTGGTCTGGGGTCTCCTGCTGCATGTGAATGTAGGTGGAATGGCTCAACAAAAGTCACCCACCCATGTGAAAAGGTCTAGTGGGAAGAGCACAAAAGAGGATGACAGTTGAGGTGTACAGTAGTTTTCTGGAAGGTGATGCTTCCAAAAACTACCCCAGTGCTGGAGGAGTGTAATTCTTACCCTAGAGCATCAGGCCGACATGGTGTTGGAGGAATCAGCCGTAAAGCTGGCCTGCGGCCAGTTAAAAATCAGAAAGAGAAATGAAATGCCAAGGCCACCATCGTTTATCCCCAGTAGCTCACTTGTTATCCCATTGCCTGTCACTTGTAGCAGCAAAGGATGAGGACATTGGCCTGCTAGGTTGCACCCACAGCAGCCATTGGATCAAGCCCTGAAATGACTGTCCAGCATCCCTGGCATCATGGAGGGACATTTGCTGGCTCAGCAGTGACTGTCTCTCTGCTTTACTGGTGCCAAAAGTCCCCTGAGCCACATCCCAAGACCACCCCACACAAGCTTCTTTAAAGAAGAGCTTAGACAAGGCAGTGCATCTCTGCACCCTTCCACTCACAACACAAATCTGGAGCGGCCCCAGCCACCTCCATGTCCCATGGGGATCATGCATGGGTCATTGAGGTGCTTCAGAGCATCCCACCCAGCTCTGGCTGTGGTGACTGGCAGCAGTGTGGAGCCCCAGTGCCTGACACCCCCAACCTGCTTCCTCAGGCTCGGGGGGCCCAATCCAGCCTGGCCAAAGCCTGGAGATCTTTCCCATCCATGTGCACAGAGGTGGTAGCTCAGGATCCATCCTGCCCTCCATCCACCCTCCGTGGGGGCTGGATGAAGACATTTCTGTGGATCTCACCCCAGGGCTGACAGCAAGCCCCCTCCCCAAGCTGACTTGGCAGAAGAAAAGAAACAGCCAAGAAAAGCCTCCGTCGGGGAGATTAAACCCAGCTCCCGAGCAGCCCGTCTGCCCTGCCGTGTTGGGGCGTGGGTGCTCCTGGCACCGGTCCTCCATCACCATGATAAAGCCCCGCGCCCGCCCGCGAGCCCGGCCGCCCCGCCACCACCGGCCTGGCCGCCGAAGGGAGATGACGGGTGCACAATAGGTGGGAGCAGAGGTCAAGTCTTTTTCTCTCCTCGCCCAGCCTTTCTTGTTTGCAGTGTTTCCATATGTAAAGCATGCCTTGCTCCCGGCTCCCCAGCCCCGTGGTAATGAGGCCTGGGCCTGCTGGAAGCCGTCTCCCTGTATTATTGTGCTGCCTTCTTCTTTTGAGTTCCCGGCATGTTAATTAGAGAGCGAGGAGAAAGGGAGAGGCTTCTAACTAAGCGTTGAGGAAGCACAGGGGCTGGTGCACAGGGGTGGCTTTCTCTCCCAGCTGAGAAAAGGAAGCTCTGGAGTCCCCTGCTCGTGGCTGCAGGGATGCAGGAGGATGCTGGGGGTCCTGAGCAGTCAGCCTGGCCCCCAGGGTGCTCCCAGGTCCCCCATCCCCAGCAGGATGGAGATGCCTGTCTGAAAGTCCAGAGCAGCCCCAGTGTTGCTGGTGGAAATCGCCTCCTGTCCCCACCTCCGGGCAGGTTCCTGGGGGGGATGCAGCACACGTCGTGCCCTGCACTGCGCACGTCACAGGTGCCGATGCTGCAGTGCCCTCACAGCTTCTCCCAGTGCGGCCTCGTGCCCGCTATCAGGACAAGGCAGGGCATCTTACCGTGGGTGGCTTGGCTTCGGCAAGGTGGGGTGCAGCCAGTATCACCTGGAAGACAAAAGCTGCTGGGTGCTTCTCCTGTTTATTGCTTCTTTGGTGATTGTTAATGAGCTGAAAGCCCAAACAGCTGCTTTTTCCCTGGCTGTGGAGCTCCTGTGCTGCTCGTAGGTCTCCCCATGCCCTGTCCCCACCATCTACTGTTTATCCCCAAGCTGGAGAGACTCTCCTTCTACCACGTGCTGCTGCTGCCTGGCCAGGCTGAGCTCTTCAAGCTCATGTCCTGAGCCCTCCCTGAGGGCTGTGCAGGTGTGGGTGAGGACGGGGCAGATACTGGGCATCCCTGGGTCTTGGGGGCTGACACGCTGTTTCAGAGGGGGTGTCAGGAGTGGTCCAGGCGAGGGAGAGCCACATCAGAGGCAGAGCAGGGGAAGGAATTGCTTCCCTGTGCCTTGTCCTTTGATTCCTTCACCCCCCTCCTAACCGGTGCCCTAAAAACCGGGGAGATCCCACAATTTTCCGCTACCACGCCAAATTTATTTCTGGAAAATAAAGCAAATGCTCCCTCTGCGCTTTGCAAGGATGCTCTCCTCCTCCCCCAGTGATGGCAGCAGATTTGCAGCCACTGCCAATGAAAAGTGGTTGGAGCTGTTTGGGGATCTTCCTGACAGCCTTCTGTTGGGCTGTTAGCCTTGATGTGCGAGGAGCAATCTGTCTCCTATCTCGTGAGCCTCCCTCTTGCAGTCCTGGATGCCCTTGTAAGGCCGTTTGCAGGCTGAGGGCTGGGGGTGCTCAGCTCCTGCAGGATTTTCCCTGCGGACCTCAGTCCTGGCACTGATGCTGGATCTGGGCTGGAAGCGTTGGCTGCGCTGCTGCCCAGCCCTGTGTCTTGCGATCCTGCATCCAGGGCAGGGTTGTGCTCAGGGTTTCATGTCCGTGGGAAACAGCTCGGCTTGCACTTGAGCAGGTTTATGAACAAGTTCATGAGAAGCCGTTCCAGCTGGCTGTGACGGTGTCACATGCTAGTTGGACCCTGGTCCCTACTGCCAGCATCACCAGGGTGCTCCAGGTGGGGAGGGAGCAGCATGGGGAGGATGCTCTGCCCCCTGGCAAGGTCTGGGCTGGGGGAGATGCTCTGGTGAACCAAGTGAAAGGTTCTTCCCCCACAAAGACCCTTTCCCGTTGTCACACACTGCAGGGGAGTGGTGGCCAGATACAGGCTGCAGCTCTGCCCTTGCCTGGTGCATCACCTGCCCTGAAGTCTCCCACCCTACAAAGGATGGAGACAACAACAAGCACTGAAGGATTTGGAAAAAGACAGCCTGGGGAAAGGGCAGGGAGCTGGACAGGGCCAGGAGGTGTCACAGCAGCCCTGAGCTCTGCGGACACTCCTCCAGAGCTGGCAGTCAGCCATTAGTCAGCTGGGGGGAGGTTGGCTGAGCTTCCCATGGGGACATATGTCAGCTCTGAGCCGTCTTGCCAGGAAGGATGTTACTGTCATGCCATGGCTCATAGGACATCCCATAGATCCAGTTTAGGACAGCTGGGGCTGGGTCCTGTGCACACCTGCACGAGGGACCCCCAAAGCATGTTGGCTCTTGAAGGGGCAGGGATGAGGGCTACCAGCAGGATCGAGCCGAGCATCTCCCTTTTCTGCGTACGCAGTGGGGTCAGCCAGGCTTCCAGAAACCTTCCCTCCTGCCTCTGGGGAGACGCCGCTGGCTACTGGCCCATCACACAGCCGGCTGCCCGCACCAGTGCTCAGGCTACAGCCGGCGAGGAGGTTTTACGGCTGCGTTACATGCTCCTGAGAAAGCGGGTCCTGTCTGCCATGTCTGTAACTGTAGTGGCACCAGTGGGAATACATCTGCTAAAGGCATCGTGTTACTTTGCTGGGAGGCTCTACCGTACAGTGCAGCCCACGGGCGAGAGCCCCTGCTAAAGACATTACTGCCTGCAGAGGAGGTGCATGGCCCCACCGTGCCCTGCTGCCCGGCAGAGATGCTTTACCATAAATCCAGGCATGGAGCACGGTGCTGCTGGCAGTGAGATAGTCCCGAGCTCTGCTGAGGGCTTCGGCCACCTTGTCCTCACGGTGCGGAGCCTGCCTGGTGTGCAGTGTGGGTCTAACCCTGCCGGAACAGGACGGAGGCACGTAGGTACGGGGTGCTTGCAGGGTGGTGCTGGAGCTGTATCAGGGCGAGGTGCTGGGCAGTGACGGGTGCCTGCGGGTGGGATAGGCACTGTGTGCTGTAGCTGCTACAGGCAGAGCCTACCCTCTTGGCACACAGTGGGGTTGCAAAGAGGTGAGGTGGGTGGGAAACATCAGTTTGGTGCAGCCCCTTGACTTTCTGTGTCCTGTCCACAGTGGGAGGAGGTGAGCGGGTACGATGAGAACATGAACACGATTCGCACCTACCAGGTGTGCAACGTCTTTGAATCCAGCCAAAACAACTGGCTCCGGACCAAGTACATCCGGAGGCGAGGAGCGCACCGCATCCATGTGGAGATGAAATTTTCTGTCCGGGACTGCAGCAGCATCCCTAATGTCCCAGGCTCCTGTAAGGAGACTTTTAACCTCTACTATTTCGAGTCGGACTTTGACTCAGCCACCAAGACTTTTCCTAACTGGATGGAGAATCCTTGGATGAAGGTAGACACAATTGCTGCCGATGAGAGCTTCTCGCAGGTGGACCTAGGTGGACGGGTGATGAAGATTAACACCGAGGTGCGCAGTTTTGGGCCTGTCTCCAAGAATGGTTTCTACCTGGCCTTCCAGGACTATGGAGGCTGCATGTCCTTGATTGCCGTCCGTGTCTTCTACCGCAAGTGTCCCCGCGTGATCCAGAATGGGGCAGTCTTCCAAGAAACCCTGTCAGGAGCAGAGAGCACCTCACTGGTGGCAGCCCGGGGGACGTGCATCACCAACGCAGAGGAGGTGGATGTGCCAATCAAGCTGTACTGCAACGGGGATGGCGAGTGGCTGGTGCCCATCGGCCGCTGCATGTGCCGGGCGGGCTATGAGTCGGTAGAAAATGGGACTGTCTGCAGAGGTAACTGCTTGCCTTTGGTCTTGCTCTGCATGCTCGCCTCGCTGCCGGTGGGCTGTGCTGATGGTGGCAGTTGGGATTTGCAGCTGGGATCTGCACAAGCTGCCTGGGAGTGACCTCCTTGGGCAGGGGTGGGAGAGGAGCACGCGGGGATGTGGGAGCGGAGCGTGTGTGTGGACGCTAACTTCTTCCCCAGCTCCTCAGTTCCTGCCCCAGGCTCATCCATCCATTGCAGAGTTTCTGCATTACCTCCAGGTCCTCAGAGCCACCAGGTACAGGGGTGCTGGCCTGTTGCTGGTGCCCTCCATGCTCTCCAGGTCTTGGAGGGACACACATGTGTGTAGCTGTGGTGCGTGCCACTGATCTGCAGTCACCTCCCAAAATACTGGGCCTGTTTTCGCTTTGGTTTGCGCCTTGTGCCTTGGCATGGGCTGAAATGCTTCTGGGGTGAGGGGAGCGGGAGTGCAGGCACCCAAAGGTGATGCAGTGGGAGGGAGCAAGTTGTCTGCAGCATTTTCATGGTGAGGTGCAAATGGCCCAGGGTGGGACATGGTCACAGGCTGTTCAGGGCCAGGCTCACCTCTCCAGCTTGGGCACCTCGGAGCCTGGCCCCTGAGCTCCCTCAGCAGCCAGAG